>NW_017728962.1:413684-420645 GCF_001723915.1 Gavialis gangeticus
GGGGGGACCCCAAAATACTAGGGGGAAGCCCCAGGGTAAGGAGTCTTCAGAGGGGCCAGAAAGAGAAAGAAAAAGTGAAAGGAGATACTTACCTACAGCGTGACCAGCGGCAGAGCCGGAACTGAGGGAGGAACCCGCACAGCTCATCAGCCATGCCTTTATACAGTTGTGGCCAGCCGGTGATGTCAGCCACAATTGCTGGCTGGCGGAAATAAAGAGAGCCACCAGCAAGAAGGAAGGGGGCAGAAGAGTGATGCCAGCAGGAACACCAGCAAGAGGTGCCATCCCAAAGCTCCTGCAGGAGCAACAGGAACTAGGAGCTGTGTTTCCCACCCGGGAGGAACGCAATGGCACATGCTATGAGCCCGAGGTTGCAGGCAGTGGCGAAAGGAGCCGGGGGCCGAAGGCGGCTCCTCAACCCTGGGAACCCGAACAAAAAGGCAGAATGACGCAGGAAGACCCTGACATCAGAGACCTCCACAGAGGAGCCAAAGAAGCATTTTGCATTTCCCACTTTTGGAGGGGTTAACGGTTAGAACTTGGGGAGCTGGTTTGATACATAGGCCACAGGGTGGTTGGTGCCCCTTTAGGAAGAGGCAGCAGCCTTGTAGCCTGTGTAGGGTACTGCTGTCTTTTTTCCATTCTGAGCCAGGGTGGCTTGCCCCTCCCCATGAGAGTAACTTGGGAGCAGCAATCGGGAGGCTGGCCAAGAGGACAACAGTGACCCGCCAAGGCTGGGTGTAAGGGTGAGGTAGAGGGGAGGTGGAGCCTCACAGAAGACCACCAAATGGATGTCCCACTGCCGAGAGAGCCCGAGTGGCTCGACCCCGCACTGAAGTAAGATTCAAACTTGTGGCAGGCGAGACTGGGGAAGACCACACAGGAGGTGAACACCTACTCGGCGGACCATCAGGGACAGTAAGAAGGACGTCATCCAACATTCGGAATAGAGCAGCGCGCGACTGGATGTTCGAGGCCAGGTGGGCACACTGTGGCTCGTCCAGGGGGGTGCAGGGAGGGGGAGGCAGTGGCTCCCACCACCGTGTGCTGCTCCACCACCGGGAGCCGCTGGTCTGGCAACTTGTCCGGTGCTCACCTGCTCATCTGGTGGCTCTCACTGCTGCCCCCACTGCTTGTCTGGGAGGTCATGGGGTGGCACACATGCCCCCGGGTCTACACAGGGTGGGCCAGGGTGGGTTGGGGCTGCACCAAACTCTTCCTGGAGGGGCAGGGGTGCACTGAGAAGGGACTACTGCAAATTTGTGGCTGTAGCCCCACCTGTAGCCACCTTTCCAATGCAGCCCCGCCCTACTGAAAAGAGCTTGGCACAGCCCCAGCCCCAGCCTGCCCTGCACAGATGTGGGGGACACGGACTTGCCTCCCAGAGGATCCAGCCCACCAGTCTGAGCTTGTTAACATATTTTTCTGAAATCCTTTGTCTTTAATTTGCATCTCTCCTTCCCTTCTTCCTTTCCTTAGGAAAGAAAATTATTCTCTTACATGCACAGTAGAGCTTCTGTCTAGTCTTCCAAGCACTTCAAGTATGGCTCCTTCTCACAGAATTAAAGAAACATTACACAACTGTTCCTACTTGCCATGGTAAGCAGGTGATCGATTCTAGGAAAGTATACCTCTAAAAATCCCAGTAGCGATTAATTTTCTATATATTTGCACTTTATCTAACTACCCATCATTTAGGAGTACAGATAGGATACATTTTATTTGACTAATTTTTTTGCTGTCAGACAGACATTGATCCTTATAGTTGTCACCGTGCAAAGGAGAATATCTACAACCCAAAACCATTCAATTTACACTGTGTATTTTTGTTCCTCCAGACAGCTGGCGTGTACACATTTATTTTAAGTGGTCAAAATGACAATTTTTTTAATGAAATAGACAGGTAAGAAAATGTTGCTCTACATTTTTATCTGATTACAACAAGCTCCAGAGAAGAGTGTGTGAAAGCTTAGTAGCAGTCCCCAAGAGTGTAACCTAGGAAAGTACAAAAAAACCACAATGTAAAGAAAACACCTTATAATATAAGGACCCTTTCTCTAAGGCCATCTGTGGGTGCATCTACACATGCATTGAGGTGCTTTTTGTAATTTACATTAAATTTAGTACCTCCAATGTGATTAGGCTGCCTTCATGCACAGTAATGAATGGACATGGTTTTTAAGTGAAACTTAATGCACAGTAGCCTATTTTACTGCACATTACTATAATCGCACTGTTTGTTATATGATGCCTTAGTGCACAGTAAAATAAATAGGCTACTGTGCATTAAATTGCACATGTAGATACACCCAGTATCTAACTTACACAGGAGTCAATGCCAGATGTGTATTCCCTCCATTTCACAGGAGGCACTTACAGAAATCAGCCATCAGTGCTCATCTCTACAAGAAAGCATCTAAACAATAAATGTCTACCTGGGAACATGAAAGCACAAGCAGCTTTAGGAATGCTCCTTACAATCAACAGTTTTTCTCTTGGGGCCAGATTCAAAGCCTACTGAAACTAATGGAAAGAGCCTTTCACCAGGGACTATAAAATGCATTGGATAGAGCCTTGGCTGCCAAATGACTCAGCATTAGAAGTATTCAATAAATGATTTAAAATGTCCTAATTATATTCCCTGATGATTCAGATACTCCTGGCTCTCTGACTTCTGCCTGGGTTTAATTATATTAATTCCAAAAAAAGTCCTAGAACTGCAATGAACAACTTTTAACAGATCATTCCGATTAAATGATCTGGTAAATGAGTGGTTAAAAACAAAGCAAAAGAAAAATCCCCACTATTTACACATACATTTTCTTTCAGTTGCAATCACTTTTTTAACACTTGAAACTAAAAAAACAAGTTTCAAATATAAAACCTTATATTACCCCCTTAACTTTTTTTGGGTAAGGTAGCATATAAATCAAATAAATAAGCTTATGGCAGGAAATCAGCTTAAAAAGGAGTCAAGCTGGAAACAATCTTTGACCTCTAGATTGTCTATTCAAACCAAAATCAGATAGATACCCTATGAAAGCTGTTCCCATCTGATGGCTGACAACCAGTCTTGGCAGCTTTAATGCAGTCTTCTCTGGACAAGTATCTATCATAGTCATCGTCCTCACAGCACTCTTCTCCTTTATTTGCAGCTTCAGAAGAAAAGCTAAGGTATGAATGAGCCATAGGGACTAAAGCTTTTGGGAAGATGTCAGAATTGTATAAACATTAAGAACACATCTTTGGGTTATTTCCTGTTTTTTTCTATTAGTTTAGTATCTAGGAGCCCTGGCTTATATACACCAGAATCCCATTGAGCCAGGCTCTATGTAAACACTGAAGAGAAAAAAGCTCTATCCCAAATTGCTTATAAGCTAAATTTAAAGCAAGGCACAAGAGATGGGTACAAACAAAAAGTAAGAAAATGAGATAATGCTGATCATCATGCCAGGTACCACTAGCCTATTAAGTTTTTTTGTAAGTATCATGGAGCAATTTGGAGGAGAATAATGAAAAAGGTCAGTGCATCTTTATCAGGCTGTAGTTTTCAAAGGAGCTGACTCTCCTCAAAATATTCAACTTTCATTGAATTTCAGTTACAGTTGAGCACTTAGCTCTAATGGACTCTTAAAAAGTCTAAGTCTGAAAGGTTTTGTGCTATCCCAAAGGCTGTTTTATTATCCCAGTGTCAAAAAACCCACACCATGCTCCTAGTTTGCAGCAGAGTGAACGCATGCATTAGCGGTGCATGCAGTTTGCAGCACTGCAAACCTCACATGCATGCTCATCTGAATGCACTCAGGGAGGCTACTCTTGTGCTGAGACCCTTGCTTATCATACTGACTAATTTTTCATTGTTTCCTTGAGCTCCCCCATTTTTTCATATCCATCATCTCTTGTAAAAACTTTGGAGTTGGGAGGAACTTTTTTTTATTCTGTGTTTGCATAGCATTTAGTGCACTGGGCTCCTGGTCTATGATGAATACTCCTAGGCCCAAGGGGCATCTTATACATGAGCAGTGAGGCTGCTCCAGTGTGCTATAATTACAGTGCATTGGAGCAGACTAGATTAATCGTATGGTGGAGCATGGTAATGACTGCACTGCAGCAGACTCCAGCGTCTTGTGTATCAGCATCCCCACACTTAAAAATGGCGGAGGGGGTCTTTAACTAAAACTCGCTTGACAAGCTTTAGTTAAGGTGCCCCCGCTGACATTTTTAAATGCACAGACACTGAAACAGAAAATGCTCTGGGCACTTTAATTAAAGCTCTGAGACACTCTGAGAGCCTCTCTAATTAAAGCGCCCTCCCCCTCATTCCTGGAGCACATACATATATAAATGCCCTATGGTAGTATACATAATACAGCAAGCCCTACTGCCTAATCTTTACCTGAAATGCAAAAGTTCAGAGGCATTTGGTTTGTTACTTAAAAGGTATTTCACATTTTTCATGCTTTTGATCTTCCTGAAGAGAGAAACTGCAATGCCAAAAATGTGTTTATTTTCCAAAATTCATGGTACACAAAAACTTTTAAGAGGCATAGAGACCTTATAATTAGTGCTGAATTTATTTGATAGAAAATACATGTTTTTTGCAATGATTTCTAAACCTCATACAATAAGGAAGAGTTAAAAAGTAGGTTCATCAGTTCAGAATAGAGATAAGTACATGGGAAAGTCCCTCTTCTCTGAACTGGGCAATTCTCAAAACCTCTGGATGTTTCTAATTGGGATAATGTTACATAGTAGCCAATTGAGAATCAGAGATAAGAAAGTCATTAGCTGGGTTTTAAACTAATGAAGTAAGATTTCATTTAAACTTAAAGCTTGAATCTAGTTCCAAGAAAAACATACTATTTACAAGAACATCCTCTTCTCTGGTTGCACTGGCAGACAAGAAACTTATCTTCTGTACCGACTCATAGAAACATAGAAAGCTACTGGCCAGGAAACTTGACTCCTTGTGGTTAAAAATGAAAACTGCCAGTGAGAATTAAATGCTTCAAACTGAAAAGAGCTGATAGGAGACAGTTTTTCATTTTGTGGGGAGCAATTGATCTTATAGGAACCTGGCATCTGTGAGTTACCCATCTTCCTTTCCTACACACTGAATTCTTTTCAACAGTGCTGTAGGTCTGTTCTCAGTAAAGGATCCAGCAGACAGTTTCTGAAATGACACTGGCAGTTTCCATTACAAAACCACCGCCATAGCTGGTAAATCTATTGACGGTCGCAAAGGACTGAAGGAGCCATTAAGACTATGCAAGTCTTTCACTTCTTGGTGGTCCATTCAGACCAGCAGTGAGCCATATCAGTGAGGCCAGATGAGTAAATTTGCATTACTGCTTTCCCTATAATGTACCTTTCCTGTGCAGAGAAGATTTCATTTTACAAGGTTGTCATCTAGCAATTTTTCAGAGTAGATATATTTTTTTCAGCTAAAGTACCAGCAAGCATAGGAAAAATGCATTTGTTCACTCTATGACATGCAAGCTTTGCCTGACTAATTTGCTTCCTTCAGTCTCTAGTAAAGAATAAACAACTGATAAGAACTACTGCCCATGGTTCCTCACTGTATTGAACAGCACACAGTGACAGCCATTTACTGAAACTGTCTATGTTCCTAACAGACATGGAACATCTGACAGAATCATTAGGTTGTTTTTTTGTTTTATTGTTTTATTTTTCTCAGTTAATGACATTCTTTCTGCAATTTAGAAATAAAATCCAGTTCCTACTTACCATTACATTTTTCCTATATTTCTAATTTAGCTAAGAGCAAGAGAATGTTGTCTGCAATTATTTTGGTCCCATCTCTTGCTGTGTATTTTTGGCAAGTCCCTTAATTTTTATAATGGTGCTCACAGAGGAACAAGAGCAAAAGAGCTGGGCAAGATTACATACTGCTACAAAGTCCTCAGTACTATTTTGGAAATATTTTATTTTTATAATATGAAGTTAAACAGGATTGAAAACTGTCTTTTCAACTCAAGACTAAAAATGCTCCATATTATAAAACATAATGTAATATAATATAACATCCAGGGTACAATCCTTTCAGTTACTGATCAAGATTCTAGAGGATCTAGGAAGAGAGGCCTCAAGAAGTCATTTCTGGTATAAGGTAGTGGAATAAGTAAGGAAGTACCAGCTACTGGAGTTTCTAGATATTGCACATTACAGTCTGGTGTTATGTAATGTTCTTCCTATTTGTTTATTAATAAAGTTAGTTCAAAGCTGGTACTTAGTGTAGCCATGCATAGGTCTGTGCAGCATAAGGTAACAAACAGCAGTATAACTTGAATAAAACATATGCTATCCAAAGCATAACCAAATTGCAGGGAAAGTGTGGATGTCAGGCTTGACCATTTTCAGAGAACCTAAGTGAAAGCTAAAGAAATATGACTGAACAGCAAGCCAATAGCCTGTATCCCAAATACTCTGTATTACAATTTTATCCTAAAACATTAATTACCAAGGTGACCAAATGTATTAATAGTTATTTTGCTACAATAAATGTATTTTTGCTAACAAGTTAAAATTATTATAGACACAAAAGCAGCCTTGAGGAGAGAAAGAACAAAGCAGCCTTGTCAGGCCAGGGGCCACAGATAACAGATAACTGACCAAGAGCCAAAAGGCAAGTCATGGAGGAGATAAGAAATCTTCCCTTCTGCTATCTCAAAAATATAAATTTCAATTGATTAATACTTCATAGACATTAGGGCTGGAAGGGACCTCATGAGATCATCACATCCAGCCCCCTGCCCAAAGGGCAGGAAGTCAGCTGAAATCAGATGACCCCAGCAAGATAATAAGCTTGACCAATCTTATTTCCTTTTACAACCAGGTTGACCTATCACCTGGACAAGGGAAAGGAGATTGACGTCATATATCTTGACTTCAAAAAAGCCTTCAATCTGGTATCCCATGATCACCTCTTGGCAAAACTGGC
>NW_017728962.1:421166-422424 GCF_001723915.1 Gavialis gangeticus
GATGAAAGGGACTTGGGGGCCATGATTGACCCCAAGATCAATATGAGCCTTCAATGTGATGCTGCAGCTAGTAAAGTGAGCAAAATGTTGGCTTGCATCCATAGATGCATCTCAAGCAAATCCCAGGACGTCATTCTCCCATTGTACTCAGCCTTGGTGAGGCCGCAGCTGGAGTACTATGTCCACATTTGCGCTCCTCAATTCGAAAATGAAGTGGAGAAGCTTGAGAGAGTCAAGACAAGAGCTACACACATGATCAGAGGTCAGGAAAACAGACCTTACAACGACAGGCTGAGAGCAATGGGACTCTTCAGCCTGGAAAAGCGCAGGCTCAGGGTGATCTGATGGCCACATATAAGTTTATCAGGTGTGTTCACCAGGATCTGGGGGAACGATTATTCACCAGAGTGCCCCAAGGGATGACAAGGTCAAATGGTTATAAACTCCTGCAAGACCGTTTCAGGCTGGACATAAGAATGTCTTCACTGTCCGAGCCCCCAAGGTCAGGAATAGCCTGCCATTAGAGGTGGTTCAAGCACATACATTGAACTCCTTCAAGAGAAATTTGGATGTTTATCTTGCTGGGATCCTATGACCCCAGCTGACTTCCTGCCCCTGGGGCAGGGGGCTGGACTCGATGATCTTCCGAAGTCCCTTCCAGCCCTAATGTCTATGAAATCCACAAAATCTATGAAATAATCATCCAAACGCTTCTTGAACATGTCTAGAGTAGGCAGATTATCAATATAATCTTGATTAAAGTAAATATTACTGGATGATTAACAGACTGGGGTCAGACACCTAAAAGTAAAGAGCCTTAATTAAGGTGATCCCTTGATCCTTTTCCCAGGGCCACTAAATCTGGTTCTCTCCAGTTCCAAAAGTTCCAGTGAAATAAATAAATTTAAATAAAAGCAATCAGAGATTCAATTATTAGCATGTCAAATCAAGCATCAATAAATATTGGGCTTGGGGCAAGCAACAAATTGTACCTTTTCCAAAGCTCAGCAGGAAAAAGCCAGCTCAGCAAGAGACCCAGGAAAGCAGAGATGCCTGGCCAGCAGACCTGTTCTTCCTGAATCCAAGGCGGAGTAAGCATAGTCTTTATTAGTACCAATGGGCATTTTTACATATGCAAGCACCCAGCATGGTGAACTTGCTGTTGTAGAAGTGGCAAAATGCATGTCAGCACTGAGAAAACGGTGGTGGGGCCATTTTGAACTAAAACACCTAGAAATTGCTTTAGTTCAGAAGTTCA
>NW_017728962.1:432601-439298 GCF_001723915.1 Gavialis gangeticus
GATGAAAGGGACTTGGGGGCCATGATTGACCCCAAGATCAATATGAGCCTTCAATGTGATGCTGCAGCTAGTAAAGTGAGCAAAATGTTGGCTTGCATCCATAGATGCATCTCAAGCAAATCCCAGGACGTCATTCTCCCATTGTACTCAGCCTTGGTGAGGCCGCAGCTGGAGTACTATGTCCACATTTGCGCTCCTCAATTCGAAAATGAAGTGGAGAAGCTTGAGAGAGTCAAGACAAGAGCTACACACATGATCAGAGGTCAGGAAAACAGACCTTACAACGACAGGCTGAGAGCAATGGGACTCTTCAGCCTGGAAAAGCGCAGGCTCAGGGTGATCTGATGGCCACATATAAGTTTATCAGGTGTGTTCACCAGGATCTGGGGGAACGATTATTCACCAGAGTGCCCCAAGGGATGACAAGGTCAAATGGTTATAAACTCCTGCAAGACCGTTTCAGGCTGGACATAAGAATGTCTTCACTGTCCGAGCCCCCAAGGTCAGGAATAGCCTGCCATTAGAGGTGGTTCAAGCACATACATTGAACTCCTTCAAGAGAAATTTGGATGTTTATCTTGCTGGGATCCTATGACCCCAGCTGACTTCCTGCCCCTGGGGCAGGGGGCTGGACTCGATGATCTTCCGAAGTCCCTTCCAGCCCTAATGTCTATGAAATCCACAAAATCTATGAAATAATCATCCAAACGCTTCTTGAACATGTCTAGAGTAGGCAGATTATCAATATAATCTTGATTAAAGTAAATATTACTGGATGATTAACAGACTGGGGTCAGACACCTAAAAGTAAAGAGCCTTAATTAAGGTGATCCCTTGATCCTTTTCCCAGGGCCACTAAATCTGGTTCTCTCCAGTTCCAAAAGTTCCAGTGAAATAAATAAATTTAAATAAAAGCAATCAGAGATTCAATTATTAGCATGTCAAATCAAGCATCAATAAATATTGGGCTTGGGGCAAGCAACAAATTGTACCTTTTCCAAAGCTCAGCAGGAAAAAGCCAGCTCAGCAAGAGACCCAGGAAAGCAGAGATGCCTGGCCAGCAGACCTGTTCTTCCTGAATCCAAGGCGGAGTAAGCATAGTCTTTATTAGTACCAATGGGCATTTTTACATATGCAAGCACCCAGCATGGTGAACTTGCTGTTGTAGAAGTGGCAAAATGCATGTCAGCACTGAGAAAACGGTGGTGGGGCCATTTTGAACTAAAACACCTAGAAATTGCTTTAGTTCAGAAGTTCACCTGTGGCAGGGCACTGTTTGTGCCTGCCACTTTAAGGGCCAGAAGACAGCAGCTAGCTGGCAGATGCATAATTAGGGCAGCCATTTTAGATTCAGGGTTCCCCATATAAACAGGGCATTTTGCTGCTGGAAGGGCAGGCAACAACATCGCCTGGCTGCATGGCTGCTGGTATCAACTGGAGGTAAGGGAGGAGCTGTAGGGGATGGTCAGGAGGCTCCTGGTCCTGGGCATGACCTAAAACTGCACTCTGCCGGGAGTGGGTGGCCTGGTGGGGCTCTCAGTGGCGTGGGAGCCCCCAGGAAATGCCAGGCCAGTTACCATCCCGGTGAAAGGTGGGTTGGGGTGCCTTAACCCCTAGCCCCCACAACCGGGTGGGTTACCCACTTTGTAGTGTCTAGAAGGTGGATCCCAGGGAGAGAGAGAGTCGGATCACAGACTCTTAACCTGTCTTGACATCCCCTGACTTGTCCAAGCTGGGGCCAGGACTGGAAGGGTCAAAGGGCCAGGGGTCACCCCGAGGGACACCCAAGAGCTGAGGGCCTGGGGTTCCAATTGGCTTGGAGGTAAGCCAGGGCAAGTAGAGCCGAAGGTCCCGGGGGAACCACACCCGTAATGGGGAAGCAGCTCAGGGAGCTATGCAGCCAGGAATGAAGACAGAATAGGCTGCCTAAATGGAGCTAAGTGGGGTTCAACTAGTAGGATTCTGGGGCCCAGTGTGGGGCTGGTGATATGGATAATATCATGATGCCATCTGCAAGGCTTGGGCTGCAGTGTAGGGGAGGAACGGAGCCACAGATAGCACCCCCTGACATCAGGGCAAGAAATGGGCAGCCTCCCACTTAATTAACAACAATTAATTAATTAACATCAAGGCATGGCAGACAAGAAGGCAGGTGGTTAGCCCAGAAACAGGTGGGCGGGCCACTGGAAAATCAGCTCGGAGAAGGCCCCCTATTACAGCACCACCACCATTTTCTGTGCACATTTTACCACTTATACAACTGCACGCAACACAGCACAGTGCACATCAGCTCGCATGCAGAGCAGACTTGATTAATCAACTCTGCTCGAAAGCAGCGGATCTCCAGAGTGTGGTAGGACAAAAAAGTATATGTATAAATGCCCAATAAGTCTTTGCCATCAAGTATCCTAATAAAGGTTTCAAGTTGTGACTGGAATGGTCTCACTGATCAATTAATCTCACTCCTAACCACAAGTTCAATCAAAAGGTCATACTTAGCATGTATTTGTATTTGGAGTAGCATTAAAAGTCCACAGTTTGGTTTGAAGGAAAAAGAAGTCACAACGTTTTCAGAAATGAATCACATTGATTACGCTTTAAAAAGCTGCAAAAAGTAAGGCTTTGGCAGAGGGCGGGGGGGGAATAATATCTTTTATTGGACCAACTTGATTCTTGACTGTTAATATAGAGAAGTTAGACAAGTTGTCAGGCACAATGTGCCATTCTTTAGATTCTTCTATACAGTCAGTCCAAAATAAGATCTACTTAAAAAAATCCTTGATTCTCTCATTTTCTATACCCACTACAGCTACACCTTCACTCAAACCTTACTACTCAAAAGATTCTGACAATTTGAAAGCTTTTATCAATAGTATACTCGTTTTATAGAAGGGTGGGCAGATGCTGAGGTAATGTTTTAAAACTAGTGCAACTTTTTAAACCAAAAAATACAAGTGCCAGCCACACAGTTATTCAGAACTAACCACATGAAATAGACAGTCATACACAAGGTACTAAGATTGTGTCAAGAGGGAAAAAGCGCACACACACAAAGACACAACTACCTTTTCTTCCTGAGAGCAAGATACTTGACAGTTGCTTATACCAATGATTTAGCTTCTCACATGACAGGCCTGGTAGGGAAAAGTCCATGAGGCGCACACATTCATTTTCCAAGCAGCCACCAGTACACTGACAAAGTTAACTGATGTTTCCTTCAAGGAGCCATTTTATAGGGAATTCTTTTGTATTTAAATTGATGTGGAAATACCCTGAAAAGAGGAATATTCTTGGATGTCAAGAATATATGGTCATTTTAGTCCTAGGCTCTCCATTCACCAACAATTCAGGCTCTTCTAATCCCTTTTCTCTTATTTTATGTTGGAAAAAAGTAAAACTAAGAAGTACCCAGCATACCATCTGTTGAACCACTAAGTGAATTTTACTGTGACAGTAAACCTTCTCTCAACCTTCTTGTTTGAGCATTATATAGTCAGTCAGACCTGAACTTCTCCTAAAGTAATAAGAGTTGAAGAACATGTAAGGCATCATTGGAAAAGTAATTTCCTCACAAGTTCAGCTATTTTTGCATTACCTGCTTACAAGAAAGGTTTTATTCTGAAGTGGAAAGATTCATATAGGAATGACAGGTAGAAGCTTTCCTACACATAACTCAAATATGGTTGTAAAAATTCTCTTCAAAGTTTTCAAAACAATACATCTTTTACTTAAAGGGATAAATATAGATTATTTTTGAGAATTATGAGAGAGACTCGCAATGAAAGTAATTTTACAACTTGTACAAAAGTCAGAGGATATATGGAGGATATTTTGCTAATAAACAAATGCAGATGTTGGCAAAAAAAATTGTTTTTCAACACTTTGCTAATACTATCTGCAAATACTTTAAAGAAGGCTGTATAGAAAGCTACACAAGCATTCCTTTAAAAAAAACAACCCTCAAACCACAAAGTTTTTCCTATTTTGAAACTCATCTTTCGTCAGTACGATGGTCACAAGTTTAAGTATTTACTGCTTAGTTTCCCAATGAGGATTCTAAAATAAATCTTTCCACACCTCTTCAAAACTCCTTACATAAAATTATTATGGAAACGATCTTTGGCCCTTAAACTGCACATACAACTATGGCATTTCAGTATCATAAACTGCTTTATGATGTACCCAATTAATATCCTTTGAGAACTCTTTTCCAAGAATAACAATAATAAAGTAAGCTGAGAGCTGTTTCCAGGAACTAAGTTGTGCCACACTCTCTACACAACTCCTAGTATTTGGTTTACTGAACTTTGTTTTGTGTGGAGGATCTGCTTTTTCATGTTAAGCATGATTCTGTTTCCTTTGAAGTCCCTAACAAAACTCTTATTGATTTCAGTGGAAGTAGGTTCAAGTCCTTCATCATTAACTCTCAAAGTATAAAATGAATTCCTAGAGCAGCACTAATGCAAGACAGAACTGACAGCTAGAAACCCAAGTTGCTTTCTTAAAACGTTAATAAAGATAAAATTCAAATGACTGTGCATCAAAGCTCTTCCCATTCATCTCAAGCTAACACCTTATGGAATCTGAAGGGAAATTGGAACTGTCAAACTGTAGAATATATTGTAGAATTCAATTCTTTTTTTATATTACTTCGGTGATCCCATTAATGCCCGTGTCGTCTACACATACCCTGTTGATATTACTCCTGTGATCCAAGTGACATCATTATAGTTGAACAAATACAAATTGCTTTAAGCAGAGTCTTGCCCATTCTTAATAAGTGAAAAAAACTGTACAGATATAGGTATTAAAAAATAAATAGTTTAAACTGGGATACTGCCAAATTTTCAAATCTAATTTTTTCCTGATTTTTTTAATCTACTGTTATCAGATAATATTACTACCATTGAGGGGTTAGAGAGAAATAGTACTGTAACTCATCTGTCTTCTTTGTACATGAAGGGGCTTTTGCAAGAGTCAGTTATTCTATTTTCCCTTATAGACACTAATTTAATTCTGCTTTTTGTGAGGGCGTGTTTATGTGAATAAAAATTAAAGAAAAATGTATACACTGCACTGCATGCCCAGCTGGGATCGAGAGACTCCACAACCGACAGGATTCTGGGTCCTAGCTGTGCATGGCCCTTGTGGCTGGGAGCCGCCTCAGCAAAGGGGGATCCCAGCCATGGGATCCCAGCCTGCTTCTTGCCAATACAGGGGAAGTCCAGGATTACATTCCCCCTGCACCAGCAATAAAGCATGATAAGGCATCACATGTGGCATAGCATGAGGCACGATTGTGTGGCTCATACATTAGCTCTAATTGCACCTTTACCCACATGTATAAAAGAGGTCTCATATACAGATTTTAAAAACAAATTGGAGCATTATGATAATGGTCTTTGACCTCTTCCATAACAAAGTTGCTTTGAGTCCAATAGCTACGGCTGAAATAGAGAATCATTGAAAAAGCATATTGTTTTATCTTATTTCTTAATCAAACTATCTTGTAGTACCAATGCCTTACAGGATTCTATTACATAAATACATGACCATTTTCAACCTAATTTGCAACATCCATTTAAAAAAAATCAAATTAATTGGACAAAATCTGTTTTCCATAAATCATTGTTTTTTAGAATTAATTATATTACCTTCCTTGGGCATGTCCAGACGAACATGGCTGTGAGGTATATGGCACCACAAACACATCTGCAGCGCCACATACTTCACAATCAGGTGTTCTCTGCACTACAAGGGCACACAGCCCATGTGTGTGCTGCTCCATGTTTTTTTTCCCCACAGGTTTTTTTGACCCCTGGATATCCAGGGGTCAGAAAAACCAAAGCAACACACACTCAGGCAGCACATGCTGGTAAATAATGGAGCTGGGTGACTTGGAGCTACACTGTGGCTGCCAGCCAGGGTCCACCCAGTAGGATCTCTATGGCTGCAGCCCTCAGAGGCCGCCAGGACCCCAGGTAAGGCTGCTGGGGCCAGCCCAGTGCTGGCCCCAGTCTCCCCTACCACCCCCATGGTAACTTGCCATGTGCCAAAGCATGCATGGCATGGGTGTTCCCCTGGGACAAGTAGCTGCAGTGCAACGTGTGCCACTTCTACTTGTCCCCAGGGAACCAAACATCCACAGTTTTCTAGATGTGCCCCTAGTGTTTATCAATCACACTTTTCTAAAATTCCAGCATGACCTCCTGGGATCCTTCTTGCACTCTTTGAATCACTCATGAAAATCTTTGTTGTAGGTCAAGTGTGGAGTCTAACTAGCCATTAGGCTGAAACAGACTCCAAAAAGCAGCTCTTACAGTTCAGAAATAAGATTTCTCCCACACACTTCCTAGCTTTCCTGTGCAGCACTCCAGCCCAGATAACTGAAAAGTGGGCTAATGAACTGGGCTAAGTACAGACATAAAGAGGCACTAGCGGGTGGTTAAATCAAATCAAAATGGTTGTCCAATATCAGGTAAGTCAGGATGAGATGGCTAGCAGGGGAGTTAGGGGTCCAGCAGGCTGGAGGGGATCATGGGTCTTCAGGGGATGAGGGGGAGGCACAATCCACGGGCAGGATGGGGATGGCAGATGCAACCTGCAAGAGGTGAGGGGGGCAGGCATGACCCACGGGTAGGGTGGGGGGGACAGGCAAGACCTGCCATGGGTGGGGGGGACAGGTGCAACCCATAAG
>NW_017728962.1:439796-440170 GCF_001723915.1 Gavialis gangeticus
CCGCATACTCACCAGCTGCTCCAGTGGCTGTCAGGGCTTCTGGGGGCTCATGGCAGAGCCCCCCATGCAGTGCGGGGCAGTGGGGAGCAGTGGAGATCACCCCCAGCTGGGCAGCAACTAGTGAGTGCAGGGTTTGTTTGTTTTTTTTAAAGAACCAGGATGCTGGAGCCAGGTGGGGCAGCCATGGGGGAGGGCTGGGAAAGTGGGCAGGGGGGGTTCATGGCAGAGTCCCCCATATAATGCAGGGCAGTGCAGGGCAGCGGAGATCACCGCCCCCCACCCCTGCCCTGGCAGGAGCTGGTAAGTGCAGGGTGTTTTTTTTAAAGTGCCAGGATGCTCATGCTGAGCAGGGCAGCCATTGACGGGGCTGGGAG
>NW_017728962.1:445170-446451 GCF_001723915.1 Gavialis gangeticus
AGGTATTACCTGCAGGTGGGGTGGGATGGCAGGTACAACCCACAATGGGTGAAGGCAGGTGGAATCCATGGGTGGGGTCAGGGAGCAGATATGACCTGCAAGGGATGTGGGGGCAGGCATGACCCATGGGTGGGAGGGGGCAGGTGCAAACCACAGGCAGGGTGGAGGGGCAGGCACAACCCATGAGGGGTGGGGAGGGAAGGCACAACCCTTGGGTGGGATGGTTTCCCACCAGCAAATGTACACCCCCATCCCTCGCACTCCTCCCCACACTGAGACTTGCTTGCCTGGCTCTGGCAATGGTGGACACTAATAAAAGCAGTTGCACTCGGAGCAGCTTGTGGGATGAGGGTTGAGAGGTTTGGCTGGTCAGGGGGCAATGGGCTGGGAAAAACAGAACAGTGCGGGGGGAGAGGAGGTGAAAAGGGCAGTCCTAAGGCTGCGGCCAATGGCCAGGTGTTCCCAGCCATGGGGCTGCACAGGGAAACTGTACAGAAAGTCCATGCACCAGTTTGACCTAAATTAAATAAGTCTGATACTACATAGGTCTAGGTTTATCTTTAACTGGGTTCTGCAATTTTTAGACTTTTGGACTGGTTTGTGTGCATGGAACTTAATACAGTCATAGGTTTAGACTGATTGCCAGTCACTGAGACTGGGTCTGTAAGTATAGGGTTGGCACCAGGATGAGCTAATTTTAAATTGAGCATCTATTCTCAACCCAATTTAGCCTCCCCAAATGTCTGTACTTAGCCCTAGGCAACAATATAATATAGAACAGAAAGGTTGGTTAATAACTTCACCTGAGTCTTCACATATATATAGGGTTTGCTCAACTCTTTATTCAAAAGTAATATATACGCTTCTTTTCATGAAAAATGTCATGAAAGTTACTACTCTAAAGCCATTTAAAACAATATTTTTTATACAATGGATTTGCTCTTGCTCCCAATGACTGCACTGGATGCAGGACTTGAGCCAAAGTTGTCCATGCTTCATTCATATCTATTAGGGCTGTGTGAAGCTTCAGGTGCTGACTCGATTTGGAGAAAATTCAGCCTGATTCAGCGGCTGAATCTCTGAATCTGAATCAAATCAGGAGACCAATAAAAAGGTCCAAATTGATTCAAAGCTCTCCGAATAGATTTGGAAAAGATCCAGAGAGTTTCAGAGAGCTTCAGAGATTTAGGCAGCCCCCACTCACCACAACAGGGAGGTGGACCTGGACACCATGCTGGTAAGTAGGAGGTCGGGGGGGGGGCTGGAGAGGGGGGAGGGCAC
>NW_017728962.1:451703-453575 GCF_001723915.1 Gavialis gangeticus
CAGTGATTTGAATCACTGAATCAAATCACTGTCCCCCAAAATTGGCCAAATCCAAATCTGAAGTAAATACTAGCCACTTTGCACAGACGTATTCAGCACGTTGTTCTAATATTTCAAATCTATCTAATATCTGGATCCAACTTTAGCTACTAGATATGTGACAAAAGAGTTAAAAAGCATTAAATGAAAAAGATTTAATGGGAAAGGAGTGGGGAGGAATTGGAATATTTTTATATGTTAGCAACAAATAGCAAACGTCTTTTCCAAGCATAGAATTCAACAAGAGACAACCACAGAGAAATACTGGCAAATGAAGTAGGTGGAAGTCTCTTGAATATGCCTTTATTAATCAAATCTGAGTAACCTCCCCAGTTTGGACAGCATTTATACAGGCATCACAGCTAACCACTCCTGGCAGAGCTGCCAGCAACCATAGCTAATAGGAGAAGAATTAAGCAGAACTTCTATATGCAGGCTTGTGTTATTCATTTGGACAAACCCTGCTCTGGCACCAACCATAAGTGAATATGACATCATTTACCCAATGCATCCTGGAATAGGTGAGAAGAACAGGTCAATGGATATAGAAAAGCTTTTACATGGACTTCGAAGAAGGAAAAAGCAATGACATAAGTTTGAGCACTCTAGGAAGCCAGGCAGGAAAGGAAACATTTCTGTTCACCTTAAATATTATCTGTGTCTTAAATTTAGAGTTACTACATTATAGAATTCCATTGGCTTTGCTGCTTCTACAAAAAATCCATCATAATTTGAAGAGCAGGTGTCAAGGGAAAGAGAAACAGAACATTATTCTTTCTTCCTTTCTTTTTAAGCAAAACATTTTCTGCAAAGCATGAAAATTAGTGCAATTGGTAAGGTATGAATATGTTATATAGTAACTCTTTTTTCAGTTTACTTAGAATCAGTAGTTAATGTTCAGAAAAATTTCACTGGGCATTGTTCAGACAGCTAACCTCAGCTAGAACATAACGTACAACATTAACTTAAAACTTCTCTTGATCCAATTCTTTTCCAGTGTTATCTCACCTTTCTGGATGGCACAGCCAAACAAGTCTGGGAAGTACAAGTATATTTCTGGAGAAATGAACTCTCACATGGATAGCTTTCCAATAGTCAGAATTATAACTGACTGACTAATAAAAACAATTTTCACAGGAAAGTATTAATGGAAACATTCCCAATATTCATAAGGGTTATTGTTTTCCATTAACTATTTGGCCAACTCTAATTAGAACTTCGAATGCTTTTTTCTGTCTCAGGAGATCAGATTTGTAACTGAGAAGATATACCCACCAGATTAGGGTAGGGCTGAGAATTTGGTTTCTGTATCTGTTTTACATTGTCATGGGCTTTTCATATCTCTCAAATACATTTGTGCGACTGAACCAACCAGAGATCTTGTCTTCTAATAACATTAGTTCCTAAAGTGTAGAAATCTGAGTGACAGGTAAATGATTAGGATTACCTAAAGCACTTGAAAAAAATGTAAAATGCAAATACAAATCTTAGATTTTCGTTTCTTTGGGATCCTGTAGAATTAGACCTATTGGACACCTTGCACTTTAATGCTTTTGGGTTCAGGGACCTCACGTTCCAAAAGGCAAATTCTTGCAAATGATTGAAAGGAGGAATTCCGCAAGGTAAGTCAATAGGAGTTGTGCTAACCTAGTCTCAGGATATTTTCTAATGGCTGTTTATATATTATATAGGCTGTCCTTCCTCTCACCTTGCAGCATCTTATAAGTACACAAATTTTGAGAAAGGTACATGTAATTTACCATGGCAC
The DNA here is from genome assembly GCF_001723915.1 of Gavialis gangeticus. Taxonomy (NCBI): domain Eukaryota; kingdom Metazoa; phylum Chordata; order Crocodylia; family Gavialidae; genus Gavialis; species Gavialis gangeticus. The sequence goes on from NW_017728962.1 coordinate 453,511, forward strand.
TTGTCTGAGCATTTCGTCCTCTGGTCAAGATACAAGGAGGCCATGGGGAGAGGGATCTAACGGTG
>NW_017728962.1:455759-479741 GCF_001723915.1 Gavialis gangeticus
AATGATCCAGGGACAGCAGGGCAGACCCTACAATGAGAGACTGGAGGACCTGAACCTGTTCAGCCTTCACAAGAGAAGGTTGAGGGGGGACCTGGTGATAGTCTATAAACTCACTGGGGGGACCAGAAGGGTTTGGGAGAGACCTTGTTTTCCCTGGCGCCCCCTGGCATAACAAGGAATAACAGCCACAAGTTGTTGGAGAGTAGGTTTAGATTAGACGTGCGTAAGAACTACTTCACAGTTAGGGAGGCTAGGATCTGGAACCAACTTCCAAGGGAAGTGGTGCTGGCTCCTGCCCTGGGGGTCTTTAAGAGGAGGCTTGATGCCTACCTAGCTGGGATCATTTGAGCCCAGTTTTTTCTCCTGCCCATGCAGGGGGTCGGACTTGAAGATCTACAAGGTCCCTTCCGACCCTACTTCTATGATTCTATGATTCTATGATTCTCTCAGGCCAATCAGGCACTCCGGTCCCCTTGCAGGTCAGCAGCTTGCCTCCCAGCATGAGTCTGTAAGGTCCCCAGGGAATCTCACCTGCCATGACTTGGTTACATCTTGGCCAGGGCTACCTTTCAGTCAGCAACCACAGCTGGGCAACAGTCCCTGCTTATCCTCAGTCCAAGTTAGAATATGCACTCAGTCCTGTTCAGAAGATTTACTGTCCTTCTCGAGGCCTCAAAATTGACCTGACTCACCTACTCTTATACCCTGGGCATACCTTACTTCAGGCCTCTTCCCCCAGGGGTTACTCACATCTTTCCCCGACTCTCTGTCTCTCTTCTCCCCACAGGCTCACCACCATCCCGGTCTCTGTCTGTGTCATCCGGGAACCATGGCTGCTGGAGAAGTGAGTATTCTGGCTCCTCCGAGCCAGCTTTAGTTGGGCACCCGAACTCCCTGGGTTGCCACCACTCACCCCTGCCAGGGCATCCAGTCTCTCCCTGTTGCTCCAGACTCTCCAGAAGATCCACTTCCAGTCCTCCCCTGATGTCAGTTGGCAGGGATTTTAATTCTCTCTCCAGCAAATTGCCAGTTGCATGCATTTACAAAGCGCACTCATGCCGGCACCGGGGGGAACTTTTGATCTTCGGCGGCATTTTGCTGTTGCCATTTTTCTCACCATTCCTGTGACAGCAGTAAGTTTATTCTCATGGCGGTGTCCCCGCCACAGTACACTATTACTTTCATCCTCAACGATAAATGAATGGATAATGAGGTCACCGAATTGCATACACCTCCCCCGCCAAAAAAAATTCAGTGGAATCCATATAATTATTTCTGAATGGTAGAAAGATCAGATTCTTAGGTTTCATTTAAACAATGCATCATAGAATATATAATATTATTGTTTAAGAGTATGACTAGGTACAAGTCAAATTACATTTGATTAAAGAATTCAGACAGAAAGCTGGCTTGAGAAAGAGGAAAATATAACTAATATCCCAATAGAAAAAGAAAGCCTCACCCTTTCCACTATCTGTGAGCCTATATTTGTCATCAGTCTGAAGATTCTCATTTCTTTTTCACTTGTAATTTACATGGGATTTACTTTTTTCTCTTCTTTTATACTAGCACAACCCTGCTGACTTCAACAAAGTCTTTCTGACTTGCAGTGCAATCAGACACAATACTTTTGCACTTCTTGTTTTCTTCAATTTATTAGGGGAAAAAATTAAGCAAAGTTTCTTATAGAGAGACTTCAAAAGCTAATGGAATTCAACAAAGGATCTTGGCAAGACTCAAACGATGCTAAAACACTAACCTCATCTAAACCACAAATCCACTATGTCAATGTAAAGAGAGAAAGACAAAATATAACAATGAATAGGTCATATAAAGCACATAAAAGTATATATAAATAATAAAACCTGTCACACTGAGGCCAAGGCAGTCTATTCTTCTTCTGAAGAATGTAACTGCCATTAATAATGAACAGTTACATGTGCATATACTGTATAGGAAAACATACATTTAAGTTGAAGCTAGGTCTGAATACCTAGTTACACTTACCAGGGACAACATGGCAGTCAAGCAAGAAAGCACAGTCTTAGCAAAGAATTTCATAACCACACTTTCAAGCAGCACGAGAGGTAAAAGTCAAAGGCAAACAAATTCTTGTCAGGGTTGTGCCAGGAATAGTGAAAGACACTGCTAACAGGGGAGTTGTCAGCCCTGTCAGTAGTCAGGGGTTTAATTAGGGTGGATAAAAAGCAATGATTTTTTAAATAAAAAAATAGGGGGGGGGTTATTTTAATCAAATTTTTTTATTTAATTGTACTTTTTTGTTAAGAAGCGTTCTTAAAAAAATAAACATATAAGGAGCTCATCATGGAAAATATATGTATGTAACCTTTTTAGAAGTTTTATAAATAGGTCACAACAATATATTAGGACTATATTAGGAGCCCAATCCCAAAGGCTCCTCTACAGATTAGTAAAGATTAAAGAAAACAACTCCACCCAGTGGGACTCAGAGCTCAGTACAGAACAGGGGTGGGCAAAATATGGCCCACAGGCCAGATCCAGCCTGCAAGGCCGTTCTATCTGGCCTGCAGGGCCCCTAAAAAAGCTTAGAAAATTAAAATTTATCTGTCCTTGGTTCCTGTCAAAGATGACAGGAACCAATGGCAGTAGGACCCAGGGAAAGCCCTGGAGTGCTCCTTCAACAGCAGGGCTCACCTGGCCCCGCCCCACCAGCTAGAAGCCCCAGCAGGGACTTCTGGGATCATGTGGCTGCACCAGCGTGGGAAGCTCAGGTAAAGGGGGGGGGAAGGGCAGGGGAGGAGCTGGCACAGGCAGCCCCATGCAGGCTGCAAGAGGCTGCAGCACAGGGCGCCAGGCACAGGGCAGGTGAGGGGCCACTTTTCCCATGCTTAGCAACAGCTTGTAACCTGCCCTGCTGCCAGCCTAGGCCCCACACTGGCTGTGGGCTCACCCATCAGGGCTGCCCCGTGGCGGCAGCAGCTGCCCCCCCCCCCCACTCACCGCGCCGGGCAGCTTTTGCTGCTGCTGCCCAGTGCACAAGCTCTGGGCAGGTGGCAGCAGCCAACAGCAGCCAACACTGCTCAGCACAAGTGTGGGGGACGCAGCTGCTGCCATGGCGGTGCAGCCCCAACGGGCGAGCCCGGAGCCAGCACAGGGCCCAGGCTGGCAGTGGGGGTGGGTTACAAGCTGGGGCTGAGCATGGGGGGGGAAGTGGCTCCTCCCTCACCCTTGGCTGGTACCCCACGCTGCAGCCACTCGCAGCTCAGTGGCTGCAGCAGGGAGTGCCAGCCACGGGGCGGGTGAGGGGCCATCTTTCCCCCATGCTCAGCACCAGCTCCTTCCCTGCCAGAGAGCAGGGTGTCGGGCTGTGTGCTGCCCTTTGCCTGTACCACAGGGCTGCAGGGGCACTGGGAGTGAGTGAGTGCAGGAGCAGGACCCACACCCATGTCCCAGGGCCAGTGCTAGCAGGGCCCAGAGCAGGGTGGCAGGGGTACAGGGTCCCAGCTGGCAGGCCAGCTCCCCCCTCTCCCTGGTGGTGCAGCCCAGCCTGGCTCCACAGACCCCTGCCAGCCTGCACCCTGCTCTGGACCCCACTGGTGCTGGCCCTGAGACAGTGGTCCCAAGACATTGGGACATTGGTCCCAAGATGGTGACCAGGGGGCAGGGCACCTGTCAAGGGGCGGGACTACCCATGCGGCCCTCAACAGCTTGCCACAACTTGGTAAGCAGCCCTCCACCCGAAATAATTGCCTGTCCCTGGTATAGAAGATCCCATTAAGCATCTCTGTGATGCTTAATTTTAGTTCTCAAACTGTAGATTTGTGTTTCCAGAGATCATAAGCAGACAAGGTTCATTGGGTAAATGTGATATCTTTTATTACACCAACTAAATAGTTGGAAAAATTGTTCTTTGCAACTTTTCAGGCACAAACACCCTTCTTCAGGCACAGAGAGAGTTTGTTGTGTCCTTGTTAACAGCAGTAAATGGAAATGAGACATAACATCCCTAATAACATTACCCACCCAGCAACCCTATTGTCTCTCTGTAAGTTTGTGTACACACAGTCAAGACTTTACCTTTCTCTAAAAGTACAAAGTTTCATGAAGTTAAATGAATAAAGGATATTAAAGAACAAGAATGTACCTTTTGTAGAAAACAGTGCAAAAATGAAGTTTATTTCCTGCCTATGGTGGCTTTTTACCTTTTTGTATCATCTACATTTTTCCCAGAGCTTGACGAAGGGACTTTGATCCCGAAAGCTTGCAGAAAAGGACAATTTTCTTGCCATTTTCCAGTTGGTCTAATAAAAGGTCATTTTGGAACCAAGAGTTCTAGATTTTTGTATGTTTTTTTGTCTCAGACCAACATAGCTACCAAGTACACCCCTGAAACATGGAAGATGCTGAATTTTAGCCAATTTTGGATTTTAAACTGCAGAACAACAAGGAAGTTCTTTTACCTCCCTGCCTGCCATCTGACACCTACAGGGAAGGAATTCTACATGATCAACACATCAAAGAGCTACTCAACACAGCTCACAAAGACACTCTCATGGACCCAGAGGGACAGCTTTCCATCTTCAGCTCCCTCTGCAAAAATGAAGTTTATTTCCTATCTATGGGGACTTTTTACCATCTTGTACCATCTATATTTTTCCCAGAGCCTGATGAAGGGTCTTTGATCCCTAAAGCTTGCAGAAAAGGACAGTTTTCTTGCCATTTTCCAGTTGGTCCAATAAAAGGTATCATTTTGGAACCAAGAGTTCTAGTTTTTTGTATGTGATTAAATTGAGGCTGCCTGACCAGTGATTTCAATTGTTATTTAAATTATGATTAAAATCATTTGATTTCAATCAAATCCACCCTCAGTTTAATAAGGGTTTATGTCCCTTTGGGAGCCTCATGTTGCTCTGGAAGGAAGTGTTGGCATGGCCCCTACAGCAGCCACTGATGCCGCTCACCCCTGTCACCAAGTGCCACTGCTTTCTATAGCCACCAGCAATGGGAAACTGTAAATTTGTGGTAGCTACAGTAGATGCTGAGCCAACAGCTCCTATGACAGCAGTGTGAGGCTGACAAGAGGATGTAAACCTCATGAGGAGGCAACTCCTGCTCCTCCTCTTCCATACCAGGCCCTGGAGAAGGTGACAGTCCCAGATGAACACCTCTGTGGGCCATAGCAAGTCTGCCAGTAGTGTTTGAAGCCCCATGATCTAGGTAAAACTTCAAATGTCTCATATCAAATGAACATTGCAGGTTGCAACTGAATCTGGGATGCAAGTCTACAAAACTAAGACAAAATTGAAAAAGTAAAAACAAAAAAGAAAAACAATAACACATCTGGTTCACTAAAACTGTGGCTAGCATTTCAAACACCCCATTATATTAATGGTTAACTGATGCCTCTATGGCACAACCTTCTTGCTATTTTCTTGACTTTAGAGTTAGAAATTTGCTTTGAAGTGTCACTAGTGTTGATGACTCCTACCCAACGTTATTTATAGACACCACATAACTGAAACCTACATATTTCTAATTGACAACACTGAGACATGGGGAAACTATGATGAAAATTAACCTAATACCAACTACACTGAAACTTCAGACTGTGCTAAAAAAATGAAATTCAGCTGAGCTAATAAAAAAACAGGTCTTTTCACTACATAAATTTATGTATACACTTAGTGCTGGTAGTTGGAAGAGGAGGAGAAGCCAACATGGAGTTGATAAATGCCATTGGGGAAATTAAAGTTGGATTCTGACCTCATGTATACTGATATAAATCCAAAGTAAAGTCAGTTCAGAATACTCTGAATTTACTTCATATAATGAAGACTGGGACCTGGTCTCTGGGATATCAATATTTGCTTCTATGCCTACACCTCACGATGACATCACCACTACCTACCTACTCTGATAGTATGTGGTCAGACTACAAAAAGTAAGGTAGGTCTGAGCCATGACATTTCAGTAATATTCTCACTTTGGCTAATGACAAAGGCCAGAAACACTGCAAAGAAGATAAAGATCAAGAGAAAGAATTGAAGGAGAGGGGGAGCAGGGGACAGGTTGAACTGGAATATTGACTGAAAGGAACCAATGAAAATTGGAGGAAGGTACAGGAATGAGCAGGTAGCAGGCAAACAGAGAGATAATGAGAAGATAAAGAAAGAGATGGGACAAAGAAAATAGGAGGAAACATGACAGGGACAAAGTAAAGGAAAGTTGGATTTGTGGTTTATACATAGAACCATGGGTCAGGATGTTACGTATTGTTCCTAGCTCTTTCACTGGGAAAATCATACAAAGTTCTCTGCGTCTCAGGTAAGGATAATAATACTGGCCTATCTCTTAGTCAGGTGAAAGAATCTAAGGACCTGAGCATGCAAGCAGTTTATTAGATCTGGAGGATCATCAAAAAAGACCTCCTTTACTTCACACATCCGCATCAGCAAAAATGTTACTATTTGAAGCTCAGTGCCCAAAATGCCCTCTTAAAAGTTTACAAACAAATAGTGTGCATCACCCACAGGAAGCCAAAGCATGTACTCCGGAAGAAGTCAGGTTTGTGGCCAGTACAAAATGCTGGGGTTTGGTCTTGTGGCACCCCTTCTCCCTTTTTCCAAGTGGTTGTGCCTGCTGCAGTAAATGAAGGTGCTGTTCTCAAGCTTAAGAGAGTACAGCAACTCACTTGATTAGCTTTAGTACAGTGATACCTAAGCCTCTGGAGCTGGGTTTGATTGTGGTAGGTGCTGTCCAAGATAAAAAGCAAAAGTGGGAACAGAGAATTAAGCACTCATTTCATATCTTTGCTGGATTAGAGTGTTGATTACTAGCTTCCAGCCAGCGACAGTGAAGCCAATATATGCTTTATTTCATAAAAGAATTCATTAATAGAAGGGACAAAAATCACAGTAAAAATTACTTCTCACTTATTTCAAAACAAAAAAAACAAAAACATGTTCCCCACTATATTGTTTAGAGAGAAACAACAGGAAAAGAAAAAGCAAGCTAAAAGTACAAAATCACATCGGTTCAATAAGCTGCGGTACAACATCTCTAACTAAACAGAAAGCTCTGTCCTTGGAAAACAGTCTCGGACATACCATTGTGCAGCTTAAGAGAACTCAGGAAATGTTTCAGTGATATTCAGCGTCCCCAGAGACACTCAACTTCAGCTTATGAAAATACATTAGTGTCTAAAGCATGAAAATTACAATGGCTTCCTGCTTACACACCCCTCTAGGCCATGAATTTAATTTAAACAACATGGCAGGAATCCAGCAATAACCTACGGTCATGGATTAGAGCCCCTCTCCAGCACAAGCTGCCTGGGACATCTATCTGTGACTACAGTAACACAAGACAGTCTCTCTTTTTCATTTAACTCTGCAAACATTTCCCCACCCCTTAAAGAACTGAAGGAAGCAATTTGATTCACTGCACTGGAGCAAGGATTTTCAAAAGTGAAAACCTGAAGCCAAACTGTTTCTGGTTACATTTAATTACATATATGCAGAGTAACTCCACCATATATGCAGAGTAACTCCACTGATTTTAATGGCATTACCTTACAATTACGTCATGGAAATTAAGTGCAAAAGTTTGCCCTGTCTTAAGCAATTTCTTCACCATAAAGTCTGTTTTAAGGACAGCTGTCTTGATGCAACAGCCTATGAAATTTTTCTAAAACTAAGTCTTCGTATGTTGTAGCCTTGCCATTCAAACAGCAGCAGAAATAATGGGGGGAGACATACAGCTATGGTGGAAAATGGTACAGAATTAAGAGGAGGAGAGTAGAGCTAATTCAGTTTTTGATGCCAACTCTGCAACTGGTTCTGCAGCTCCCAGGCCACAGAACCCCAGTAACTTGACTACCCTCAGCACAGGGGTCTGCTCCTAGGGCAAATTCACCCCCGCCCCCCTTACACTGCCGCTGTTCCAGGCCAAGGGTGGGGTGGAGGATATTCCAGAGCTGCTCCTCCCTGCTTCCAGCCAGGCTCAGTGGGGAAAAGAGCAGCAGGTGGATGGGATCCTTCTCTCTGCACAGTCTCCTGGGTGTTCCCTGCTGAGTTCAGCTGCAATGGCTCTGGAGCCCTCCCCCAACAACCCTCCCAAACCACAACATTCCCAATTCATTTCACATCAGTGAAGGGCTCCAGAGCTGCTGCACTAGGCTCAGCAGAGGATGGTGGCAGGTGGGTTCGCTGGCCCTTGCTCCTGGTCTGGCAGGGAACATCCTAGGAGATGTGCAGTGGAGAAATGTGCCCACTGCGGCTGCGGCTGCTGCTGCTGTTCATGACTGGTGCAGGCAGGAGTGGCTCTGGAACCCCCTTCCCCATCAGTCAGGGAAGGCAGGGATAGCGGCAGAGGCAGCAGCAGCAGCCACTCATGCAGCTGAGGACAGAGGGAAAGGGAGAATGTGCCAAAAGCAGGGGACAGAGATGGGATTTTTACCTGATCCATGGACTTTAAAAAATCCCCACTGCTGCTGCCGGTGTAGACGGATGTGGGGTACATCTGCACCACTGCATCCCTCCCGCCAGATCCGCCCCTGGGTCTTCTCACACATAGTCTCTTCCAGGGAAAGGGCTGGATTTGCATCTGTTTACTCAAGAGCTTGTCAAAGTTCTCTGCACATGTATGACACAGGAACTAGTCCTGAAAACCCCTACACATTTGAGTTAAAAATAAGTAATGTTACATGCATGTTTAAGTGCTAGGAGGGACTTGTGGCTAATGAGACCACCATTCTAGATGGAGAAATGAAATAATGCTAAAGCACTGAAAGTCACTTCAGTACTTTCAGTCCTGTTTTGCTATTTTTGATGTATGCAGCTCTTGTTGACCTGAGATCTGGATATATGTCTTTTACAAATATATACATACTTTAACCTTTATACCTTTTAAATTGAAGACTGTGGTTAAATATATTTTAGGCAGAGTTATAGCCACAGCAGATACAGAAAAGTCACACACAGTGTCTGTTGGAACAGGAGATGACCAAAGATGCCAGATGTAGTCAGAATGGAAGAGTACATCAGATACAGTACAGCAGGTTAACACATCTTAATAAAAGATCTAGACCCATGCATCTGCTTGCATCTGTAAGAAGCTTAGAAACTTTCCCCTATGTGTGGCTCAAATCAAAAAGTTACTCCAATTAAACATAAAACATGGACAAAAATTATCAATATAAGAATACTGTTATATAGTGTAGATATAAGTACTTAGTAACATATCTAATAAATCACTTATTAATTAATAAGAATTAAACAATGTACTTAATAAATTCTAGTGACCCTCCCCAATTATGGATGCACCCTCTGTAGCACAGCCATTCAGAGATAAAATGCATCTTCCTTAGCAGAAACAAATTAAACGTATAAAGTAGACCACTTTAAAAGAAAGCACATTTCCTCAATCTACCTTGATCCTCTTAACAAAATTGTCAATTATTAGAACATAGTGAGTAGATTAAGCAACATGGCACATCTCTTTCAGCTGTTCCAGTTCTGCCATCCAGGCTCTAACAAACATATGTTCCCAATATCTTTTCTGATGTATGTCTCCTTCAGAACCAAAGTACAAAGCATATGCTAACCCCAAGCCCCTGATTGGAGAATATATACCAACTGGCCTCTGGACTCTTTTTCCTGTCCTCAGGTTCCCCCCTAACATTCCTTAGGCCACATTCAAAATCAATTAACTAAACCAAATTTCTTCTACTTTTCCCCCCACCCCTTTCCACATCCTGGTTATCCAATTCCTGATCAACTACCTCACCAAAATAAAATAATGGTCTACTTCGCTCCTACAAAAGCCTGCATGTAGCAGCTGAAGGTTTGCCACAATTTGCCTATGTTTCTGTGGTATAGAAACTGCATGAAGTCTTAACTAATTTTGCCCTGGCAGTGCATTACCTTTGAGACATAATTATTTAAAATGGTCATTTAAAAACTAAATGGAACCATTGTCAAACCCATTACTTCTCTCACACTAAACACATGCTTAGACTTGTAAACAAACATATATAATTGAGGACTTCCAGCTACAGTAGAGGTGGGCAATTATTTCAGCTGGAGGGCCACCTAACGAGTTGTGGTGAGCTGTTGAGGGCTGCATGCATAAAATGAATGGTGAAGATATCATTTTAACAAATTATACATAAAAATAAATCAAATGCTAAAAATCAAACATCTAATATGAAATATTTTAATTTCCTTTTAAAAAAATAATGTTTTTCCTGATTTATGTATTTTTGAGTAGTTTATGTACAGGCAACTGCAAATTACCTCAAAATAAAGTCTCTCTCTCAAGGGAACCAAAACCAGCCAGCAGCACACTTGGCCAAAGGAGGATGCCTCTGCCCCCCTCCCAACAGAGCCCTGCCATGGCCTAGGCCTCTCCCCGCAGCACAGCCCTGCCACCACCCAGCCTCCCCCATCACAAGGGAGCTCCTGCCTCAGCCTACACTCCAACATGACCCTCAAGAGCCACCTGCACCCCAAACCTTCCTGCTCCCCATGCATTCCCATTCACCCTTGCCCCTACAAAGCCTGGGGAAGATGAACAGTCCCCTCTAGCCCACCCCAGCTCCCCACCAGGGCTATGCAGACTGCACTTACCCATAGCTCAGGGATACTGGTGCCCAACATCCCCCACAAAGCTGGAGCCACCACCCATGTCACCTGCCCACAGGTCAGATAGAATCAATTAGTGGACCAGATATGGCCCATGAGCCATATTTTGCCCATCCTTGAGCTATAGCCACATTGGGCTGTGGTCTTGAGACAAGTTAAGTAGAGTTACACAGTCCTCTTTTGTAAGGAAGGAAATAAGTGACCTTAGTGATTTGATGACAACTCCTCTTCCCTTAGAGTTAAGGCTCTGAGTTAAAAGGGACCCCATTTTTCAAACAAGATATTTAATTAGTATCCCAACCAGCTGCAGTCCATTACAAACCCCATGGCATTTCTCATTAAGAGTGTTAATCTAGCCAAATAATAAAATGGGTTATTACATCGTGGTCACTTAAAAATTGTATGAGTGATGATATTCTTCACTTTCTACTTTTTCTTGTACCAGTTGTTGAATTCAGCCACTGAAGTGGTAGAACTGATCACCCCATTTAAAGGCTATGAGGTTACGATAAACTGCAGTGTATCCATCCATAGCAATTCTTATGTTGCTCCTTTTGAATAGATTTAGTTTTCCCAAAAAGGTTCCAGAAACTAAGGTGAAACCCTGACTACATTCAAGTCAAAGACAAAACTCCTGTTGACTTTAATGGGACTCAAGAGAATGATTTTCAGTTACCACAAGGTCCCTTTATATTGTTTTTATATCATAAAAGGCCTTAGTTTGTGTGAAATCAATTCCATGAGGATGCCTCAGGCATGGACTGTCTCTTTAATTGGTGTAGAGGGATATAAGGGCTGTAGAGGGAACAGAAGGACCCACAGCTCCTCCCATATGGAATGGATAAGGTATATATCAGAAGCATGGTTGCATTACACATTGGACAGACTTGACTACTAGCCCCAGCTGAATGGGAGTTCCTAGGGAGCAGATTATGTAAAATTACAACACCCTAGAGATTGCTCCAATTTATACCCCAGAATATATTGCCTTTAGGTAATATAGCTTAAATTACCTTTGTCCCTCAGTTCCATAAACCAGTTTGACCTAAATCAGTTACATCTGATACTACATCCGAACAGGTTTATCTTAAACTCATTTTGGACGTTTTGAAAGCGGTTTATGTGCACTGAACTGTTATAAGTTTAAACCAATTTCTGATCACTTAAACCAGTTTAGTGTAACTTCTGTCCTTAGTCTCATTCTGACCCTAGGGCAGGGACAAAGTAAATGACAATGGGGCTCTAAGTCTTACTTGTTCTTACTACTTTATTTTTGGCATAGCAAACAAGGTGATATTTAACAAACTTCTAGCTTCTTTCCCCTTCACTGAGGACTTTTCATATGAATATCTCACCACACAAGGCATTTTTGTTTTGTTTTTTTATAACTAACTTTCAGCAAATCTGCTCAAGTGAATAAGATCAGCAACTCAAAAGCCAAGTATTTTAAGGTAAACTGTCAGCGGCCATGTCTACATGAGACACTGACTGCACAGTAGCTCATTACTACTGTGCACTAGTGTTGCATCATGCTTCGTTCCACGTGATGCTACTGCACAGTAGTAATGAGCTACTGAGAAGCAGTAATGAGCTACTGCACAGTCAGCTTTATCAAAAAGCTGTTCAGGGATACTACTGCACAGTAGCACTGTGCAGTCATTTAGTACTTATGTATATGAGTCAGCAGCTCATGTAGATGCAGGCAGTACTTGCTAAATTCTACCCTCATTGCCCTCAACGCCCTAAAAAATGGACTTATAATGGATGCTATTACCTTGCTTAAAGTGAGAGAAAGGTATGCAGTATTTATGCTTGCTGGCTTTTCTTCATTGTGGTTCTCTCTCATAAAAAGTTACCATCTCTAAAGGTGAAAGGGACAGTGTCCATAAATCTCTGAGAGGATTGCAGATAACATTATTCATAGCTTGAAAGCACTTTGGGCTCTACGCCAAATTTTTGTTCTGCTTTTTACTAGTCACTAGAGATTTGGTTTTGTTTTAAATGCAGCTCACTTTGTAGATATATTCATGCACGTCCCCATCTGTGCACAGTCTACAGCTCCTAGGTAAGACCTAGGCGAGGGTGCCAGAGCACCCTGGAGTGCCTCAAAAGTGTGAGGAGATAAGCAGATAAAAGCAGGCTTAGACTTTCCCAACCTAGCTGTTTCCCTGTCCCCTCTGCAAGGAGGTAAACCCTGTAATAAATAGATTGATTTGTTAAATATAGTGCTGCTTAATTCAAAAAAGATATGGAGGAGTTCCTCAAGTCTGAAAAAGGGTGCTTTGAGTCTAAAAAGGTTGAGAACCACTGATTTAGGCCTTTAGCCAGTGTTGCCAATTCTTATGAATTTGCTGCCAACAACACTTCTTTGGCTTCTGGGAGCTCTTATGAAACCCAAGCTCCTGCCTTCATGCAATCTTGGGGCATAAAACAAGACAACAAAAAAAGTAGACTGAACTGTTAGTCAGATGGCAAATGTGTTCTGAGTCTTCTACTGGCTGATGTTAAATATTTCCATGCCCTTCACAGCCCTTATTATTGTTATAGACTCATATTGCTGCTTCAGAGACATAAGTATCCCTTCACCTATTTTAGAGAAAACCTATAGGGTTGCTCCTGTTAGAACTAGAGCTTATCCATGCTTAAGGCCTAAAAGCAGCTGACTGAAACTTATTTGGGCTCTACCATGCCTGATGAACAGGGATCCTGGTTTTCTCTGATAAAAAAAATCCCCAGTGTTCAGATTTAAAAAGGTAACCCAAAATCCACATTCTTCCGTGATTAAAATGAAACACCACTATATCATAGTTGTTGAAAGGGACTGGAAGGGACCTTACAGATCACTGGGTCCAGCCCCCCTGCACTTGGACAGGAAAGACTGCTGGGATCAGATGACCCCAGCAAGATGGGCGTCAAGACACTGTTTGAAGATCGCCAGGGTGGATGACTATACCACCTCTGGGGGGAGCCTGTTCCAAATCCTCGGTACTTAGCTTGTAAAGAAGTTTTTCCTTATGTCTAGCCTGAAGCGATCTTCAATCAGCTTATGCCCATTATTTTTTGTCCTCCCCTGGGGGGCCTTGGTGAATAAATGCTCCCTCATGCCAATGTATATTGATATACTTATAGGCCACCAAGTCCCCTCTGAGTCTTTTCTTCTCCGGGCTGAACAGTCCCAAGTCTTTCAGCCTCCCCTCATATGACCTATTCTCTAGGCCTCTAATCATGTGCGTGGCCTTTCTTTGGACTCTCTCAAGCTTCTCCACATCCTTCCTGAAGTGCAGCAACCAGAACTGGACTCAGAACTCCAGCTGCAGTCTCACCAAGGCTGAGTAGAGATGGAGGATGACATCCTTAACCTTGTTTAAGATGCCTCGGTAGATGCATGCCAATGTTTGATTAGCTCTGCCAGCTACAGCATTGCATTGGTGGTTCATGTTCATTTTGTTGTCTATCACAACACCCAGGTCTTATTCAGATGTGGTGCTAGCAAGTTTAGCACTGCCAAGCCTATAAGTGTGTTGCGGATTATTTATCCCCAGATGGAGCACTTCACATTTCTCCATATTAAACAACATCAGGTTGAGATCCGCCCACCTTGCGAGCCCGTCCAGGTTGGCCTGTATTGCCAGCCTGTCTTCGAGCATGACCGTGGTCCCCCATAGTTTGGTGTCATCAGCGAACTTTGCTAGTTCACTTTTAATAGCCAAATCCAAATCATTAATGAACATGTTGAAAAGCACTAGCCCAAGTACTGAACCCAGAGGGATGCCACTGGTCACCCTCCACCATAATGACTTAGTTCTGTCAATCATTACTCTCTGGGTCCTACCATGGAGCCAGTTACCTAGCCACCAGACTAAAGTAGTCAAGGCTGCATTTTCACAATCTTCATGAGGACTTCATGGGAGACCAGGTCAAAGGCTTTTTTGAAGTCCAGGTATATGACATCAACCTCATTCCCCTATCCAGGTGGCAAGTTACCTAATCGTAGGAAATTAGGTTGGTCTGGCATGACCTGCCCATAACAAAGCCATGTTGGCTATTCTTCAGAATACTGCCTTCTGTTAGCCTGTCTGTAATGGATTCTTTGATAATTTTCTCCAGGATTTTACCAGGGATTGAGGTCAAACTGACTGGCCTGTAACTCCCTGGGTCCTCCTTTCTCTCTTTCTTAAAGATAGGTACCACGCTGGGCTTCTTCCAATCTTCTGGGACCTCTCCCAAGCACCACAAATCTTCAAATAACTTTGTCATAGGCCTCACAATGAAGTTGGTCAGTTCTTTTAGCACCCTCAGGTGTAGTTCATCTGATCCTGCGGACTTGTAGATATTTAGCCTTTGTAGGTGCTCCCCCACAAGATCTATGCCAACTATGGAAAGGTGGTCACACCCACTATGATCATCCTGTATCCTGTCAAGCAAGCTAACACTCTTGGACTGGTGGAACACCAACGTAAAGTATTCATTCAGGAGTTTGGTTTTGTCCTGAGTGTCAGTTATCAGCTGTCCCATTTCATTCATCGGGCCTCTATGCTCTCCTCATTTTTTCTCCAACTTCCTACATATCTAAAGAAGGTTTTTTTGTTGTCCTTGATTCCAGTTGCCAATCTGTATTCAGTTTGTGCTTTTTCTGTCCTGATCTGCTCCCTAGAGGTGCAGGCTGTTGCTGAGTACTCCTCTTTGGTAGTTATTCCCGACTTCCACTCTTTGTAGGCTTCTTGTTTTAATTTCAGGAGGTCCATGACTTCCCTGTTGAGCCAATGGGGTCTCCCAGCCCTTTTGCTGCCTTTCTTATGAAATGGAATGGACTTCCTTTGAGCTTTTAGGAACACTTCCTTGAGGAACAACCACTCACCTTGTACTCCCTTCCTCATCAGACCATGGTCCTGCATGGCCTCGCCAACCAATCCCCTAAATTTATGCAAGTCAGCTTTCCTAAAATCAAACCATATTGACAAGTTGCAGCTTTCCTAAAATCAAGGCCACATTCACCAAAACCCATGCTGTGGCCACATTTCCCTACTGGCCGACTTCCCTGACTTACAGTGGGTGTGAGTGTGTATTTGGTCCGCAGGCCAAGGTGTTTCATTTTAATCATGGAAGAATGTGGATTTTGGGTTACTTTTTTATCAGAGAAAACCAGGATCCCTATGATAACCCACTGAAGGGAGCTGAGCTGATCCCAAGATATAAAACCCGTCCGCTACATCGAACTGAGTTGTTCCATGTTCCATATAGCTGCAGTTTCCCTATGTAGCTCGGACTATGCCGAGGTGTTCATCTCCCAATTCATGCCCTGATTTCTGCATTTGCTTCACCCTGGCTCTAGACTCCCTATCATGCTTGCCAAACTCAGTTCTCAGCTTGATATCTGCTTCTGCCTACCAGCCCTTTTCTTCAGGTTTGTGACCCAGTCCTCATCAATAGTATAGACAAGGTTTTGGCCTGCAAACCAAATTCAGCCTGCAAAATTCTGGCCCATAGTGGTTGAGACACTTTCTGCACCCTATGCCATGGGTACACTGCTCTTCTACAGTAACAGGTGTGATTTCTGAACTCAAATAGTGAAAGTTCAAGGGTTTTAAATCCAGGTGACCCAAACAGGAATACCATCACGCTTGCTCTGGGAGTAGAGGATGTTCTATTGGCTTTATGCCAGGCATCCTAATGCCAAACATTCCACTACTTTTTCACAAATAGCTGTATAGACTGGTCCCCACAGAATCACAATATGCT
This sequence comes from Gavialis gangeticus, assembly GCF_001723915.1. Classification (NCBI taxonomy): domain Eukaryota; kingdom Metazoa; phylum Chordata; order Crocodylia; family Gavialidae; genus Gavialis; species Gavialis gangeticus. The sequence goes on from NW_017728962.1 coordinate 472,124, forward strand.
TCCTGCACATGACTTTTGCCTATAACAGAAGGGATAGAAGAAGAGGTGCAGATGTTCAAATGCTGCTGCAAATACTTGTTGTAAGGAGAAAACATTAAGGTAAAGACTCTGGAGTAATTTTTAGATTTGATAATGTGAAAAATAGTGTTCAGAGTAAATTTTAATGTTACGTCAGTATGTTATATTGTATATTTAGTGTTTGAATTGTGATTAATGCAAGCTGAATATAGCACTTTTTAAGCTTTATAAATTACAGCAATTTGGGTGAGATTTTTGCCTGTGTAAACTCCAGAAACTAGATTTAGTAAGTATATCATCCTCAAGACAAGCCTCATTCTTAAATGTTAGTAATTAGTGGGAATGGGATGCTTCAGGGCATAACTAATGAACTACAGAAACTTTCACTTCCAGACAAGCAGTTTGAACCTAGCACAGCTAAGTAAAACTTAAAATTGATAACACACTGAAGAGTGGTCAGTGTAGTGAAAACAACAAAATAGTAAGTTTGATGTGATGTTTGGAATGGGTCAACAATCTCTTACTAAGTGTTCAGCCTGGTTCCTAGTACAATGAGATCTAAATCTCTAGTAAGATCCTGTAACAATAGCAGGGGCCAAAATGCCATTACATTTGCAAGACTTGGCAACAACATAGTTGTTTCACTGATCTTTAGGAATGGATGAGGGACATCTATACAATAAGGTCACAACACACATATTTCATTTGTATTCGGTAGTTATTACGCAAGTTTCAGAAGAGATGGAAAAATGTAGATCCTTTACTCTATCCTTTTGTCTGTTCAGGGTTCTCCCTGATTGTTGTACAATACCTAAATATTCAGTGCATGACAAAAGTATATAAACAGGCTCTATTTCTGCTTAAATGATCAGTAAGGACATAATTAAGCAATGATACTCAAGCAAGCAGACATTTTGAATTTCTATATATGATTTTAAATTTAACTACTATGCAGAGTTCTTATCATATAGATCTATAGATCTCTGTCGGTAAAAATTATTAAACACTATTGCTGATTGCAGCCAATAAAGTCAATAATAAAAGATCCACTGAATTAAATCAGCGAAGTTATCCCAACCCTGACAATTTCTGAATATCCCCTCAATTCTTCCAGAAGCTTCTGGAGAATCAGGGAACTGCCACTCTAGGGCAGTGGTCTCCAAAGTGGGGTGTGCACACCTCAGGGGGTGCACAAGACAATCCGTTGGGGTGCAGGAAGAAAATATTAGAACTTCTATTTATATTTATTTTTTATCTAAAAAAATAAGGAAGAAATTAAGCTTTACTAATATTTAATATATGGATTGACACTGGCGCCCTCACTCGGTCCGTATGTCAGACAGTCACATGTCACGTACGGTATGCGAGTAGTACCTGTACATAATTTATAAATAAATAAATATACATATACTGGGGGTGCGTGCTCAAAAATTTTTTACTGATAGGGGTGCACGATCAAAAAAGTTTGGAGACCACTGCTCTAGGGGATGGTTGGGTCCAACTTTTATGGCTAGAATTTTTTTGTCAGAACCGATTGCTAATATCAATCACATTTGCCCTATATATTCAGTTTAGCTACAATCCAAACAATGCACTTAATTAGTAATAAAAGTGTTTTGAAGTGATTTTAAAAAGATGACATTTCTCTGTCTGTATTGGAGTCTAACCTCAAACTGTCAGGTTGGCCTGGGGTGCCTTTTACTCTTAATACCACAACAGATTCAAATACCAGGTGTTGTCCCTCTTCTGTAAGTACTTTATTCTTCATCCGAGCTTCCTTCCTTTCAGTTCAAACTCTAGCTATAAATACTGAGTGAAAAAGGAAAGAGTACTGTAAGCACTGCCAGAAGAGCAATCCATGAGTATTCAGGCTGGTTCTTTTAGGGGCTGATGACATCATCTTCCACATAAGCACTATGTCGTTGGCAGTCCTCCCATACAAGAACAACAGTTGTCCAGTGAATAAGTCACTGGTGAGTCCACAGATGACAAAGGAGACTGCAGACTGCAAAACTGTTTTGGGAAGGAGTAGATCCTGGGATGTCAGGTCACATCTCTTTCTTTTTGTTTCTCGCCTGCCTCCATCATGAAGTAAGTTTTCTCACAATGATCAATGCCTTGCTGTCTCGGGTAAATTCAGAGGTGAGTTCAGTGGCATGGCTGCACTCCCCCTTTCTGACCACACTGTATGAGCATCAGATGGACATTTTAATTCCCCCACTCCCTACTGCTCTATGCTCAGACACATGTCCACTCCCCTCTCCTTTCCCCTTCCTCCACCTGCTGCTGCAAATGTCCCCACTGTCCCAGAGGCAAGGCTCCACAGCCACTTCTGCCCAGCTCCAGCTGGACTGTACAAGGGCTGAGATGAGCCTCAGACAGCATCAGTACAGTTGGATTCGCCCTCCCTGCCTGGTTCCCCCAGGTATTCCCTGCCAGCCCAGGAGCAGACAGGGAAGGGGGGCCCCTGAAGCAGCTCCAGAGCTTACATTACCCCTGGGGCAGTGGGAACAGTGGCAGTGCCAGGCAAGGAAGGGAAGGGAGTGAGGAAAGGGGAGGGGAATGTCTGTCCTTGAAACATTTCTTTTGCCCACCTCTAGAGTAGTGACCTTTGGTGAGCTGGAAGTATAGGAATTGTTTTAGGAGCTGGTTATCAGGCCTCCTTTTGACAAGTCCTGTCCAGTAAAGCTGGTGCCATATAAACTTGGCTCCAATGCTGGTGGCACTTATTTGAGCAAGAACACTGGCATTCATTCTTCTGCCCTACCAACTGATATGGAGAATTTTCCAAAGACATTGCTGATGGTAACATTTCAAAGCTTTCAGGCATTTCCAATATGTCGTCCATGTCTCACACCCATACAACAGCATATGGATGACAACAGCCTCGGAGATGAGAAGTTTGGTTTGGGTCCTGATGTAATAAACATCAAAGACCCAATTTTGGAGATGTCCAAAAGCAGCACTGGCAGATTTTATTCACTGTTGAATATCATCATCTATGTTTACATTTTGGGAAAGGTGTCTATCCAGGTAGGGGAAATACTCAAAGATTGTACTCTAATTGTAATAATATGGAGGAAGAGCTGGCTGGGTAGGGGTGGGTTGGTAAAGTATCTTGGTTTTTGTGAAGTTGACAGTGAGTCCAAGGTTTTCACATGCTTGACAGAAACAATCAAAAGTGACGTAACACTCTGCAATTGATTGTGTTGTGAGTAGGCACACACAACACAATCATCAGCATATTGAAGATCAGTAATGTAGGTGTTGGTTATCTTGAATTTGGAAAATAACTGGTTAATGTTAAAGAGATTTCCACCCATGCAACACTGAATGTTGACTCCAGGTGCAAGTCAGCATAAGCAATGTGTAGCAAGAAAGTGACGTAGCAGGAAAAGGGAAAGGATACCACATGATCTGCCTGCCTAGCGTGCATTCAGGTAGCAGTAGCTTTCTCTTAACCCTGCTATCAAATAAATATTAAAATCTTGGTACCTCTCTCACACATTGTGGGAGGCCGCAGGGGACTGAAAAGAGAAGCCAGGAATGGCGGCACAGCAACCGGATCCTGGAGCCAGCATTATGCGCCGTGCCTGAGGTGCAGCATTTTAAAAGCAGCCTCACCCTCCAGCTTGGACAATAGGCACCTGGCAGAGCTATTTCTGGCCCCAGAAAAGGGCAGAGTAGGGAGGATGCCTACCTGAAATCAGAAGTGAGAGAATCCTCCAGCAGGCAGAAGCTACAAGCCTGCAAGCAGAAAGTGGCCAGAGGGCCACTGAAGAGTCTGGAGGAGTAATCTGGAGAGAGAGGCTTAAGGAGAAGCCTGAGCTTCCAGCTCCTGACTTGTGGCGTATGGACTGCAATGATCACTGGTGATGATGGACTGCAAATGAGTACTTAAGCTAATTAGTTTTTCATGCTCTTATTTTTTTTTTCCCTTTTCTGCCTTGTGTTGTTAATTATTAGTTGTGCCCATTTTGAGTGAGGAGATATTCCTCCTGTGGCTGCATTAAGGACTCAGTTATAGCCCTGACTAAGCTGGGTCAAAGGGGAGAAGATCTGAAGATTATAGTAGGGATGACAGTGTCATTCCCAAAGTGGCAAGAGGCCATGGACTGTGTTTTGTTAGTCCACTATTTTTCGTTTTTGTTTTGGGTTAAGGATATGCCTGAGGATCGGTCCTTATTGAGAGTCTTGTGTGCAGTTGTCCCATCATATCCTGCATCCAATCTTAGAGCTAGCTGGAGCTCACAGAAATTGAAGAGAGGCTGGGACACCAAATATTCTTGCTGAAGTACATCTGATGTGGTTAGGGTGAGGTAAAGGGGAGGTTGGAGCCCCATAAGAAGATGGGCCTACAGCTACTGGGATTACCCTTGATTCATTTCCTCCAGCTCCCAAGAATTTATGTGATAACATCAAGTCGTGGAAAGAGAGGGCACTCCATCTGAGCAGATTGGACTACAGTGTTTCTAGACCAAATTAATAGATGAGCAGGCCCACCATTTTCTGAACAGATGGGATTGCAGCCTCTGGAAGGAGAGCATGTGCACACACACCACCGACTCTCCCCCTCCTTATATGCAATACTAACTGGAGGCTCTCTGGTGTCTTTGTTATACAGTAAGCCTCAACGTACTCAAGAAAACATATGCACCACAACTTTCAGACACTCACCTCTTTGAAAGTCTCACAGTCATTGGTACTAGCTCTTTGCCACCATGCCAGATGTTCTACTGTTACATCATGGCACAAAGATGCTTATACTACAGACCATAGTAGCACATTAGGGGCTAGTCTATATTATAAAAACATATCCAGAAATCCATTCCTAATAACACTACTAGTTCTCATGATACAACAGGACTACAGTTGCAGGGATAAATGGGAGCACCATACAATCTCAGTTATTTATTGATTCTTCTTCCAGCTCTACATCAAAATATAAGATTCAAGTGTAGGAATTATGTTTAAAAAGTTCCTTCTTCCTCCTCCTGCAGAGCATACCACAACTATACCTCTACCCCCTAAACTAATGGTGGCTTTGTACGGAGATTTTAAATTAGTTCAGACACACCTTAAATTTTGTTAGACACCTATTAGCCAGTGAAATAAGCCTTCTGGCCAAAGGCTAAGACAATGACTATGGATTTGTCCAGGGCAAAATAGTGGAAATAAGCCATCAGAAGTATGGAATAGCACCAGAAAATTGGCAAGTACCTTGTTAATTTTATTTCACTACAATCTGGCAAAATGTATGACCAAGAGACAACTGCACCACTTTTATCTACAGATGTTGTTTGTTCATATTTGGAAGATTATCCATGCAACCTTATAAATTTTCTTCTTTAAATTAGGTTTAAAATTACATTGGAAGTAGATGGTCTACTCACTGGGGACAATATATTCCTCATCACTTGCAAGAGAAGTTTTCAAGGCTGTTATTAACATACAAAAGAAAGTTCATATTTTTTCCATTCTTTCACAGAGCTTTATAAGTCTCTTTATTATTGAACAGGGCACATTTCAGCACTTTTTATTTCAGAAGTATAAAATCTTAAGTTATTACCACTGAAGGCCTATTATTAACTCCTTGTGTTTCCCCTCCACGATGCAGTCCCACCTCTATAAAAAAAGCCTTTCATACAGCCCTCCAAACTTTACAAGCTACTGTATAGCACAGCAATCCACCCATTGTTATGGCAATGCCACCCTATGCATGTTAAAGAGAAGATACTCAGGAGAATGGTTAAACAACGTGATTTGACCTTGTTCCATTAACTACTCAGACTGATTTTGTAAAGGGAAGAAGGGGAACTGATATTTTGGGTCCAATCCTGTTCCCACTAAAGTCAATGACAGTTATAGTAGGAAAGGAAGTCAGCACTCACAGTGAACTACAAGATTCTTAACTGAAGTCCAGCAATTGAGGAGGGATTGAAGAGAAGAAAATTCAACTCCCAACTATTACAGACTAGCTGCATGACCCTAAATAAGACCTTTAATTACTCTCTACTGCTTCTCCAACTGTAAAATGGGAAGAACGTTTTCAAACACTCCTTCAGGGTGACATTTAATTCACTGGTTTCTTAAATGCCCTTCAGAATAGAATCCCTGAAAAACTACACTAGAAAGTTCACATAGGCCTCAGTATAATTGTACTGCAACACAAACATAGTTTCTATAACAGCCCAGGGGAAAAATAAGAGTAGTATTTTAAACACTATCAAAGTACGTTTTTAATAAGGTCACAATATAGGAAGACATCTTGGTTTCTATGTTATCCAGTCCCTCATAATAAGTACACTATAATAAACTGTTTTGCTCCATTGTTGAGGGTCCGAGTTGGGTGTTGAAACACAACTGTATAACTTAGCTCTAATTTTTAAATGGATTTCTCTTACAAAGAGGTCTATAATTTGGTTCACCCATTAGAAGTGACATACTTATAAACTAGTCTGCCTCACAAAATTTAAGTTTTCTACAAAATATTGATCACCATTACCATTACCATAGATACTGCAGCTAATACATTAGATAACACTTGGTGAAATAAGATCCTTCCCTTCATTTCTCTTTGAAAGATAAGGTAAAATTACTACAGCATTATTTTAAAATGACATTCACTCTAAATGCATGATTGTTTACAATACAGAGTGTATTACATAAGGTGAAATTCATTTCTGATGTAAATCTACTGACTTCACCAAAGTTACACCAGGGACAAATCTAGCCCATTAAATTCCTTTCCATTCCCAAACTCCTTAATGGCATATATGTAAGAATTGGCTGAATAAAGACATTAAATAAGGATATTCTGTGTCTGATCATGTTCTCACTGAAGTCAGTGACATTTACTAGCAGGAGGCCAGAAGTCACTGTAAACTACAATAGTCTTTGATCTGAAATCTAAAGTAATACAACATTTTTCTGTGCCAACACTCCTTAATTTGGGATTTTTTAATCTTTGCACTGGATACATAAGTCTTCCAGGAAATTTTTCTTTGACAACAGAACATTTCACAGTCTATGTAATTTTGCTTTGCTGATTAGGCACTGAGAAAGATCTGCACACACATACAACATGATATTCAGTACAACGATTATTAGAAAATCCAAACCAAAACTTCTTCCAACAACCACAGAATGTTAGTGGCAGAGTACAGTGAGAATCTGTACCAGATCTTAACTTCGTGTAACTCACAATTCTGGACCATATCAACATCACAGATTTTAACTCTCAAACTGTGGGCATTGTATTCAAAATCTCTAGTTGTTGTGTTGACAGCTTCTTTTCCACATAGAGTACTTTCACTGAGGTTTCACCAAAACCCATGTTGTGGCCACATAGGCTAGGGACAGACATTCAAAAAGCCTGAGCCTGAATTAATTCAATCTTTGCAGGTGAGTCTAACCTGACTAGGCTAAATCAGTTTTGTAACCAAACAGACATCCCAGAAATGCAGGCACATGCCTGCAGTGACTCAGGCTAGAAGCTGGGAGGAGGTGCTAGAGCAGCCCTCCCTTCCCCAGGGCTGAGCTGAGGGGGGCATGGCCAGGGCCCAGCAGAATGCTATGATTAGGGAGCCCCCCCCCCCCC
>NW_017728962.1:479957-480287 GCF_001723915.1 Gavialis gangeticus
TTAAAAATTGCAAATTCTCTGATTAAAAACCCAAAATCTGTGAAAAATTAAAGTCGCCCCCACAGCGCTGCAGGTGCCCCACACTCCCCCTGCACAGCCTCAACAGCCTTCCTGATGCCGCTCACAACAGCCCTCCATACCCACAGACACAGACATGCAGGCACAGACATGCAGACACAGAGGCACACCCAGACACTGATACCCACCCCAGCAGGTAAGTCTGTGTGGGGGAAGAAGCTGAGCAGGGTGGGGGAAAGAGAAGGTGCTGGGGGTGTAGATCAAGAAGGTGGGAGCATGCCCCTGTGCCCACTCCCAGGAGCAGGGCTAGGG
>NW_017728962.1:481576-485494 GCF_001723915.1 Gavialis gangeticus
GGGGGCTTGTATGCAGCGGCCACTGCCACTTACCTGTGGGTCCATGCCAGCAGCGATGGCAGCTGCATACAAAACCTCCCCACGCCACCGCGGAGCCATGCCCAGAGCTGTGTGGCTGGCCACAGGGCAGCAGCAGCAGTGTGGTGGCAGTTGAGTGGCACACAACCATCCCCACCACCATCCCATTCCACTCTGCAGCCACGGCCACCACCAGACTGCCATGGCTGCCATGCAGCTGGCCACACGGCTCCAAGTGTGGCTCCACAGCAGCAGCAGTGGTGCAGGGAGGTTTTGTAAACAGCAGCTGTCACCACTGGCACACAGCGGCCACTGCTGCTTACCCATGGGGCTGTGCCAGTGGTGACAGCCGCTGCATACAAAATCTCCCTGCACCACTGCTGCCACTGCAGAGCCATGCTTGGAGCTGTGTGGCCAGCTGCACGGCAGCCACGTCAGTGTGGTGGTTTTGGCACAGGGAGGTTTTGTACACAGTGGCCGTCTCTGCTGGCACAGCCCCGTAGGTAAGTGACAGCAGCCACCGTGTGCAAGCCCCCCCCGCACCCATCACTCACCACCGCTGCGGAGCCAGCCACAGAGCTGTGCAGCCAGCCGCATGCGAGCCTCCCCCTTTCCCTTCCCTGGGCAGCTGGCCAGGTGGCATGCAAAGCTCCCCTCAGAGGGGCACCCCTGCCCTCACCCCCTGGCCCTGCACCTGGCTGTGGTGTGCCACCTGGGCCAGCAGCACCCCCCACTTCCTCAACCTCCAGCCCCCTTCCCCAGCCCTGCCCCACAGCCCCGAAGCCCCACTTACCTCTAGGATCCAGGGGCAAAGAGTGAGTCTGAGCCTGAGCCCAGCATGGCTGACTTAGAGGCTCAGGCCCCACCCTTCCCCCTCTCCCTCCCCTCCAGGTAGGGCTGGAGATTTCCCACTCTTTCTGCAATCAGCTCTTGCAGGCTTGTTCCATCCTGCAAGAGCTCTTTGAAAAAGTGGAGACTCCGTGGATTTCTCTGCTAAAAGGAGAATATTAATTCCCAATAAAAACAGGGAATCCATGGTTTTCTCCATTTTTCCATGGGAAACAGAAAACCTGGATCCCTGTTGATAACTGAACATTTATCAGCTCTGTTATCAGCATTTAACACCCCATCAAAAACCAAAGACTTGCTCATTACAAGCTCTTCTTACACAGCTTTTTTCCAAAGGAAGGAATGCACAAACATTATCCTCTGAGCTCTTGATTACCTCCAAAAAACCCTAAGTGAACACTATCCTATCTGCCTTACACAGGATTAGCTAGCATACCACAGGCTGGCTAGGTCCATGTTGTAGGAGAAAGGAGAGAGGGATCTCTGCTTTCGCAGCAAGTGGTGAGAGGAGGGGAGGGAGGCACGGGGAAGCCAGCAGAGCCTGTTGTGCCTGCGAGTCTCTAACAGAGCTCTGGCCAGGGAGCAGAGGGGAGGGCCCAGCTCTGCAGTGGACCAAAGAGCCCTGCCTATCCCAGAGAGCATGCTGGGATTCTGGGGGTTCCTGGTTTAGCTTAAAACAGCAAAGGGTCTGTGACCGACATTGCATAAACCAGTTTGACCCAAATTAGTTAAGTCTGATACTACATTCAATCAGGTTTATCTCAAACTGATTTATGTGTACTGAACATCTGTTCTGTTACAGGCTTAAACCGGTTTCTGATCACTTAAACCGGTTTATGTGTAATGTCTGTCCCTAGCCATATTCTACTTCAGCATTAACACATAGCACACACCACAATATATCACTGCAGGTCTAAAAAAGAAGTCATTTTTTATGAAAGCTGTCACTAATAAGCACAGGAGAATGACAGATGTTCAAGGTGTTTCAAATGGTATCATACTTGTGCCTTTTTGTCATAGGTCTTGAGATACTGTTCAGAGCTTCCTCGGTAAATGTTACAGAACCATCGGAATTCCTCCTTTAGGACAACTTTTAGGTTGATCAAATGTTTGTATTTCTGCAGTACTTGAAACTGTTTAAATTCTATTTGCTATAAATGTTTAAGTAGTAGAACACTTCAAATTGAGCCTACTTACATATTGGCAGTATTTAGAAAGTTGTTCTGTGAAAACCTGGTATTAAAAAAAGCTCAAGGTATGAAAAGAGCCTTGGGTAGAAAAACAAAAGGCACGTTTCCTTCCATCCATCAAGCAATCATTTTGTGCGAAATTAAATGTTTGACTTAAGAGGGTATTTTACTAGCCATAGACCTGATTACTCTTTTTGAAATTACCCCAGACAACAGAAGATTAGCCCAAGTGCATGTAGCAGGCACACAAGATGGATGGGTGGTTGAACACTTTTGGTGAATGCTTTTTTCCAGTCAGCAACAATGACTGCCTCCACACAATACCTGTTTGTTCACACCATTGCTCAGAGGCTGGCTGAACCATTTTACTAGTCAGCATGGAACAAGCTGTACTATAAATGCCCATGTCCAACTGAACCCAGTGTCCATATTACAATGAGAACTCAGAAACCAGGTAAGAGGGCATAAGGCCAAATCAATCTCTGCTGTTAACTTCACTGAAAGAAAGAAAGAGTCTCACATCAGAGATGACTTGGACCTAACCAAGGATAGTTCTCTGGGGTACCTAATGCCTTCAACAGTCACTCAGGTAGGTCAGCATCTCAAAAAAAACCCCCAAACTTTCATACAATATATTCAGATATATACTTGACTTTATTTTGCAGCTGTATAAGTCATGGATGGTCCATGTACCTGTCCAGGAATCTATCTAGACCATGATTTCTATGCAGAGAGAGGGGGATCTGTAAAACCCAGTTATCTACTGCATTTTCAGTGTAGTCCAACAGTCCTTACATGACAAACACCAGGGTCTCACAAACTGTTAAAATATTTCTGTGGGACAACTGAGAATTACCTAATACAGGATGCTCAGCCTGCAACCCAAATCCAACCTGTGATCCATGGCATCTGGCCTGCAGGCATCCCAACTGGGTTAGGAAATTTGGTGGCAGGGGAGAAGTAGTAATTAATACCGCCACCCCTCCCCTGCTGTCAAATTACCAAGCCCAACACAGCCAGATCAGGGCCAGGCCAATCCCTGCCCCTCCCTGGTGCAGCCAGATTGGAGCCAAGCCAAGCCAGCTATTTTTCTAGATTTTTTATAACCAAGATAGGATACTGGTATAGATGGATAAGAAGCTATGGCTACATTTTTATGATTTCAAGTAGCAGCCTGTATGAGAAGGCTGGGGAAAGGTTGGCACTATTGGAGAAAAATCACTACAGAAATCATTTTATTTTCCAAAATTAAGAAGAATTTTTAGGTTTAAGGTGACAGTATTTATTCCTCAAGCTAGTGCACATACAAAAAAAAAAATCTATCCTTGACTTTGAAATTTGATCATTTATGTAAAGATGTATATTAGGATATGCAAATGTATAACTGCAAACACATTTCCAACTTATGCACATTTAATTTTAGGCTTGTTACTAAATAAACTTTAACCAAGGAAGGAGATCACCTGAGGGGATGCCAGAAAGAAGGCAGTAAGGGGACAGGCCATTTTAGCTTTGGAGAGGAAGATGGCAGAGGAGTTAGAGAACAAGACTGAAATGGAAGCAGAGATAAAAAGGGAAGGAAGGAAAGACTGAAAAGTAAAGACTGTAAAGGTCTTAGGGAAGGGAAGACACAATAAACTGAATGAAAAAGGGAGGGCATGGGAAGACAGGATTTGTTGAAATGAGCAGTCTGAAAACAACTTGTAACACAAAGTAAAAACACTGGAAGAATCACCGAAAAATATTGCTGGTTGACTTTTCTATCCAAATTGAGAAAAGGTAGAGGGAAGGGGACAGTAACATTAAGTGGGGGGGGGGGGGGGGGGAAGCAGACCCACCAAACCAAAAACACACCTCAATC
>NW_017728962.1:485504-497970 GCF_001723915.1 Gavialis gangeticus
GGGGGGGGGGGGGGGTGACAGCACACCACCCAACCCAAAATACACCATCATACATGTGTGCCATTTACACCCAATAATATCATCTTCCCACTTCCAGGTTTGATTAAAAATGTTCCAGAACAAGTCACACTGGAAAGCAGAGCTATAAGATGTTACAGAGAAGCAGCCAGTGGCAAAACTTCCATTAAAAAAATCAGTTTTAAAATTAAAAAAGAGGGAACTCAAAATGGAGCTACCCTGAATCCATTTGATGCTTAAAAGGAACCTAAAAAGTGTTGGGGGAGCCCAGTTTCCCTTTGCTAATTTTTACAATCACCAGCATCTGCTTTTAAAAGTGCTACAGGAAGACAGAAAAGCAAAGGAAACAGACTGTCCTACTTCAAGAGAGAAATGGTGACACTGACATATTTTTCATACACGGTACTCTGATTCCACAGGGACGAATAACCTTAAAAATGTAAGCTGTTCATGCAAGAGTTGTACAACATGGACAAACTTAAGAATGGGGAAAAAGAGGTTTTTCCATAATTCTTCAGTTGTGTGGATTTCAGTAATAACAGGTAAACACTCTGATGGCAGATATTTGGTAGGGGAGTGTTTGTGTTTTTGTTTTTGGATTTACTTAAAAAAAACCACTAGATCCATCTAAGAGATTAAATATATTGATCTGACTTGAACCCTAGTGGACTGATTCCCAGAATGTTCCATTCTAAGGTGCTAAAGGGAAAGCAGAACCAGGAAAGTGATTTCCTATGACAGATTTTTTTTCCCTTTAAACACTACCATACACGTTTAGTTTGAGCTCCTCTTGTGTGCTGGCTGCTCTCTTCTCCAGCCTGGGGCATCCAGCTCTTATTTCCGTTTCAAGTCACTGGGAGAGGCTTGACAAGGAAAGGAGAGAAAGCAAGTTTAAAGTGATAGGAAAGGGATAGAAAACAGATGCTGAGAGAGACAGAAAGACAAAATATACCCAGTTACATAGCAGAAGGCAAGAGAAAAATCGAGGCAGGAGAAAAACAATGGGAAAGATAGAAGAACTAAACCTAAGTCACAGTATGATACACTATTTTATTGTTCAGAAACCTAACAGAAGAACACAATCAGAACGCAAGTAAATGTGATTGTACTGGAGTAGTCAGGAGTCAGGAGATTCTGTAGATGTAGGTAATGAAGCAAACAGTCAAATACTCCTAATAATGTTCTCTACTAGGAGAAAGTGTTTTCATTTCAACTTTGAATGGCTGTTACAAAAGGGATATAGAGCTTTTCAATCTGTGTTGTTTGTTCTCCGTGTGCACTTGGATTAAAGTCAATTTTATGGTGTCACACGTGCATTCCTAACATTTCAGACTTTCTAATGCATATTTTCCTGTACTCATACAGGGAGGGAACAAGTTAACAGAATATAACTTGCCACTGGCAAGTTATTCTGGTTGAGGATTTCATTGGAAAAAGGTGACTAAGACATTTCATAAAATACTTATGCTATGAAACAGAGCAGGAAATTTCATCTTTTTGGAGGGAGGCGAGATAAGAACTGTGCTCCCTTTTCATTTTGTGCCTCTTAGTCTCTCTCAATTTCTTTCTTCAGTGTGGGAGCACCATTATGTCTTTACATATTTATGTATTGCATGTCTTTAATTCAGTGGATGACACCAATATCTTCAGACATATATACAAACACACACATCTCCTCAGTGCACAGGACCCCCCCAAATATTTCCTTACCTGGATCATGGAAAGGCACCAAAGCAAAGTTGTAAAGTGGTTTCTTGGGTCTCTTCAAAGAGGTTTCCAAAATTTTTGATGCCCCTTCAATAACTTGAACTAAGTCATCATACATGGACCCGGTAACATCAAACACAAATGCCAAAGTAGATGCTCCCTCTGGGATTTCGTCAGCGCTGGGCTCCTTCTCTGCTCTGGTATCTTGTGCATAGCAAGAAGAAAACAGAGCAAGCAAGAACACTATGCAAAATCCCACTCCCCAGACAGGAATATTTTCACGGGAAATCATTTTCTCCTCACTGGTGTCTAAGCAATGTGCTTAGTTCTCAATAGACATCAAAGGGCTTCCCCTGTGGTTGGGAAATGCATTTGAACTTTTTTTCCCCCTTCTGAATGTGAAAAAGAAAAGAAAAAGAAAAAGTTTTTTGTTCAGCTCAGATCTGAGCTGCACAAACCCCACGCACAGGCTCTACCAGCCCTTTGATGAAAGGAGGGAGAGAGATGCAGCAGCTTTTGTTTATGGGTAGTTTCTGTTTTCTCTCCCTTCCCATTCTACTTGTCTGCAGAACTTTGGCAGCGTCTCATTGACTAAGAGGAGAGAGTCCCATCCATGCCCTACTGTGTGAGTATTGCTGCTGCTGGATTCTTTGGCAGGAGACAGAGGCTCCCAATGTTCTGCTGCTGTTACTGCTGCTGCTGGAGTCTTTGGCCAGAGACTGAGGTTCCCGGCTGCTGCTGGGAGGCAACAAGGAGCGGATGCCTAGCCCAGCCGCGTCTTCCCATTGGTCACCCATGCCCCCCACCCCCCCGCATTTGCTTTGGAGGCCCCTTTTTAGGGCAGGCTTTTAAAGATGTTTATAGGGTCACTTGAGCACCACAGAATCACTTAGGGCAAAGCTCTCATGGGCAACAACAGAAACAGAAGGCAGCCTCAGGAAGGAAATCCACTCCACAGACACACCATTTCCCCTACTGCTCTGTGATAGTTTCTGGATGCATTCAGTTCCCCCAGTGATGAAAAAGATCTCTGATCCTAGTTTTAACCCGCAGCACTGGGATACAGAATCCCTCTTCCCAAAAAGGGAAAATAAGGAGAACACTCCCCACCTCCTAGGGACAGGGGAGCACAAAGGGGTTCTGCTGAGGACTGTGCCTGCAAAATAGAAGACACCTGGAATTTTCCCATTCTCTTTACAGTTTCCTACATAGCTAAAAACTCTCCCTTCCAAGTTCCTCCACTTCTCTCATTCACTTTCCTGATACTTCCCTGTGTCCTCACAACCCAGCTGGCTAGCCCAATCCACACTCAATTCAAACCTTTTACTCCTACTAGTGAGAAAGCAATAGCAAGGATTTGCAATAGCCTTGTAATAGTGGGGAGATAAAAGTATCCAAATACACAACGTCATTGCTGGCAGGCAAGACAGCACCACTTATATTACTTTCCCAGTACGGAACTGCAAGAAACATGACAAATATGGGCTGGGAGAAAGCAGATCTTCTTTATTCCTCCTTTCCCAGCTCCCCCATTCTAGCCCTGAAACAGGCGTATCAGCTGGTGAGAAAGGGGAGATGCCTCTGCTCATAACTTTTCCTCTTCCCCACCCTAAGCCCCCAAGCCCCATCTCTATCTTGTTATCTAGCAATCTGCTATCTAGTTGTTGCTCCTGCAGCTTGCAATTGCTAATCAGATCTGGGAAATCCTGCAGCTAGCTGTTTCACCAGGTAATTCAAAATTAGTAGTTAGATTTTGAATTCTCCTCCCCTAGGAGTATTCAAGCTCTCCCAGGCTCTAATCCTCTAGACCAACTGCAAAATCCTGCCTCACAACTTAAAGAGTTCCAGTTCAAGGCAGCCCTAAAAGTGGCATAACAGTGTAAGGAGAGAGCTGAACATGAAGAGTAGGGACAGAAATGACACATAAACTGGTATAACTGATCAGAAATTGGATCAAATCTGTAACACAACAGAAGTTCAGTGCACATAAAGGCTAGGAGCGGGCAATCAAAAAGCCAGAGCCTGAATTGATTCAATCTTTGCAGGTCAATCTAAAATGCAAAGATTGAATCAATTTGCAAGTGAATAGACATTCACTTTCAATTCTGGAAATGCAGGCACATGCCTGCAGTGACTCAGGCTAGAAGCTAGGGGATGTTAGAGCAGTCCTTCCTTCCCTTCAGCAGCAGCTGCAAGGCTGGAGGGAACCTGGCCTGGGGGCATGGCCAGGCCCCTCCCAGGGGGCTAAGTATGATTAAGGTTTAAACCCTCTCCCTGCTCCCTTTGTCTCAGTGGGGCCATGCTGGCCAGTATCATGTCATGCCCCAACCACTACTAGAGCTAGCAGAGGGATGGAGCCAGCCCTGCTCTCTGGAACAGACAGCACAGCCCAGACAAGGGCTAAAAAGCATGCTGGGATGCTGGGGGACTCTGGTTTAACTTAAACCAGGAAGGGGTTTGGGACAAAAGTTGCATAAACTGGTTTGACCCAAATCAGTTAAGTCTGATACTACATTTAACCATGGTTATGTTAAACCAGTTTGGGCCATTTTGAAACTGGTTTATGTGCACTGAACTTATGTTCTGTTACAGGTTTAAACCAGTTTCTGATCACTTAAACTGGTTGATGTGTAACTTCTGTCTACCCAAAGTGCTTTAAAAATGGCTGAAACAGGCTGAAGATAAACCTAGATGGATGTAGTACCAGACTTAACTGATTTAGGTTAAATTAGTTTATTAAACTTCTGTCCCAGATCCCCTCCAGATTCAAGTTAATTCACAGTCCTCCAGCATCCCAGGATGCTTTGTATCTCCCTGCAAGACCCCCTCACAGGCTAGCCTGGGCCCAAGCTGTCTGCTGCAGCCCAGCAGGGACGTGTGCTCTAGCACCTCCCAGCTTCTGTCCTAGCCCACTGAAGGCATATGGCTGTATTTCTGGAATCAAAAGTGAATATCTGTTCACTTGCTTATTGGTTCAATCAACACAGCTTAAACTAACCTGCAAAGATTGAGTGGATTCAACCTTGGGCTTTTTGATTGCCTTTATTTAACTGAAAGAAGTAGCAGTCAGGAAAGAATTACTGAAAAATGGGGGCAAAAAATGGGATGTATATTTTGGAGACCTAAATATCAATGGAAGAGGCAGTTTCCCAGAGAACAGGGAATAGAAACAGTATATCGGGAAAGGCAGTAGAGGGTAGATTCTGGGTAAGGTAAAAAAAGGGAGGATGAGTTCTGAGGGATGGAAGCAACCAGAAGAAAAGGTGATATTGTGAGTATGCAGTGAAACCAAGGAAGGAACAGAGAATAATGGGACAGATAATTAGATGAGAAAAAAGGGGTTAAAAGTCTCTTGCAAGCAAAAAAGGAGCACTGAGATTAATGTGTCTTCAATGAACTGGACAGTTTTCCCTTCCCTATGTCAACTAATTTGCGAGAGATAAACCCCATTTTTTCAAGACAAAGTCAAATGTGTGTGTAAGGTGATGGCTTTTGTCATGAAAAAGAGTCATTACTCAAGCTCTTCTTCATAACCGCACCTTGTCATGCATCCATAGATGCATTATGAGCAGGTCCAAGGAGGTGATCCTCCCCCTCTATGTGAGGAAGGGGCATTGGTCAGGCTGCATTTGGAGTACTGCATCCAGTTCTGGGCACCATACTTAGGAGGTATGTGGATAGCATCGAGAGGGTCCAGAGGAGGGCCACTCACATGATTAGGAGGCAACAGGGCAGGCCCTATGAGGAGAGGCTACAGGACCTGAACCTGTTCAGCCTCCACAAAAGAAGGCTGAGAGGGCATCTGGTGGCCGCCTACAAACTTGCCAAGACCAGCAAGCAATAAGAGAGTCCCTGTTCCCCCATGCACTACCAGGAGTAACAAGGAAGAATGGCCATAAGCTGACTGAGAGTAGATTCAAGCTAGACATCAGGAGGAACTACTTTACAGTCAGGGTGGCTAGGAGCTGGAACCAACTTCCAAGGGAGGTGGTGCTCACCCCTACCCTGGGGGTCTTCAAAAGAAGGCTAGACAATCATATAGCCAGGGTCGTTTGACCCCAGCATCCTTTTCTGCCCATGGCAGGGGGTCGGACTTGAACTGCTTAGGTCCCTTCCAACCCTAGCAACTATGAAACTATGAAACTATAAAATGACAATAATGCAAAATGCAGTTACATTTGCGGTAGGGCAGGTGAGTGTATGTTATATAAGGATAAAATAAGTATTTACAGTTGTTGCATTCGAGTAATGTAAAACACTAATTGGTACAGAACCTAAACCACCTTCTCTTACTCATACTAGACTTGGTTGTTCTCCCATTTAGACCCTGGCTCTGCATGAATTACCATTACATTGAGGTTGGAACCCTTGTTCAACACATACACAGGAGCAGATCAGGGTGGTAGGGAGTACATAGGGCAGGGGAGGCCCTCTTTTTTGGATCTCATGAGTGCATGTTCAGCATCAAGACATCCCTCATCTCCTTGTTTCACCTGTGGCAGGTTAAAGTTATTTTGATGGCTTTAGGCAATATGTTTTGGGTTGATTTTGTAGTGCAAGGAATAGGTTAAACAAGGATTTGTATGGGAATGTTTGAATAGACATGATCCTGCCTAGAGTAGGGGTTGGAATAGATGACCTCTCGAGGTCCCTTCAAGCCCTACTTTTCTATGATTCTATGCAGATAAGTGAAATGGAGGCAGAACAATTAAAACCCAGATTTTTCAAAGGGTATTTAGGTGCCTAAAGGCAAATAGGAATCCAACTAGGCACCTAAATAACTTCACGGAAAAAAGTAGATTCTAAGGGCATGTCCCAACAAGCGCATACATGCAAGGACACACATTCCCTCTGGGACAAATAGCAGTGGCGTATATTTGTGCCTCTGCTATTTATCACTGGGCACACCCCTGAACATGTGCTCTGGCACACAACAAATTGACTACCTATGCTGGTCCCAGCAGCCCTACCTAGGGTCCTGGGGGCCTGTTGAAGCAGCAGCAGCACCAAGCCAGCTGCTCAGAGCCTGGCCAACAACCAGAGTGTAGCTCTGGCCGGCACCGCAAACTACACGTGAGCACTTGGCAGGACACGCCCTAAGTAACCAGTCTAAGGTCACTTAAGAAGTTTGTGGCAGAGACCAGAACTGATTCCATGCTACCTCAGTCCCCTTGAATGCCTTATCCTTTAGATCAGGAGTCATACTTCTGAAGTCAATGCATCATTTTCAAGCCAAAATTAGAGGAAATTCAGTTCCTTTGTTCTCAGTAGGATTAGTCATGTGAGTAAGGTGAACCGAGTGGAATGTAGTTATGTTTGACACAGTTATGAAAATTAAACTATACAATATTATTCATATTATTAGTCCCCTCCTTAGTTTATAAACTTTAGAAGTAGTACTGGATTCCAGTGCTCAAAACCATCATGTTGTGACTGGAAAATTAATCATATAGAAACATTTGCCTATCCTAATCAGGTTATAAGCCTGGAATTGAGTTATAAAAAACAGATGTTTACATTCCTTCTCCCCTTCAGCACTGATGTCATAAGAAATACATAACAAGAACTGTGCAAAAATGTTCGCAATAAAACCCCAAACCATGGAAAACTCGCCTTGTCTGGAACTTCACCAGCAGAAAAATCAGACCTGGTTTCCCCAAATCTTCTGAATAAGGATGAGTTCATGCCACAAAACTGGAATCTGGATTTTGACTACTCCAGAGACTAGAAATATTTGGTCCCGATTTTTGGTTCAGTTCTTTATAACAGATAAGTTCCTGTTGTGTTCATCTTCACAGAAGAGAGTACCGACCTACTTTAGGTCTTAAATTACTTTGTGTTTAAGGTGAGCAGAAACTACAAGAAAGAATCGATGTGAAGTTTTCATGAAACATGTTACAGCAACTCTAAAAAACATCTTTTTACATGAGTCTTAAATTTAGACATCCACTACCCAAAGAAAAAAAAAAGAATCCCACTGTCATTAACACCACAAACTGGAACACTTTCTGATATAAAAGATCTTTACAGTCATGAAGCTCTAACACCTCCATTACCTGCACCCCGATTTCAATATGAGCATTTGCAATTCACAGGTAGAAAGCCCTGTAGTTAGCAATTTTTTTTTCCTTTGTCTCGTGAAATTGCATTCAGGCTTTGCTGTGACAGAATCAGCTGGTGGGAGGAAAAGAACTGAGGGTCAATATTTTCTTTCTCATGCTTGTGTTCCACAAGGAAGTTTTGTCAGGTGTAAAATGCTCCCATTCTAGTTTGGTAGTATTATTAACATTTTTTTTGCTAAAGTGTAAATTACTTTGTCAGATACAGGACAACAGAAAACTAAGCCATTCAATTTCTTTCTCCTAACTGTTCTCAAATGTAGTACCAACAGAACATCTGAGAAAAAAATCAGTTTATATTATGGAAAATGGGAAACTGAGGGTATTGGATATAAATGCTTTCATCTTTAGGACATACATCTGAATCTGCTTGGTCCTATAATCTCTGATAGAAAGTTGCAGTTATCTAATGGCTACCCAGTTTCAATCCAGTTCATAGTGAACAAGTAAGTATCTACTGGAAAAACCACAGAATAGCTGTTCAGGTTTCCTTTAAAGCTAAATATCAAAATGTTTGTATTTGAAGCTGTAACTACTCTTTAATTACCCAACAATTTGTCATTATAAAAATACACTAGATTTTTCTCCTCTCCAATCCCATTGACCACACTCAGCAGGCTACAACAACCAGAATTCTTTTCTCACGATGCCTCTTCTCTTGTAAGGGATCCCAGCACGTATACCAGATACTCTCAGCCATTTGGCCACAGACATTTAACAAATATCCCCACATGTTATAAACATAAAATTCTTCTTCCCACACCTCCTCAAAACCCCTTCTCCTTGCTTTGCTTGGACTTCATTTTTTTTTTTTTAAAGAAAGATACAATCTTTCTGCTGGTTGCTGCTAGTTGGGGATATCTATTTATGCCTGCAAGAACAAACATTTTGTGTGTGTGTCTGTGTCTCTGTGTGTGTGGTATTATGAGAGATTAAGTAGTGGGACAGTCTCTGTTTCATAAATTGTGTAAAGACTATGCTTATCCAAGTGTTATGCAGTCTTAATTCTTTGTGCTTGATGTATGCATGCTAGCCACAGATAGAAGCTTAGATAATGATACATATAAATTCTACACATTTAAATATAAAGTAATTTTGGGGGGTTTGTGGCAGGGCACTGTGGGTGCCTGCCACTTTAAGGGCCAGAAGGCAGCAGCCAGCAGGTGCCTTATGAGGGCAGCCATTTTGGATTTGGGGCTGCCCTTATAAAGACGGCAGTTCTGCTGCTGGGGGCTGGGCAACAACATTGCCTGGCTGGAGGGCTACTGCTATCATCTGGAGGTAAGGGAGAAGCTGTAGGGGATGGTAAGGAGGCTCCTGGTCCTGGGCATGACCTAAAACTGCACCCTGCTGGGAGCGGGTGGTCTGGTGGGGCTCCCAGTGGCATGGGAGCCCCCAGGAAATGTCAAGCCAGTTACCACCTCGGTGAAAGGTGGGTCGGGGTGTCTTAACCACTAGCCCCCACAACCAGGTGGGTTACCTCTTGTTTGGAGGGTCAGGAAGGTGGACCCCATGAAGAAGAGTAAGGGCCATTGACTCAGGGCCTGTCTGAACTTCCCCTGACTGGCCCATGCTGGGGCCAGGACTGGAAGGGTCGAAGGGCCAGGGGCCCACCACGAGGAATGCCCAAGAGCTGAGGGCATGGGGTTCTGACTGGCCTGGAGGTGGGCCAGGGCTAGTAGCTGAAGGTCCTGGTAGGGGGATCACACCCAAAGGAGAAGCAGCTCAGGGAGCTAGGTTGCCTGGAATGATGGCGGAAGAGTCCACCTGAGGGGAAGAATCCAGGTGGGGTTCAATAGTAGGATTCTGGGGCCCAGCAAGAGGCCAGTGATAGTGAGAACAATGTGATGCCATCTGTGAGGCTTGGGCTGGGGTGTAGGGGAGGAAAGGAGCTGCAGATAGCACCCCCTGGCATCAGGGCAGGAAATGGGCAGCCTCCCACTTATTAACATCTACTAATTAAATATTACAACAAGGCGTGGTGGGTGAGAACACGGGCGGTTAGCCCAAGAACAGGTGGGCGGGCCATGGTTGGATTGGCCCCGAACAGGCTCCCTGTTACAGGGCTCAAATTCTAGGCTTAAAAAAGTTAAAGTGCTATGAAGTGAAGTCTATGAAGAACCTAGTCAGTATTTGAGGTAGATAAGATAAAAATGATATTCTTCATCAGGAATGCTACAACAGGTGTTTGTCTGTGTTGCTGCTCGAAAGCCACAGTCATGCCAGGCTCAGCTAAGGCTAATTATTCTGTTGTGAAGAGTAAACTGAGTTTAGAAAGGGCAAAGGATTGAAGTCTTGGTCTTTGGTTATATTTGGACATACAATAGGATCCTGATCCACAAGAACCAGAAGAGCAACTAATTTCCTTCTTGTGGAAAGAATTTGGTATGTAGCTGTTGTGTAATTTAAGGGCAGAAATCCCGAAGTGATGTAGCTCAACCTAGATTTCTTCCAGCAAAAATCTCCATGTACAAAGAGCTGGCCAGGCTTTAACATGATGTGGTTTTATTATTCAGTCACTTCCACTTAATGATCAAGATACTGCCCAAATTAAATAAAAATTCTCCTAATATCACCCTTCCAGCTAGATAATGAGAATTCAGAGTGAGCTGATGTCTGATAGTATGAGTATTTTTCCGAGGTCATAGTTCACAGCCATTTATCAGTATTCTCAACACCAAATGTTCAAAAATCCAATGTTTATAAGAAAAAGAAACAAGGCAGCATTTTTTATTTGCTTTTTTGTTTCTAAACCTTCAAACTATAACTTTCAAACTTTTCTCTAGAATCACAAAAACTAGAGAAACTTGATACTTTTAAAATATGAAACTCAAGACACTTATGTAATCTCTCCTCAGTAGGAACTGGGCCTTTCAGTAAAACATCAACTATTGAGAGCTGGCCATACTATGAGAACCAAACAGTAAGGTTCTTATCTGAATATTCCCAAGGTCCATATGTGCTTGGATCTGGGATTTACCTATAAGCTAACAATCCAAAATTGTATTTCACTTTGTAGTTTCAGGTTCTACAGTGTATTCTAAATGTATTTGTACTTTGTATCACAATGTCCAGCATCCAAAGCCTAGTAGTTCTCTTCTAGACTCAATCTGTCTTGTGTGCACATCCACCATCACTAAAAAGTGTACATTCTTAACCCATCTGGCAGTCAACATGCAAATGACTAATTGTTAGTCCTCATAAATGTAGTATAAACATTTCTGGAAAGGTGTTACAGTGTCTAACGTCTATGTTGTAAACATGGGACCCTTAAAAGTTGACAAATGTTTCACACTACAAAAAACTCAAAAATCAGAGAAAGATTTAAACTTTTCCCATTGTAATGCTCCTCCCTTTCCTACTACATGGACATTTTCTTAAATGTAAATGTTATTTGGTTCATAGCCCATAATTCTTTAAAACATGAATGCATGTTATAGAGAATAAAGAGCTAGCTAAAAACAGGAATTGGTCTATAAACTTGAAGAATTTGCCAGAGGAGGCAATGCACAGTTTTCAATTTCACATCTTATGAGATTTTGAGTAGAGTTGCAAAAAGTTCTCTCTCACAACACTTCTTGGCAAAAAATGTAGATTTGATGACACCAAAACATGTCACAAATATCTGCCAATTTCAATGAATTCTTCATTTTAAAAAAAATGATAACTAAAGGCCTGAAATTTTATTTCAAAATATGATTTTATCATTTTTAATTAAAAGATGATAATTCTTTATCATCTTCACAATGCCTTTAATTTGTTCTAAAATTAACTAATAAAGTGTAAAATGTAATCAAAACAACTTCATTTTATAGAAACAAAACATTTATATGGATACAAAATGATTTTTTTAATGTTTTTGAATGCTAAAACTTTCAAACATCTGCCTCCATTCTGAACCAGAATAATTTGGGTGGGGAAAATATCAAATTCCCAGTGAATCAAAGCCCTCTGGGTTTTACCCATCTATGCTTACACTGTAAAGATGCAATACTTGTCTTCTGGCAGTAAGTATTTGTTTTATAAAACTAAAGTTGTCCTTTGATCAAGGCAGGAAAGTGGATATCAAGAAGCAAATATTAATACCTGACCATGAAGCAGAGTTGCTTATTGTTATTATTTACTATATTTCCTTGAATCTAAGATGTGCCTCCCCCACCCACATGCCACAATCAGCATGGGGGAAAGACCCCTCATCTTAAATTTGCGTACAAAGCAGGGCAACAGGCAAGCAACTGATGCAGCTCTAACTCTGGCCCTGACCCACAGGGTAAAACCCACAACAGTGGCCTGCTCCCCACTCCCTCAGCCTGCCCTCTGCAGCTTCTGCCCCACCACCTTCTCTCCCTTATTACCAGGCACAGCTAGGAATAGAGCACATGGAACTCCATTCCCTGCCCAGCCAATCAGCAGTGCCAAAGCTGCTGTATGGTCCAGCAAGGGCTGCAGTTCCACGTGCTGTGCTCCAGAGAGAGAACAGAGCCAGAGCATCATCTGACAGTAAGGAGGGGAGAGGTAGAGACTCTATGGAGTGTGGGGGGAAGGAGCAGAGATTATGGGGGTGGAGGGGTAAAGGTTCTATGGGGGGGTGCAAGAAAGCTGCAAAGTGAAGAATTGCATGG
>NW_017728962.1:498226-503911 GCF_001723915.1 Gavialis gangeticus
GTGGGGGGAAGGAGCAGAGATTATGGGGGTGGAGGGGTAAAGGTTCTATGGGGGGGTGCAAGAAAGCTGCAAAGTGAAGAATTGCATGGGCAGAGGGCAAGGGGACTACTACCCCCCAGCCACCTACTCTCCCCCCACCCCCAGTGATTTCTTTCCCTGAAAGCACATTATCGTGGTATCAGTTGTGGGGAGATAAATTCAAGACAACCCTCTGACAATTAGATTCTATATGCATGGGTCCTAAGCATGGGGCCCAATACTGGACATAGTGCTCATGTTAGCAACATATAATTACAGTTATTTAAATGTCCAAATCCCTTAGAAAACAAGAGCTACCAAAATTCAAAATAGTATTTTTATTGTTGTTTGTTGCAGATGTTGTTATTTTCTTTTTCTTGGATATAAACATATACCACACATTTTAATAAAGTTTCCACCCTTCCCAAAACTCCAATAATTGCTATTCACTTTTAAAAGCTTTCATAACTTAGTTACTGACACTATAACTGTCAGATTTGTGTTATTATTTGTAAGTAGCTTTGCTGGTGCTCTTAAGGATAAAGAAAGTTCCTAATTTATTTATTTATTTTAAACACACACTAAACATTAGCCAGTTTGGATTCTCAACAAAGAATTTAAATGATCAATCTGTTACTGTCACCATAGGAATATACTTAAAATGACAGGAGTTTCAAGTTA
This sequence comes from Gavialis gangeticus, assembly GCF_001723915.1. NCBI lineage: Eukaryota > Metazoa > Chordata > Crocodylia > Gavialidae > Gavialis > Gavialis gangeticus. Next base: position 498,926 of record NW_017728962.1, read on the forward strand.
TGGAATATTTTAAGTGACCCAGTCTAACATCATTATTTCTGGGACACACAATAGAACTAATGTTAACCACAGATAGCATAGGGCAATAAGATTTACACTCAAACTCAAATTTTCACTATCTAAATTTGGATTTTCAAATTTCTGTACTCAAATATGCATTTTTTCCATGTGCATGGAGCTCAAATTTGCATTTGCACATGGCCATATATTCCTGCAAGTTTGACTTGTGCTAGCAGATTGAAAATTCTATGTACAAGACACACATACGTGCAAATTTTCAATCTGCTAGGACAAGTCAAACTTGCAGGAATATATATAAAATATATATATATCTGTGCATGTGTGTGTCTTGTACATACAATTTTCAATCTGCTAGCACAAGTCAAACTTGCAGGAATACATGGCCATGTGCAAACGCAAATTATATATATATGCAATTTTGTGTACACCCACTTGAATATTTAACCACATGTCTCTTTGGATTTAAAGAGCTGATGTGTAGTTGTGAAATTCATTTCTGATTTAGAGTCTAAGGCCTTATACACGCATTCAGTTTTTTCCTGTGAGATTCATAGCTCTGCCAGGGGAAACCACAAGTGTACAGATGTTCAGGCTTTTTCTTCAAGAGAAAAATGGCCACTCAGAGAAAAATAACCTGGGAACAACCAGAGTTAAATCACTTCCAGGATATTTTTCTCCTGGAAGAATGAGTATCTCATGCTAGGGGGATCTCTCAGAAGAGAACATAGTTTTCCAGTATCCCTCCCTCCCTGCCCAGGGAGACAGTGTGTTGCTGGCTGGACTCTGCTGCTCCAGCTACCCTATGCATTGCTGCCATCTGTCACCAGGCAGACTAAGGGAGCCTGCAAAGCAAACTGAAATGTGTGCACAGGATGCCCCCACGGCTACATGGTGTCAGCACTGCGTGCTCTCCACTCTATTGGGCCTCAGCAGTCAAATAGCTGTACATGTGGCTCTGAGTAAGTATTTCAATTGGGACAAAAAACAGGAAAAATCAGCTCCAAGTTTTGGGAAAGTTGGTTTCAAACTTGTTGCCCTAAGGCTCATTTTAAAGTGTCACAACTTTACAAAAACTGAAGCAATCAAAGTTTAAAGGTTTTATTAAGCTCTATGAGTACGTCACTGGTGATGTGCCATAAAGGCAGTAGAAATTGAAATAGCTAAGCTTGACATAAAATAGCAAGCATCTCCTATTCCTTTGAGAGGGTTCCTCTCTCTATACTGAGTAACCCATCTCAATTTGCTTCTTGACATACCTTCTCTTGTAAATGTTGATGGAAAGAAAGCTTTTATACCATCATGTAAGCTTATGTTATTTATTTGGTAACAATTTTTTATGTTTATTTTTGCTGCTTTAGTGATCTGTGTAATTTTCCACTGGACACAAGAATGTGTCTTACTTATAAAATATTGGAATTTTGGCAAAACTCCTAGGATATTATTCTAAGTAATGTGAAATTTTAAAACTTTACAAGCCATTTTATTCCAGATTCGTATGTGATTGATATTAATATAGGCTGGGATTTTCAAAGGGGCCAAAGAGAGTCTGGCATCCAAATACTACTGAAAAAGGTATTGTTCGCAAGTTTAGCAAAGAAATAAAAGAGTCATTATCTCCCTCTACTGGTAAATTAGAATAAAATGATTATATGAAAACATTTTAATAGGTACAGCGTATAATATGGAGCCATGGCTATATGATTCCATAGTTATGATTGAAACTGACTTTACATAATAAGTAAGATTTTTATTCACAGCCTCCATAATTTCTACAAACAATTTTCTTCTGTATGACAATCCACACTGTTCCATTCTAGAGGAATGTTTTAGGGAGAGCAAGTTTAACAGGAGAAAGATGCTTGGTGATATTAAAACTTGAAGAGAGATGCTTTCACTTTTAGAAAAGTTGTCTAACATTTACTTATACTATTATAAATTTCCAAAACCATTTCGTCTAGAAATACTACAATTGTTTTAAGAGGCAAGGATTTTTGTAGGTGACCAACTATATAGTTGGGAGGGACATAGACAAGCTTGTGGGTACCACTGTAACCTTAGGTCTAGCACCTTTGAATAGTTTTTGGTAGATCCAGGAAACAATTCATTTACTAAAGTATTTTGAATCTCCGGAAATATCCAAAAATTCTCTCAATTTTTATTACCTATAAACATTTAGAATAAAGGAATGTAATGTACAAAGGATTAGCCTGCAGACATTGTATAAGCAGCTGAATTGAAGAAACATATCTGAGAGTTGAAAGAACTTCACTGCAGCTCCCCTGTCCAGGTCTGCAGTTCCTTTCTATCAAAGGTAACACAGTTTTCCAGGTTATTCTATATCAAAACAAAATCAGCATCTGGATAAAGAGGAAAGCTCTTCAAAGAACCTGTCTTCTCTAAAACATCCCTCGCTACAGTCAACATCTTCACAGAGCATTGGTCCATGGACTTTTTGGCTCTTCGTTGTTCCTGGATACCCAAATAGTTTATGTATGAGATCCAAAAGGACCAGCTTCCACCTCTGCCAAAATTCATCTTAAGGAAGGTAGACTCAATCATGTAAACCATGCATTCATTGTCTGCAGGCTTTATTAATGCAATGCGTATGTAGACATGAAGTAAAAACACACAATAGAAAAGTCTGGACTCAGCAGTCTGTCTGCTTCATAATATAGGTAAAAATGTATATACCACAGTAGTGTTCCCTTTGGACTAAAAGGCTGAGTCCCCAGGAGCAAGGGTGTGTGATTGCCATGCAGAGAAAAGCAGTAGCACAAATTTGTGCCACTGCTTTTTGCACCAGCACACACCCCTGCATGTGGGGTTAGCACAGGGAAAAAAGTGTGGGATAGGAGAGGCTGAGGCCAGCACCTGGGCTGGACTCAGCAGCCTTAACTGGGGGGCTCTCAGGGTTGCAGCAGTGGCAATCCAGGAGTGCAGAGTATGGCTCTGGCTAGCCAGGCTCTGGTTTCAGGCTGCATATGCTGCTGTGCTGTCACATGCGCCACCCCACTTTTTTCTGGCGCAGGTTTTTTTGACACCAGAATCTCCTCAGGCCAAGAAAATATAAATATTGTTCCTTTTTATTTTTCATAACTGAGGTGCTGCAATCATGGGAGAGGAGAGTTATAAATGTAGAAGCAGAAAGATATTTTAATTAACACAGTTGAGATATAGAAATAGTTCAATGTATGTATTTGGTGAAAGACAGATCTACATATCACCAATACACTATTCTTTATTGCAAATTTATTGTAAAATAAGACTATAGCTAGGAAAACGATCCTTATGACAGAATTAAATGGCATGAATATTTAGGTCTGGAAGGTTATAGGCTGCTCCATCTAGGATAATCCTAAGTGTATTTGGTTTGAAGATTAGTAGATCTCTGCTATCTGTTCATAAAAGGCCAAGTCACCCAATGTAATGGCTACAGGATTTAGCCTGTGGTTCTGAATTAAAAAAAACTAATATAGCCCTCAATTTACATCTTTCTGGGTGCATCTATACATGCACATTTACTGCGCAGTAACCAAAATTACTGCACAGTACAGGTGCATGTCTACATGTTCACACCTGTACTGCATGGTAAATATAGTGACTTACGTCGACTTGAGCATAAATTTGATACCTGCATCATGCCATTAATTAATTAAGGACTGGTTAATCAAGTCTGCTCCAGTACATTCTAATTAGCATGTGTCAAAGTAGGCATCAGCTCCATGTACAGGTGCCAACAGTGCCTTTATAGTTATGTTTTAAACATTTTTCTACTAATAGGAAAAAGATTTTCCTTTGTTTCAGCACTCCAGCTTTTTGAGTATAAAAGCCCACTTTTATGTGAACACAATATTCCAGAGAGAGAGAATGAGACTGAGAGAAGAGCGTTTATACAAAGGAAAGAAAGATACCATATCTCTTTTCTCTATCATATAAGACAACTCCTATGAGGTTTCTGTCTTGACTATAAAAGCCAGAAGTAACTGAAAACTTGAAACCTAACTTAAGTTGGCAAGATTTAAAACATAATTAAAAAAAAATAAAGATCTCTGAGGGTTTGCATAAAGTCTGAACCAGTAACTGCAATCACAGAGTTTTCCAGGTGGAATTTTCAACCTTTTCATCTTTGCCTTACACAACAACTTCTGAAGTCAACAGGTCTCTTTTTATTGATTACAATGAGTTCTGATTAGGTCCCATCTGGACACCTTGAAACATGGCCGCAGAATCTGAGATCAGTAGTGAAGCTCTTAAACCTAGTTGCAACCATCAGCAGTACTTGTATTATGTTCATTTGGTCAGATTGCTTTTGGATAGAGGTTGTAATGGTTGCTGTCTCCTGATCAGACTATGTAAAACAAAGATTTGCCAGTACCCAGGTCATAGACTAAATTTCTTTAAGAGAGACTGGCATACAGGAAAGAAGTAAATATGATTTGAAGCCAAATCACAGGGGTGAGTGAAACAACTAAAGTCATTTTATTATTGATGGGAAGCTACGTGACAGTGACCACGAGCTGATCACCTTCACCATCCGCCATAAACCTGGCAAGTCAGTCAGCAACACGGAAGTCCTTGACTTCAGGAAAGCCGACTGTGACAAGCTCAGGAGGCTTGTCAGTGAGGCCCTAAGGGACCACGATCCCAGGGGGAGGGGAGTCCAGGAAGAGTGGTTGCTCCTCAAGGGAGTGATCTTCAATGCACAAGCTAATTCGATTCCATCTCAGAGGAAAGGCAGCAAGAGGGCACAGCAGCCCCCCGGCTCTCCAGGGATCTAGCAGACCTCCTGAGGCTAAAAAGAAAGGCCTACAAAGGATGGAAGATGGGATTCACCTCAAGGACAAATATTCTGCACTGGTCCGGTCCTGCAGGGAGCAAACCAGGAAAGCCAAGGCTGCAACTGAACTCCAACTAGCTCTGAGCATCAAGGACAATAAAAAGTCCTTTTTCAGATATGTGGGGAGC
>NW_017728962.1:504223-513418 GCF_001723915.1 Gavialis gangeticus
TCAAAAAAGATGTGGTGAAGCTTGAGAGAGTCCAGAGAAGAGCCACGTGCATGATCAGAGGTCAGGAAAACAGACCTTACGATGACAGACTGAGAGCCATGGGGCTCTTTAGCCTAGAAAAGCGCAGGCTCAGGGGTGATCTGGTGGCCACCTATAAGTTTATTGGGGTGACCACCAGTATCTGGGGGAACATTTGTTCACCAGAGCGCCCCAAGGGATGACTAGCTCGAACGGTTATAAACTACTGCAAGACCATTTCAGGCTGGACATAAGGAAGAATCTCTTTACTGTCCGAGCCCCCAAGGTCTGGAACGGCCTGCCATCAGAGGTGGTTCAGGCACCTACACTGAACACCTTCAAGAGTAAAATGGATGCTTATCTTCCTGGAATCCTATGACCCCAGCTGACTTCCTGCCCTTCGGGTAGGGGGCTGGACTCAATGATCCTCCGAGGTCCCTTCCAGCCCTAATGTCTATGAAATCTATTGCTTGGCTGAATGTCTCTGGGCATGGAGCGACATTTTGGTCACCACCTGCAGTTTGTCCCCGAACCAATGGCATAAACTGCACACTTTCTTCATAGTCAAGTATTTGACGATAAATTCTTTTTAAAAACACCAATTTATCCTCCTATGATTACACCCTGAATAACCACAAATGAGTTATCTTGCTCTAGAATTCTAGAAGCGAAAAATAGTTTCTATGTTATAACTGGGAACTAGCAATCAGAAGTCATATCACCTATTCCTGACTCCTGTGAAAGCCTGAGCAAGCCATTATGGGCCTGAACCAAAATCCACGGAAGTCAGTATGAACCTTTCAATTAGTCTATTTGGCAAGTAACATTATAACAAGCAAACAAATACCTGAACTCTCACAATTTGGTTATGTAATATTTGAAAATTATTTAGTAAAGAACAGATTCTGATATTCACGCACGCTGACCATGCCTTACCATAGTCATAATGCCATTAAAATCAATGGGATTGCACCCAGAGTAAGATGTCACTCAGCCTTGTGACTATATCAGAATACATCTAGGCATAAGGGCACCTATTTGTGTGCTGAATGTCTGCTCTGACGTGTGCTTATTAGCACACATCAGATCATACTTGATTAATCAAATCTGATGAAATATGTTAATTAGCACACTCCAACAGCCTCTGTGTCATGTGTATTCACTGTCCCCATTCTTCAAAATGGCAATGGGGACACTTTAACTAAAGCTTACTGAATGAGCTTTATTTAAAGCATCCCCATTGCCATTTTGAAGCATGGGATGCTGAATACCTGTGACATTGCAGGTGCTTTAATTAGAGCAGCTCTCAGAGCCACTCTAACCACAGTGCCTCCCCCCCCCACACACACACACCAAAGCATGTGTAAAGATGCCCAGAGTTGCATAAGTATTCTCATATAATTTATTCACATTTCGCTTGTTAATGGATTCAGAAAGCCTAACAAACAACATGAGATTTTTCTCTTTCTAATCCGCATCACCATTTTAATAATCTACTTCATTTGTAGAGAGAATATCAAAGTATGTTTAAAGACACCCTATCAAATTTCTGCAGCATTGCTTCTTGTCATATATGTAAGTAGTAGTCCACAAAACACAGGTTATTTCTTAAATTGTTTTGTTTAGCAGAATGCAGTTACACCTAAACAATTATTTTTTCAGTTCAATAATGAAATGTAAACAAAATGAAAAACCAAGTCCAGAAGTCCTCCCTATCATGGAGAGACTTCGATATATTTTTATTAATAAAGTCCCAACCTAATAGCCTAATAGCTAAAAGTCTGCTGTGTGTGGTGGAAAGTAAAACCTCATGGCTTTTGAATTTGTGTAATACAAATACAATGCAACACTTATTGAATTTATCCATACAACAAATTGTCACTTAGGTCATGAGTAAAAATTGTGTCTGGAGTTGACATGTTAATCTGCATATCTCAAAGCCACTACATATTCCAGCCTGGTTTGCCATTTTGAAGTGCAAAAACAAGTGCTCTGCTAAGGTCAACATTGAGGTGTGTTGGTAGAGCACTGCAACACTTACTGTAACTAACTTCTGTCCAATGGTATAAATGACACCATTTCATAAGTACTAAAATGTAATGATTAATATTTACAAAAAGTACAACCCTGGCCATTTTACTGTAGTAAGCCTTAGCCAACTGGAATTGCTGCATTTAAGAGCATGAAATAAAAATAAATAGGCAAAGCATTATATTTAATGAAGAGGACAACCCGTTATTAAGTCTCTGGCTCACCACATCCATTTGTGACATTATGGGTACATCAGTTTGTTCAAACAAGGTGACATAACAGTTGAACGGATAAAAATTCAGAAGTCACTGAGATAGAGGATTCTAGTCAAGCAAGTGCTTCTGAAGATTCTACCCCAACACTTTAAGGATTGATAATAAAATATAAAATGAAATATTTTAATACACAAGAAGCTGATGAAGTTAGGAAGGTAGTGGGTAAGCATGAGAATGATGATGGGGTTAAAACAGTATTTGATTACAAGATTTCAGGTGTAGGTGAACCATTATGATTACCTCTGGGTATATTACTAAAGTAATCAGAGTGTTAAATACAAAGTAGATGATCCTGATAGACAGGATGTTTTGTTTTAATCTGTTCTTAATGCCACTCCATCTGGCTTGGTTTTCATATTTTTCCTTTTAGTCTGTCAGGAAGAATTACCCATGATGATTGCACACAAATGTTATGTTCCTTTATTAATAATGCACTTAAGAATATTGATGCATGAAGTAAATATTTTACCTTTTCCAGCTCCTTCAGTCTGTTTAGCACACTTATACTTCCATCAGCTGGTGCCATCATTTAATTTCATGCCTCAGGGTATAAACTGGTCTAAGCAACTAGGAAGGAGCACTCTCTTCCAACCACCTTGCATGGGATTACATGGTTTGTTACATACAATGCTTGGACTTTCTACCATGGGACCATTTATTAGTCACTTTCACAGGCAAAGCACAGGCCTCAATGAAGCAATCTGATTTATGTTCCAAAACTGTGGCTCTACATAGCACGTGTGATATTGTACGCTGCAATAGCTGTCATTGCTGTTAATGTTCTTTATTTTATGACCAGAGTTAAAGCACAAATATTGGCTTCTGGCAAAATCATGCTATTTTATCTTCAAAGGAATGGAGCAGCTGGAAACAGAAAAGATCTATTTAGAGCTCTTTGTCAAAAGAGGTGACATCATATATTTTTGTGAGATAGTGCTCATGCTAAGCAAGGCCTAGCATAATTAACAACGCACTAAAACTCCCAGAATGCTTCAAGGAGGTTGAGAAGTCAGCGATTGACATTCTGGTTTTCACTATCTGACCCTTGAATAAGAATGCTGACAGTATGATAAAAATTGCAAGCAAAGCAGTGTTTTTTTAGAAAATACGGAAATGCAAGGCTAAACCGCAAGAACAAAAACAACCATATATCACGCTGATAAAGTCTGGGGAGTATTATAAGTAGACTATTAGAAATTAACATAAGAAGCGTAACCAATTATAATAAAGAGCGTGTAGAATATAGATGAGTTAACTAGTAACCAATAGAAGTAAGAATTAGAAATGCATATGTATACGTGTTATCATATATAAGTAATAGAAAAGTTATGTTAGATGCCTCACTCAGACAGAATGGGGACAGTTTTGTATCTTTTGTCTAAAAAAAAGATAAGGGACTCCTTTTAAATGAGCTGTTGACCAGTTCTGAGACTACTGAATCAGGCAGCCGCACCTAGCCTTCGGGTTAGAAAGCAAGGGCTTGATTTGGGAACCTCGTGAACCAACAGACCTCCTTAGTTTATGACTTTGTGAAACAATAAAAGTTTTAAATTGAACATCCAGGTCTGAGCCTGTGCTTAATTCAGTCCTTATATAATTCGGCACGAACTCACACAATTTTACTATTCATCTAATTTTTAACATTGGAAATGAACAACAACATAGCAGATCACAACGCTGCCTAAAGATTTATTCCAGTGGTGCCCAACCTTTCAGCCTCATAGACAGGATGAGGGTATAGGGCGAATCAGCAAACTGGATCTGATGTGGGATTGCCACCCAGATTGGGCCCCATACTACCCTGGTCCCACAAACCTGGATCCTGCCTTGCACTGGCCTGACTGCGCATGCTTGGATCCTGCCTCATGCAAGGCCACCCTATCTGACCACAGAGCTCCCCACAGGTCTGGAAAAATGGCAGATGGGGAGCTGTAATTAACAGTGCCACTGCTCACTCCCCTACTGCAAAATGTTTGGACCAATGAGAAACCATAGAGGCCAGATAATACAACTAGTGGCCTGGGGGTTGAGTACTCTTCATCTATGGAGAACTGGTTTAAATACTTTGTGGTTCAGTTAACCTGTCTGTAAAATAAGTATGTTAGTACTTACTTAACCTTGCAAAGATGTAAACATAAATCAACTAATGTTTGTAAAACATTCTAAAAACCTCAAATAAAAGTTTACATGACTCATTTTGTAATTTATACATAACATGACATATTTTCTGCTGTATTTACTGGCTGCCAAGATAAGATTAATGTGTAAAGCTATTGAGTTTCTATATGGATTGTAAATTTAATTGTGATGATAACTTCTGCATAGGTTTTTTGAAAGTTTACACCTTAAGAAATAAAAAAACAGAATTATTAAACATAAATGTAGTTTGTAAACATTTTATTGTTATATATCTTGTCCTTGTTAATAAGTTTCTATATCCACTTGTGAAGAAAACCCAGAATCAAAACATCCAGAAATTATTTTCTGATTGCATGCATAATTTTTTTAAATGAGCTCTATCTTGAGGATCAAACTGAAAGCTCAACAGGAGGAACAGGGGAAAAAAATAATTACCTTGTCAATCATCAGTTTTCTCTTTAACCAGCATTATTATCCATGTAGGCAGATCTGATTCTATGTGATTTTCAAGCTTTAATTTTTAAAATGATATTTTTAATTTTTTCCACTACTAAAGAGAAATTAAATGATTGATATAAACTGAGATCACGGTCCTCATTTCCCCCTTGAATTCTTTAGGACACATAGCCTACACCCTGCAAATTAGTATATTAGAATACATAGGTCCATGGACTGTGTAATACTATTACCTTTGAAAATAAAAAACCATCAGAAAAGCATTGCTTCAGTCAATATCATGCAAAGATCATTTGCCCTTACAAAATAGAGGAGGAGGAGGAGAACTCACTAGATCGACATTGTCTCTGAAAAGACCATTCTACTCTGCTAACAGTTTAGACCACTAAACTGAGATTTGCAGACTCTCTTACTATGTAAGTACATGTGTTCATAGAACATTTGAAAAGAACCAAAATCAGGTTATTTAAATGCTTGTGATATAAACAGAAAATAAAGTAAAACTAAGATTGAAGAGAAATACTCAAGTAAAAATTCTTGACCTCTATACCTGTGTCTTTTACAACTACCTACCTAGACAATACCTGTTTAATCTTTCTGGTGTTGGTTCTTCTAAGCTTGCACCAGGTAATGCTTTTATCACCTTCTTATTAAGTTATAGATGAATACTTAATGCTCTTTTTAAAAATGGTACCAAGTATTTCCACAAGCAGAACACCCATATGCAATCCAAATGAGACAAAACAAAATGTTTTAAAATAGAAAGTTAAACTGCAGCACTCAGCATCTTATCTAGGTACGTGGTCAATATCTTCTATTATTTGTTATGCTATCATGCACAAAGCATTTTCTGGGACAGACTGAATGATTCAAGGAGCCAGTAGCAAGAAGTTGGAAATGCCTTGAAAATCATATACTAATATATGGCAATATGTAGTGAAACTTCCAAATGATGTTGTTGTTGCTATTAGACAATTTTATGAATTATCTCCTCTAACTATTCAAGTACACCGCTGCATTCTAGAAAACTTATTTCACTGCTGTAATACTACTTTTGCAGTATCTGAGTAATTCTGTTCACAATATTCTTTGCCTTAGGTGGCATCATCAAGAGACCATGTTGCTGTTCTTTTAATAAAAGGCCACTCTGGAGATAGTGAGCTGCTTATCTTATACAAAATTATTTTAAAGGTTTAAATAAATTACTCAGCTCAAACGGAGGAGTTAAAAAAACCGATTTAACTGCTTAACAGTTGCCACTATGATGTATGTAACACAAATTATAGGGTTATAGCTTTCAGGAGTTATAGGGTTATAGCTTTCAGAAATTACAGAGAGTCAGAAGGATATGATCAGAGGCAGACTACGTTCAGATATGATAAGACAGTCTTAATGATTAACGCTCCTATTACTGCGCTAGTGGGTGCATCTACGTGTGAAATTTGTGCAATGAAATAAACTCTAGCACAGTTTATTGCTCCCGGGCGTAGCGTTTACATGTGTGCCTGGGACTACAGAATATTGAGCCAGGGTGGTAAAGCCCCAGTTAGTAGGGGCTCCAGGGGTTCAGCCTGCCAGCCCAGGGCTGTTTTGCCCCAACTCAACATGCTGTGGAGGGTCTGGGTGGGGCACAAGGGTGCTATAGTATGGGGCTAGCCGGCAGCCAGCCCCAGACACCATCTACATGTCCATTGCAGCAGAGTTAATAACTCCACCATAGGATAGTACTTATGTCAGGCAGTACTAACCTTCAGTAGAGTTAATTAGTTTACTCTGGCCTAACAGCTCCACACATGAAGATGGTGATCCTTTACTGCATAGCTAATTAGACAACTGCAGTAAGTGTCTCATGTAGATGTCCCCAGTAACTACATTTTGTAATTAATATACACACACACACACACTTACTAAAGAGGAGTTTTGTGTGTAAGTAATTTTAGAATAGTTTCATCTACAGCTTGCTCATGTAGTTTAAATTACCCTGTTATTTTCTTAATTTGCTTTTGGATTATATGATGAGTGTGAAGTTACTAATGTCAAGTCAAACATTTGCTTTAACTGATTAAAAAAAAAACAATTTGGGGTGTGAGACTAATGACCACAGAACTCTAGTGACACACAGTCATGGTTACATAGCTGTTTAAATGATAAGGATACTGTTTCACAAAGCAGAACATACTGCGGCAGAGATAGTTTAGAATGCAAAGCTATAGTTTTGTCTTTTATTCAAAGATGGTGTAAGGAATCTCTATTAAATATGCAATAGTTCCATGAAGAGCTCATTATTCCAGACCAGATTCAGTTTGCTTAATCCCAAGGGTGCCAAAACATTCAGTAAATTCAGGTACTGAGACATGATTTCTGTGTACTGAGGTGAAAAAGTGAATTCATGGAGAAAAGACATTCTTATTCTACTAAGGCAGAGTTTTGCCAGAACACGAGGTCAAGAAAGAAAAACTCTCAAAAACTGTTTTCATGTTTGGGAAAAAAAAGGAAAAAAGCTGAGAGAAATTTTAGGAGAAATCATTAACAGTCTCACTATAATTACTATACTATAGAAGGAAAGTGCTGAAGTAAAGGGTTTTTTTCCCCTAAGAAATATTTGGATTAAGAAGTTACTTAAGAAATGACTAAGTTTACTTTTAATTACGATGAGTAATAATTACAGTAAAGTTAAATTCCCAAAGAACCAATTCGGCAAAGAAAATTATAGGCCTGAAAAGAAAAAAAGTATTTGATTTAAATAACTCAAAGTCCTGGAGCAGCTCATGTTTATTTTTTTTATAGAGAGCTAGAAATGGACATATGTGTAAGTCAAAGACCCTGGGACTTTCCAAAGACAAAGACTGTAACAGAAAGCTTTCTTTTCAGGGAATATGTGAAGACCTAGCTGGTGGGTACCTAGAATTCTACAAAAAATATCATCAGTCTTAGTAAAACATGAACATGATTAAAAACAAAATCAGATATTATTCCCATGAATATTTTTATATTAAATCCAGTACTGAGAATCAGTTCATATTTCTTTTCTGTAACAAGGAAGCAAAAAACTGTGTTAAGGGAAGAAGCAGAAAAAAGCATTATGGGTAAGAAAAGACAGCAGATAACTATTCATAACCCTTTCACAAAAGTCCTTCAGAGTAGACAGCCACAATTTGGCTGCAAAATGCCAGGGATGATACAGTACTCCAAACCCCGGAGGCATATGTTTTAAATCTGTGGAGATGTCTATAGCCTTAGATAAGCTCAAGAGAAATCACAAACATAAAAAGATAAAATATTAAGCAAATACTAAAATGTATCAAATACATTCTAGAATTATTTGGTTCATGAATTATTCACTATCTACCAACCAGAAAGGTACTACCATCTTTATAACATGTATTCATAATCAGTAGTTCAGCCAAGGTTAGGCAAAATATTTCATTTCTACATCAATTTTCTGTCCCAGTTCTCTATGGATTTCTCCATTTAAAAAAATGTTTTATCTTTTATCAAAAATGGTCTCTTCCCCCATTTGGTATTTCTCACTGGAATTCTCATCATCAATTCTTTATTTGTACAAAATAATCTTTTCCCCTTCTTTCCCAGGTTGGTGGTTTGTAATCCCAGCCTGTGCTCATTAAATGTTTAATTCTGACTTCAGCAATAAGGAGCTTGTCCCATTCTCCTAAAGGACTTGTCCTGACAGATCCTCTGAAGATTAAGCAATTATATTCTGAAACAATAACACAGAAGCACAAAATAGAAATGATTCATTTTTATACACAGAGATGTCTATGAAGTATAATGGTAAACTACAAAATATTTTATTGGCATTTATTTCCAGAACTGGCAACTAAAGTGTGGTTAGGTTGGGGTGCAGAGGAGGAGGAGCCCCATAAATTAGGTCTATCAGGTGGTCCAAGGTGGTTCTCCCTGGGAAACTACCTTCCAACACTGAATAATCAGAAACATCAAAGTCATGACAGGATAGAAGACAACACGCAACGTGCATCGAGGAGACCAACTGGCAGCTTCGGGAACGGTGTCTCAAGGCGGGCTTTGCTTCCTCAACAATGACCGGCACATCACGACAAGAGACATGCTCAGATGGGATGGGCTCCACCTTTCCCCTAAAGGTAAGCATGTGTTTTCTTCTAGGCTGGTGGACCTCCTCCAGTGGGCTTTAAACTAGGCTCGTTGGGGGAAGGAGAAGACAAGGGTGGAGGAATCATCGGACTGCCAGACCAAGCAACACCCACAAGTACAGCCCAGCCTAGACCGACGAGCGAAA
>NW_017728962.1:513871-517015 GCF_001723915.1 Gavialis gangeticus
TGACCAGGAATAATGGTCACAAGCTGGCAGAGGGTAGATTTAGGCTAGATATCAGGAGGTGCTACTTCACGGTCAGGACAGCTAGGATCTGGAACCAACTTCCAAGAGAAGCGGTGCTGGCTCCTACCCTGGGGGTCTTTAAGAGGAGGCTAGATGTACACCTTGCTGGGGTCGTTTGACCTCAGTACTTTTTCCTGCCATGGCAGCAGGTCAGACTAGATGATCTGCTCAGGTCCCTTCCGACCCTAGAAACTATGAAACTATGAAACATCAGGGAGGGGCTAGAGGGGTAATTATTACACCTCCTTTGCCCTCTGACATACAGGGAAGACGTCAATGTACTGAAGACCAAGCAGTTACAACACCTATAAAGTTCAACAGCTATAAAGTTCATACACATTTTTCAGGTCTCACTTTATAGCTAGTTGGAGATTTTTATCGTATGATAAGTACTTTGCACATGTAGCTGATCTTAAAGTAACTACACAATTAACCAGCTAATTGGGCAATATCTATAAAATGTAGAGGGGCCTAGGTCTTATTAAAGGGTGCTTAAAATTCAAAGGAGTGTACATTTTTACTATTAACCACAAGGTGGAGATCTGCATCACAGATTAGTTAAAAAAAAACTGCTGTGAACATGCAAAACTGCTCATCAAAGATGGAATAGTTAGATAAGCTACAAATTAGTTCTGCAGATTACTCTTGTTTATCATTGAAAGTTAGAGGTTGCCATAACAAGATTCTGTATCTAATTCTGTTCTCTCCAGTTAGAATCACATCCAGAATACTGTGTCAGACTAGCACTTTCCTGCCACATAAATTCAAATTAAAAAGGACATTTGGTCTCACTAAAATTGATCACAGTGGGAAAAAAATGTATGTAATTTTATTTCTGACCTGCAGTACATCTGTATTGCTTAGATAAGGTGTTTAAGATTTCTTCTGAAAAATTAAGCATTTTGGTTCATGTTGATTTTTACATACATATATTTATGAACAAATGTATGTCTGAATAAATCATCTTATATACTCTCACTACTATCATTTTTCTTTAGAAGAGGTTTACAAAATATGTCCAGAATAGGAGCAAGGGAAAACAATTTGTTTTGAATACAGGGCAGAGAACCAGAAACTTCTCACTCCTAATTCTAGCTCTAAAATATGCTTGTTCTGTGGCCTAGACAAAGTGCTTTAAACACCTATTTCTGTCTCTAACAACTTCATCAGAGTGTTTTAAGAAGTATTGAAATTAATGAGTTCATGTTTCTAAAGCCCCTGCTGGAAGTTGCCATTATTAATACCAATCCTATTTTTGACTCCTACTTTTGAATTAAGATATCATATAGCAGTGAATACAAAGGGCATTTATAGACATGCTCTGGGAGTGGGAGGGGGGCACTTTAATTAGAGACGCTCCAAGAGTCGCTCTAATTAAAGTGTCCAGAGTGTCATGTGTATCAGCATCCCCACACTGAAAAATGGGAGTGGGGGCACTTTAACTAAAGTTCATTGAAGCTCATTGTATAAGAGCCCAAAGAGTCTACACCACATCTCAGCGACATTTCATTCTTTACTCCTCAACTATTTCTTTTCTGCTGCCTTTGGACCCCATGGCTGCATCCAGATGTGCAGGGGTGTACGCTTGTAGTGGCAGTAATAGTAATAGTGCTTTAGTGAGGGACAAACTGCCCCACTTCAGGCAAACTGTCATTTCCCTGCTCCTCCCAGCTTCCAGTGTACTGGAGCAGCTGGGGCATAAATGAAATAGTACAGATGTTCTGGTTAGCAGCCAAAACATCTGCCTGGAGGACTACGCCTCTGTTTGTTATGGAGCATGCTATTGTAGCATTTGCTACCAAGAAATCCCAGTAGCAAACTTTTCCCTTGCACTGAAAATTTGCAGTGCAGGGCACATTTTCGTTTTCCAGGCGTGCAGTTTGTGGTGCCACAAAGAGGTTTGCAGAGCCACAAACTCCACATGCCTACATGTCTGGATACAGTCCATGATATGGGTCTTTTATAATGAACTGGGCCACAGCTGACTTTAGGCAGGAATAAAGATTTAGGATGTTAGTGTTCCTGTGAGTATTTTCCCATGGTTTACAAAAACATTAGGAAGCATAAATTCAAGGTAACTCAAGGTCTTGATTCTCCGTTATAGAAGAAACTCAAAAGGAAGATGCTAAAACTGCAAAATATAAATTTTGATCACAAGAGGTACTATCTTAAATAATAACACTTCAGCTTACATGGCTATAATTAGGAAACAATACATCACAAATCCTGAGTTTGTACTGGAGAAGATTCGAAAAGCTTCCACTGCAGCTGAGGGCCTGCTTAAGATTGGACACATAGGCTAGGGAAATACATTCAAAAATCCTGAGCCTGAACTGATTCAATCTTTGCAGGTTAGTCTAACCTGCAAAGCTTGAACTGATTGAAGATAGACAGGTATTTCCTTTTTATTCAAGAAATTCAGGCACATGCCTGCAGTGGCTCAGGCTAGAAGCCAGGGGGCACTAGAGTAGCCCTCCCTTTCCTTTCACAGGGCTGAGGTAAGGGGAACCTGGCCAGGCCCCAGCAGGGTGCTCTGATTATTCCCCCCACTCCTGAGCTGCTTACCATGGAATATTTATCACCCCTATCTCAGTGTTTATCAACCCATGAAGAAAATGAAACCCCTCTTCAAGCTCTTCTTTAACAGTTTTTCCACTGAAGAACATTAAGCTACCTGTTGATTAGCTCCAAAAAGCCTGTCTGCCTTTGTTGTCTCCCACAGCACGCACTGTAGTAAGCATGTGGTATGCTAGCTAATGCTGAGGTGTCTGCATAAGGCAGAAGGGTGGGGGGAATAATCCCTGCTTATCAGAGAGAAGCCAGGCAGACACCCTGTGCCTGCAAGTATCAGGTAGAGCTGCAGCCAGGGAGCAGAGGGGAGGCAGTAGCCTGCTGTGGAGCAGAGAGCCCTGCCCAGCCCAGAGAGAATGCAGGGGGAGTCTGATTTATCTTAAACCAGCAAATGGTCTGGGACAGACATTGCATAAACCAGTTTGACCCAAATCAGTTAAGTCTGACACTACATTTAATCAAATTTATCTCAAACCGGTTTCAGCCATTTTCAAACTGGTTTATGTGCACTGA
>NW_017728962.1:522015-527944 GCF_001723915.1 Gavialis gangeticus
CTGGGAGACTCTGGTTTAAGTTAAACCAGGAAGGGGTCTGGGACAGACATTGCATAAACCAGTTTGACCCAAATCAGTTAAGTCTGACACTACATTTAATCAAATTTATCTCAAACCGGTTTCAGCCATTTTCAAACTGGTTTATGTGCACTGAGCATCTCTTCTGTTACAAGTTTAAACCAGTTTCTGATCATTTAAACTGATTTATGTGTAATGGCTAGGGACAGACATAACTGCTTATGCTAAGTCTCTTCACTGAAACTATCTACAGCAAAATCTCTGTTATCCGGCATCCCCTGGGAATGGGGGATGTCGGTTAATCAAATCTGCTGGTTAATCAAATGGGCACCATCCAGTGCACTTCCTGGTGTCAGAGATCTGGAGGACAAGGAGGGGGGCCCCGCACACGCTGCTTTCCCCCAGGCCACAGGCTGAAGAAGTGAAGAAGAAAAAGTGAAGTGAAGAAAAAGAAGAACTCGGCTCATGGTGGCAAAACTGGAAGTGGGACTTCTGGTTTCGCTCTTGCTGCATCCCTTGGATGCTTGCTAGTGGAGCTTTCCAGTTGATAAAGTGCCAGATAACCCAGCTTTTGTTGTATAAGAGGATCATCTTTGGTAAGGGGGCCTTGTCCATTTAATTCAGACACCAACTAATCTCACACAAGACAATGAAAAGTTATGAAATAACTAAATTACCATCTCATACAACCTAGTGATACAAAGAGGCAGGGGTGGATCCAGGATTTGACAAGGGGAAAGAGCGGGGTAGGAGCAGCCACCTGTGCTCCTAGCTGCCTCCTCCTCCTCAACACACTGGTACAGACAGACTGAGATGTGGGATCCTCTGGGGACTTTTCAAGTTTTCCCAAAGGCGAGAAGCATGCCCTGTCCATCCCCTCTGCTTCTCTTTCTCCCTTACTTGCCACTGTTGCTTACCCTACTGTCCCAGGGATGGGAGAAGTGCCCACTCTAGTCAGGCAGACAAGGTTCTTTGAGTAAATGGGATATCTTTTATTTAATCTTTAAAATGATTTGGTCCAATAAAAGGTATCTCATTTTTCCCAAAGAACCTTGTCTGCCTAGTTCCTTAGACCAACATGGCTATAACCAACACTCTAGCCAGGCTGCACCTCAGCTTTACTGACTTTACATTAGCATGCTAAGCATATTAACTATATTTTAGTCTTTAAATCATTGCTGATAGAGTCTCAAATGAACCACACTAATAGTTTAACCAGAATCAGCATCAAGCAAAATGATCTATAATTCTCTTGGTCACTCCTTTTACTTTTTTCAATATTGAAACTATGTTATTGGTCCTCAAACTGTTTGGTGTTTCTCCTTTTTTCCCAAGACTTGTTAAAGTAGTGGCCAGAGTAGCATTCCAGAAGCTAGTTTATGAATTTAGAGGGGTTAATCTGCAGTCTGAATATAAAGATCTGAATGTTCCCTTTTGCCTATATATTTGACCTGAGATTCTCTTTGCTTTAAATGTAAGATAAATGCAAAAGAGAAGAAAAGCAGAATCAACATACTTTGTTGTATAACACTCTTTAGATTTTGTCTCTGTACATAAAGATCTGATTATACTATCTATACTATAATATAGTATTATTATATAGTGTCTGCTATCTGATTATACTATACTATACTATACATATTAATCAAAGCTGAAAATAATACAAGATTGAAATAAACCTATTAAAAAAAACCCCTATAATATGCAATGGATCTAGGACAGTAATTCTCAACCAGGGTGTGAGGGTACCCTTAGGTGCCTGGAGATCCTTTGACAGGTACTACAGGAAGTGTGAGGAGATAAGTAGGTAAGAGCAGACTCAGGCTCTAGGTGTGAGTAGATAAACAGATAAGGGCAGGCTCAGGCTCCCCCACCCCAACTGCCCAGCTCCTCTGCAAGGAGGTAAACACCATAATGAATAAATTAGCACTCGAAATGGGGTACCATTCAATTCACAAAAGTTATGGAGGGTTCCATAGGCCAAATGAGGGGTGCTTTGAGTCTAGCAAGGTTGAGAACCACTGATCTAGGCCAAACTTAAGGGTTAAGAATACAGGTTTCCCTCGCTTTATGCTGTATATACAATCCTGAGAAACGGCACATAACTTAAATTTGCATAAAAGGAGCCCACTTTACAATATAACAAATAAGGATACATTCTCCAAGACCTTGACTATACCGACCCTCTGACCCATTTCTACCACTTTTACAAGACAATTTTGGTACTCACCAGCAGTAGACAGTATAAATCTCACTCAAGACAGCCAGTGGTATATGAGTTAATTAATACCTACATGTAAAAAGGTGCACAGAAAATGCCATTTCAATGACCAATTATTTTGATTTGTTCAACAAAACCTAGGAACACTGCTGAAATCACTGAGCACCATCTACTGGCACTTTCACCATTCACATTTATAGTGATAGTGTCTTTAATATAACATTACTTCGAAAACAACACATAGCTCCTCATGAGCAGAAACCATCACCATCTGGTCCTATTTAATTAATATACTTGCCAGTTGCAGACCAAGTATTCAGAGTTTCCAGCATTCAGTATTTTTACAAACTCCATGATATTTGTGGGGAGTTGTTTGTTTGGGTTTCTTTTATGTCCCAGCCTTCAGAAACAGCTGATCATTAAAAAAATCTAAGTTTTCAGGGGAAAAAAAATATCGTTAGTAAAGCTTGGCAATAGCAGCAATGCAATAGCTCAGAAGAACAGAAGGCAACCATCCCCTCAAAAAAAACCCTGAATTTATTGTATTAGAAGTTCATTGTTTCATCTCACTTTCATGATTTTGTGTTTCTAACCTGATTTTTGAGCACATAGGGTTGATGATAATTCAATATAAGTGCCATAACTTCCATTCCTAGAGATGGTACCTCCAGGTTTGAGTCGCAATGGGGGCAGGGTAGAGTGGAGAAATTTGCCTTTCTGCTGACTCCTTTGTAGTTGTCCTGTGGATAAACAAGGGAAGTTTATTTCCACTACTGACAATGCAACACATTTCAGCAGTACTAAATTAATTTAAAAATATTCCAGAATTAAAGTCCAGAAACTTGCACTAGGACTCTAGCAATAACTAAATGTTTCATTGATGGGAAAAGTCACTTATCAGGTGTTACTGAAACAGCACATGCCTTCCTGTAATGCTGGAAATGATAATAAGAATAATTGCAAGGGCCAATTATTCAACTCTTGCTGGAGGCAATATCGCATTTGTGTCCCTTAATGTGTGTTCTTTTAAGAGCAAGAAAGGCATGCACACTAATTCTAAATCAACTCAGTATTTATTGACCTATAAAACTGTGTCTACAAGTCTGTGAAGATGGATTTGAGGCTGATGCTGTTCAGGTCAGGATTATAAAATATGCAAATCATGATGCCTGTGGAAAATGCAAATCACAGCCAGCTACCACATTAACTTCTGTGTAAATATTCTGGAATTAAAGAATGCAATGAAAATGTTCTCAACTGACAGAGGAGGGCTTGGGAGCAGTATACTTAGCTAACCCTAAGTCAGTAATCATTGAGAATGGTGGCATCTCTCCAGAACATAAAAAAAACAAAATTAGCCAATAGACCAACAGTCCATCTATTTTGATTTCCATTCTCTGACAATGGTGAAGGCCAAATGAAAAAGAAGAAACAAAATACCCCCTAAGGAACCAAATGAGTTAAATTATTCTTGATGACAGCTGGCTGAAGGCATGCAGCATGCACCAACTAATAACGAGGAACAGTGATTGCTATACTGGGAGGACCAGGGTAGTTACGTTAGATTTATATTCACACACAAAAAAGAAAAAACAAAAAGAAATTACCATATAGTGGCTACACAAGGTAATCACTATCTGATATTTATTCCCTGGTTGATATGAAGCAAATTGCTTGACTTTGTTCAGTTCCTCATGGAGAACCATCCATAACACTAAAACACAGTCATACATGGCTTCCTCATTGAGAATCTTCATAAAGGAGCTAATGGTCAAATGGCTGTGAGGGTTCTCAGCTTTAGAAACTATGAATGGATTTGAAGGACAATGAAGACCATTATATGAGCCTCTCCTAGTCTGAAGAACTTCCACATCTGCTATACATGTTTCACATGTTCCACAGAGAAAAAGCTGCAATGTAGAATACCACAGAATCATTTCTTCATACTTGTTAGGGCTCTATAATATTCAAAGACTGGGCTTCATACCTCCATTGCTATGAATAAGATATCCCTCTTTTGCTACTCAAATGCTACTCATATTGGCTACTGGGATCTCCGTACAGGAAGTAGCCTGTGGGTACAATATAACTGCTTGCAGAATGCTTAGGCTGGCCATCTGCTTTGTATGACATATTCTCTTGTTGAACATTAGCTTTAAAAAGATGTGTGCGCATATTAAGGTCACCTTCAGTCAATTATATTTGTACAATCAGAACTTACTCCACAAGAGACCCATGGACAGTTAGTGGAGATTCCATTCTACACAAACACACATTCTTTACAATTGCTTCAATGTACAATGAAACGTATTATCATAGACACACACTGGATATTTCTCAGTGTCAGGTCCTATGTACCTAAAACAAAGAGCTTATAGGCATAAATGTGGAAAAAGCTTGGAATTTCTTTAAAACAAAGATGCAAAACTATCCAGAATCTGCATCCTAAGCAAAAAAAATTGTAGCAGAGCGTTTCGAATTTAATTGGGTGAAAAATTCCCAAAAAGGACCGCAGGGTTTAACGAAGAGCCTATAAAGGAAAGCTATATGCTGAAGGTAAAAAGCAGGGGCATAGAAGGAGAATGGGCAAAAATCAAAGCTGTGTTAGACCTTGCAAAGGAAATAAAGAAAAACAGTAAAAGGTTCTTGAATCATTTAAGTAAATAAGAACAAGAAGAAGCAGGCCCACTGTGCAATGAAGATAGGTTAAGATTACATATGGCTCAAAAATTAAATGAACATTTGGATTCTAGTTCAACCAGGCTGTTGATCCAAAATGCATCAGAAAGACAGATGGTTAATGGGAAGTACTGTATAGAAATTAAAATTACCACATCTGAGGTGGACACAAAGCTCAAAGACCTTAAGTCACAGGGAATGGATAATTTCCATTCCAGTATACTGAAAGAATGGTACTTGTAAGTCTGGGCACCCATGACTTCGCTATTAATAGTTTATAAAACTTTTAAATACACTTTGAAGGAAAAAACATACCTAAAGCCACAGTGTTAAATGGAACACAGGATAAAATTCAATATGGGTCTATTAACAGAATTTTCTGTCGGACTACCCTGGTATTTTTCTTTGATTAGGTTATTAAACTTTAGACAGTTTAATAATCTAATAAACCAATGGTTCTAATTTCTAATTTCATTGGCTTTATCTAGACCAAAGGGGGCAATTATTTCAGGCCGCTTACCCAGTTTTGGCAGGCTGTCAAGGGCCGTATGGGTAGCCCCGCCCCTTGACAGGTGCCCCATCTCCTGGTCACAATCTTGGGACCAATGTCCCAATGTCTTGGGACCAATGTCCCAGGGCCAGGACTGATGGGGCCCAAAGCAGAGTGCAAGCTGGCAGGGGTCTGTGGAGCCAGGCTGGGATGCACCAGCAGGGAGAGGGGGGAGCTGGCCCAGCTCCACAGAGGCCCTGCCAGCTGGGACCCTGCATTCCTGCCACCCTGGTCTGGGCCCCACTGGCACTGGCCCCCGGAAACCGGTGCAGGCCCTGTGCTCCCGCTGGCTCCCCACCCACTCACACCCAGTACCCCCCAGCCCCATGGTACAGGCAGGGGGTAGTGCACAGCCCCGACCCCCTGCTCGCCAGCAGGGAAGAAGCTGGTGCTGAGCACAGGGAAAAATGGCACCTTGCCCGCCCCATGGCCGGCACTCCCTGCTGTAGGAACTCACAGCC
>NW_017728962.1:532944-533286 GCF_001723915.1 Gavialis gangeticus
CTGGAGCAGGCACAGGCAGCCCCATGTGGGCTGCAAGCGGCTACAGCACAGGGCGCCAGCCATGGGGTGGGCAAGGGGCTGCTTTTCTCTGCATCAGGAAGGAGCAGGGAAAGAGCCCAGGGAAAAGCTAAGCACGGGGGGGAAAAGCGGCCCCTCGCCCACCCCAGGGCTGGCACTCCCTGATGCAGGTGCTCACAGCCCCCACGGGGCTCTCCAGAGCAGGCACAGGCAGCCTCACATGGGCTGCGAGCAGCTGCAGCATGGAGCACCAGGCATGGGGCAGGGGAGGAGCTGCTTTTCCCCCCTGTGCTCAGCTTTCTCCCCCTGTGCTCCTTCCCTGCC
>NW_017728962.1:533297-544683 GCF_001723915.1 Gavialis gangeticus
CTTCCCCTCCCTCACCTGAGGTTCCAGTGCAGGGAAGCCATGTGGTCCCAGGCCAGAAGCCCCAGGTGGGGCTTCTGGCTGCAGAAGCAGGGCCAGGCTGGCCCTGCTGTTGTGGGAGCCCATCGGGCTTACCCTGGATCCTACTGCCCTTGGTTCCTGTCATTTTTTACAGGAACCAAGGGGAGATAAATATTAATTTTCTACATTTTTTAGGGGCCCCACAGGCCGGATAGAATGGCCTTGCAGGCCGGATCTGGCCCACGGGCCGTATTTTGCCCACCCCGATCTAGACTTTAACATGGAAAATCACTAGCAATGATGAAATTAACACAGGAATTGCAACATGAGTAAGTGGAAACAATAACTGCTTGCTCTGAATGGGGAACTATTGGACTGAAGGAACATTACTAATGGAGGTCCTCAAGATTTGGTTTTGGGATTAATTTTCATTAATGAACTTGATGCTAAAAGTAGGTGTGTACTCATGAAATCTAGTAATGGCATAAAATCTAAAAGTGACTTCAATAAAGAGGAGGATTAGCATATTGCACAGGAAAAATGGATTACCTTGAGGACTGGAGTAATAGAAATAGGTGAAAATGCAAGGAGCTAAAAACAAGAATTTCTGTTACATGCTTGGGGCTCATCAGTTGGAAATCGCAGAGGAAGAGAAAGAACTGTATAAAGTAATCACTTACAGGATGACTGAGAGTAACCAGTGTGATGTGAAAAAGGACAATGGGATGCTAAGGTGCATCAGTCAACCCTTGTTTTCAGTAGAGATATGGAAATATTAATATCATTGTATAAGGCAATGGTGAAGCTTTCTCTGGAATACTGTGAAGAATTTCCTTCACCCATGTTAAAGAAAGATAAATTCGAATTGGAGGAGATGCAGAGAATGGCTGTACAGATGACAAAAGCCTTCCTTGTAAGAGAAGACTAGAGGATCTTGACTTGTTTAGCCTAGCAAAATGACAACTGGGAAGGATTGGTCTCTATAATTTCATTGGCACATGGCTGGGGCGGGTGTGGGAAGTGGAAGAGGAGGGAAAGGGCAGAGAAGGGAGAAGAAGGGGTAAACCCAGGAAGGAAGAATAGCTATTTAACCTGTAAGACAATACTGGCACAAGAAAAAATAACAAATAGATTGGCTGTGAATACAATTAGGCCAGAAAAGAAGAACATTTCTAATCATCAGAAATGAAGGTTCTCGAACAGACTTTCAATTGAGCTGGTTGGGAAAAACAACCTAAGTACTCTTAAAATGGAGCTTAAACACTTTCTGGAGAAACTAGCCTACTGTGACTGGATTTGCTGAGTTGCTCTCCTGATAAGGGACCAGGCTGATTGGCCCCCTTGAGACATTTCTGGGTATAGCATTTTAAATCAGATTCTCTAAACTTGTTAAAAAAAAGAGAGAGACTCTGAAAGTCCGCATCTTGTTATGTATGCTGCCAGGTGCAGAGATTCTGCACTGGAGAGAAAAGCTAACTGTTCTTCTATGACAGAAGCTCATGAAACAAACACAGGTAACAAAGGGCGCTCTAAAAGGTGAGTGTACTAGAGAGTTAATGTGTCCACAGGTTTGTATCTAAAAATAAAATTGAGAAGAAAACCAGGAATGAATATATTACTTCTCTTTCTAACTTTTCAGATATAAGTACTACAAAACTGATGCACTAAATGCATCCTTGCTAAAACTCTTATTAAAGTCCCTTTGAAAGAAAATCTGTATTCTAAATGACAGACATGATAAATTTCACCTACACAGGAAACAAGACTAGAACTATAGGGCTCCACTTAAAAATCAGAAGCCTCTACTGCTTGGGCTGAAGGAGAATCCCTAAAATAGCTTGGGTAAGTCCTATCTACTTGTACATATTAAACACTAGAAAATGGCATCCCTTATTCATAATGCCAGTGTGCCACACTTCAAAAGTGGACCTTTTACTGGACAAAGAGCTGAAAAAATTGACGCCTAAACAGATAAGTAAAAGCAGTGTTCTTTGCTATTTATTCCCTGAAATCCTTGCTGCTTCCAAGGTCTTGGTTTATCACTAAAAAACAAATCTAAGGTACTTCCTGTTTTTTCTGAAAGAGAAGGAAACATTTCGGTCCAATTTTGTACCTATGCTGGAGTTTTGCCTAATTAAGTGGTGATCAGGGAGCTCACGATTGAAGTATATACCAAGCGTAGCCAAACTTCCTAACCTGTCTAATTGCAAACCAAAATCTTGACACGTCCAAGGGCTGCAGGATGCAGTGCTCCAGCTCCAATAATAATTGGTCATTAAACAACATCTTTGACTAAAATAAGCAGGAACTGAAGAAAACAGAACTAAGGGTTGTAAACAAACAGACAGAGTAAAATTGTGTTTTTATTTAACTACACCTCTTCCTTCATGAGCTGCACTTAAACTGCTCACAAGCCACAGTTTGGTCATCCCTGCCATACAGGAAGGATGCTTCTTATTCTCAAAGAAGTTGCAGTATATGAAAAAAGTGGTTCCAAACTGATTTTGAAAGTTTTACTACAAGAATTAAGTAATCCAGAAAAGACCGTTGGCTTGCCATATGCCTGTATGCTATTACATCACTGGGATTACATATTGTATATGAATAATTAGAACTATACAGCCTCCATATATTACCCAAATCTCTCCCTTACATAACACAAAATTAAATAAGTCTGAAAACAGTGACTCATACCCATCTGCTGCATGATAAGTCCAATGGTATGCAACCCCTTTGTTCAAAATTTAATAATTCCCTTCAGATCTATCTTTTGTTCCTCTGCTTTGCCAGTCAACCACTTTAATACCCATAGAGGATGCTAAATCCATAAAGCTTCTGAATTCCACACAGCTCATCTTATTACAAAAGCTTATTACACAACATAGCAGTTCTTTTCATGATACTTCATCCACTGATTAGGAATGGATACATTGCTGTTCTTTCAAATGGAGGGCAACAAGCCTCTAAAATCAAGCAAACATGGCCAAGTTAACAAGAGGCATATTAATTAGCCATCACTGGTAGCTTGGTATTTCATTCTCATTAGCAGCAGCACATTATGCATTTCTGTGACTTGAGTTGTTTAACACATTTAATTTCTCTGTGAACAGAAGAACTGTAAATTTATGGATCTCTCCAAGCAATGTTTCCAGCTTTTGATAAGGAAAATAATTACAGGTGTTCCTTGTAAAATGCATGTCAGTATCACAAATACTGGTGCACATTTGTGTGGAAGTGGAAGTTTGTGCTAGGAAACAATACCTAATGGTTAGAGCAAAGGCTGGGATGTGGGGCTCCTGCACTCTAGTCTTAGCTGTCACAGATTCATTACCCCTTGGACAACTCACTCAACCTATTTGTGATTCAAACTTCTTATCTCTATGATGCCAATGATAAACACTGTTTACCTACCTCAGTAGGGGTTTGTAAGTTTCAATAACTAATGTTTTCAAATGGTTTAAGATCTTTCAAAGACATAGCATCACCAAATATCTTCAAGCAAGCATCAGCGAAGAACTTGAGCGATGAATTTCAAGACACTGTTCCCTCAAATGGAAGTCACTTAGACATCTGAGAGTCTTCTCCGAAGATGGCCACTTGAACCAATCCACCAAATCTTTCCCTCCCCAAGATTCTTTCCCTGCATTTTCTCCAAATTCCAAGGACTTCCAGGTCCCTTGTCAGCTCATGCAGACTTTTTCCTTGGTTTGTAATTTATTCACTGATAAATCATTCATTCGCTCTAGGTGAAGTAGTTTGTTTTCCACTTTATCTTGCCAAACATGATTTTAAAAATTGACTTTGGATTTAGACGCAGATACTGCAAGGGGCATATTAAAGCCCTAAATCCAAACAAACAGACTCAAAGTCTGATATACAAACCTAGTATCACAATGTGTGGGTAGAGTTCATGTATAGTTAATATGATGGAATCAGACTAGGTTATGTGAAAAGACCAATCCCAGCCACTTTACTGTCTGCAACAGTTCCTTTGCCATATTTTAACCACCTTAAAAAACTAATAAACACAATGACATAATAACAGAAGAGTAACTAATATAAATTCCAATCACAAAAAATAATTTCAGGCAGTCAGTCTCCTGTCTTGATCTGGAAACATATTTATAAAGTATTTAGCTATGATATAACATTTTCACTTTCAGATCTCAAAGCCTATTTGAGATTTATAGATGGAGAAATGATATCAAAGATGAAGAAACTGAATCAAAGAGAAGTAAAGTAATTTGTAAAGATCATATAGCAGGTCAATGACAAAAGCCAAAATGAGAACCTTTCACTTCTGACTATTGTTCCAATGTTCTACATGTTTGGTCACCCTGCCTCCCATTGCTTCATCATGGGAAAGGTTCTGGATGCTGCTATACAAACAAGCATGCAAAAGGACTGGAGAAAGACAACAAATAATCTTTTCTGCACATGGCTCCACCCTGGGTCAGGCAGGATTCTAGTAACTGCAGGTCCTAAACCCCAAATGTGGGAAAACTGATGCCACCTCATCATTCACTCTGTGCTAAGAAGAATGAACCATTTTAAAGCCTGGACCCATTGTCATTACTGCATGCACTCCACCAGAGGTATTAAGCCTGCCTCTTGTCCTCTGCAGTCATAAAATCATAGAAAATTAGGGTTGGAAGGAACCTCAGGAGGTCTAGACCAACTCCCTGCTCAAAGCAGGACCATCCCTAACTATATGCTAGCAAAGGCTTTGTTTAACCAGGTCTTTAAAAACCTCCAAGGTTGGAGATTCCGAAATCTCTCTGTGTAGCCTATTCCAGTGCTTTACACTCCTGGTGAGATACTTTTTCCTAATATCTAACCTAAACGTCCATTGATTCAACTTGAGACCACTGCTCTTTGTTCTAGTATCTGAAAACAGTCTTGTTCTCAGATGCTTTGTTCCAAGAACAGTATAGCTCCATCCTCTTTGTAACCACCCTTCAAATAGTTGAAGGCTGCTATTAAATCCCCCCTCCATCTTCTCTTCTCCAAACTAAATTAGCCCAGTTCCCTCAGCATCTCCTCATAAGTCATATTGCCGTAACCATTTTGTTGCCCTTTGCTGGATTCACTCTAATTTGTCTGCATTCTTTCTGTAGTTGAGAGGGAAGGGGCGGGAGGGGCAAAACTGGACACAGTACTCCAGATGTGGCCTCAACAGTACCAAAGAGAAGGGAATTAATCACTTTCCATGATCTGTGTGCAATGCTCCTACTAATGCAGCCCACAATGCCATTAGCTTTCTTTGCAACAAGGGCACACTGTTGGTTCATATCAGCTTACTGTCCACTGTAACCACCAGGTCCTTTTCTAAAGAGCTGCTGCTTAGTAAGGCTGTGTGAAGCATCAGGTGGTGATTCAATTTGGAGGAGATTCGGCCCAATTCAGTGGCTGAATCTCCAAATCCAAATCGAATGAGGGGACCAATTTAAAGGTCTGAATGGATTCAAAGCTCTCTGAATCTTTGGAAAAGATGATTCAGGCAGTCCCCAGTGGCTGCAGCAGGGAGCTGCAGCTGGACTTCAAGCTGGTAAGTACTAGGAGCAGAGGGGGGTGGGAGCTGGGGGAGGGGACCATGGGGGAACCCCTGCAAGCTCCCTCTGCCCCCCCCTCCCCGCCCCAGCTCCTAGACCTTTAAAGAAAAGCCCTGGTGATGACCGGGAGCTCCAGGCATGGGGGGGATGATCCCTGCTGGCCCCCACTGCCACATGCTGCATGGGAGGGCTCTGCCATGAGCCCCCTGACACCCCCATTCCTCCAGCCCCACCATGGATGCCCTGCCTGTGCCAGCTCTGGCCCTTTAAGGAAAAAAAATGGAGAAAAGCCCCAGGACTCAGTGCTCCTGCAGTGGCCTCAGGGCTTTGGGGTGCTCATACAGAGCCCCCCACGTGGCGCGGGGCAGTGGGGATTGCCCCCCACTAAGCAGGAGCAGTGAGTGCAGGGTTTTTCTCAGGGTTTTTTTTTTTTTTAAGGGTGAGAGCTGGCCCGAGCCGGACACCCATGGGGGGACTGGGGGAGCGAAGGGGGAGGGGGTTCAGCAGCTCATGCAGAGCCCCCTGTGCAGTGTGGGGCAGTGGGAGGCAACCGAGATCACCCCCTGCCTAGCAGCACCCGCTGAGTCAGGGCTTTTTCTTTTAACAAGTGCTGGGAGCTGGGGCAGGCAGGGCAGCCGTTGCCGGGCTGGGAGAGCGGGCGGAGATGGGCCTGGCTGATTTGAAGATTCTGCAGCAGCCAAATCTCCAAATCAGATTCAGCCGAATTGATTCAGGCCAGTGATTCGAATCACTGAATTGAATCACTGTCCCTCAAATCGGCCAAATCCAAAGCAAATACTAACTGCTTTGCACAGGCCTACTGCTTAGCCAGCTGGTCTCTAGCTTGTAGAAGTGCATGGGATTTTTCCATCCTAAATACACGGCTTTGTTCTTGTCCCTGTTGAACTTCATAAGATTTCTTTTTGTCCAATCCTAGGTCTCTCTAAATCCTAGCCCTACCCTCCAGTGCATCTACTGCTCCCTCCAGCCTGGTTACCACTGTAACCTTGCTGAGGATGCACTCTATCCTATCTCCCAGATTCCTGATGAAGATATTGAACAAAAAGAGCCCCAGGATCAACTTTTGCAAGTCAGTCAGAATGCCTCTGGCCACTGTCACCAGTGTGTTGCCCTTCCGCAAACCGCTTGTCCAAAAGTGGCCAATAAGCTAAAATGTAGCTTAAAATTTATGACAGCAAAACATGTTGCACACTGGAAAATACTGTACATCTGAAAGCACTGAACAGTGGTATACAAATCTCTCTCTTACTATGGATTAGAAACCCAGTGAAATTACGGGGTCTTGAAAATACTGAATCCTCAACAGCAGCTAATAAAAAGCTCTCTGGAGTCTCCAAAACTTGTATATCCCACAAATATTAAGACTGTTTATGAGGGAATAGGAATAGAACTAATTCCACAAACACAGTAGGTCCCTTACATTCCAGATGCAGATAGATTTCTCAGTAAATAGAAAGGCTGCATCTCTGGTGCACCTGACCATCAGTGTGCCTAACATATTTATTTCTTCCTATTTGCATTGAGGGCAAACTTCAAGGGTCTTGGCAGAGAGCCTGTATCTCTTCACTGTTACTGCCTCTTCAGTTAAAAAAACTACTGTGTTGTCAGAGCTATTATGCCTCAAGTTCAAGGGTATTTAATTTAACAAGATTTTATATGAAGAGATCAAAAAATTCAAACACATTTTAATGTTATTTTTGTTTAATTCATTTAGAGTTCATATTAAAAGTGCTATAATAACATTGGATAATGAAATAATCTTAATATGCCCACAGCAGCCATTGCTGTTCCCAGACTGTGGCACCAGTACAACATCACCTTGACCTGAAGGAACCACACCTGGGAGCAAAGGGAGAAGTTCAGTCTCATTTTCATCACGTGGCCTCCCTGCTGTTACTGCCAATTAGGATGTCAAGCACAGAACTGGGTTTTACTTTCCCAACATCACAATCTTGTCGTAAGATTATAACTGCTTTAGGCACTCCTAAAGCTTGATTCAAAATGTTGTCCAATGGATTAAAAAATCATATATTTTCCAGAAGAATCTCTTTTCAGGTGCCAGATAGTTCAACTGACTATGTTGTTGCTTCTGAGTCTATTCAAATATACTTGAATGTAACAGGTATTGTTAGTTCTGTGACTACATGCTATAGGCAAACAAAATAGCCATTATACATTTAGTGACAGCTTACAGGACTTACTGATTATTCTTATGTTTATAGAGACACTGGTAATCAAGCTATCCCTTTCTTTTCCTTCCCTATTCATGCTTCGGCTTGTATGAAAGTTCTGCAATGTTTTAAAATCCACCTGGACAAAGAGCAGCTGTAGGCAGAAAGAATCTATCCTTAAATTCTGTTATGAAGGACAAAATATCGAATCCCACCCCTAATACTTCACTATAATGTCAACATTATGGATGAACCTATTATCTACTTGTACAATATTCAAAATAGATAAGAGATCATTATTTAACAAACTGTGTCCAAAACTGTGAGTGACCAAATAAAATGCCATCACATACATCTGCACCTTCTCCAAAAGCAATTACTTATAGATAACTGGAGCTTTTAAAAATATGTACATGTAAGATATATGGAATTTAGTGAAGATATGAACCATTACTGTAATAGTACAACCACTGAAACTGAACCACTGCCTAGAATTAGCACTTCATTCTCTGTGCCTCAGTTAATCTTGTTTATTAGAAATGTAAGTAAATTTGATTATTTATAAAGGATTTAACATCCTGTTATTAGTTTATAACCTCTCAGATGAATTAATATTACAGACAACAACATGAAGTGCTTTCTCCCCATAAAGCTGTTCTTTACAAGTGAATTATTTGTAAGTTAATAAAATGGGAATCTTATAGAAAATGAGATTATCTGTGACATTAGTTTAAGGACTGGTGCCTTGCTCTAGTGCTAGTCATATGATGAAAAGCTTTGCAGAAAGATAAGGCTTTAATATATATCAACATTGAACATTGAGAAAGCATTATGCATTAGAATAAGTCTCTAATTACACCTTAATACAATAAAGCAGGCTTGTTATGCCAACTCTAATGTACTTAAAGCCAGATCTAGCAAGGAGCCAGGAGTTACTAACTCCCATAGTCAAGGGGGAGGTGAGGGTGCTAGCACACACAAGGATCTGATTATAAGTGACAAAAGAACCCATCTGCTGATAAAAAATTATTTCAGGGGAGGCTACAGAGTGTTTTCTGTCTTCTACCTTCACCCATAGCAAGAATCTTTAGGTGAAATAGTGGGTCCTCCTCCCACAAATAGCAGTAAGGAACTCTCAGCAGACTTGCTCTCCGTGGCTAGTTCATAAACATTCCCTTATAAACATTCCCTTCTTTGTCACATACACACATCATTTTACTCAACTTTTTGTTAAGACTGTGGAAAGCACCAGGTAACTCCATTATGAATCTTTGTTTTTTGTGAGATGCGAATGACAACAACTCAAAGGCACAAGGATTTAACGGAGACTCAGCCACATCCCAACACTTTCACAGGTAAGTACAAATGTTTCACAACAAGCCATTTACAAATGGCAAAAGTTAGACCCAGCAGGAGAGGAACTGCCTAATAACATAAATCCTAACCACTCCATCCCACTCTTAACAGAGTAGGAGGGTGTTCATTGTGTCCCAACCGACTTTCACATATTATATAAAAATACAAACTGCAGTGGGTATATGGTGAACCATTTAACTCTTCCACAGAAACTAGAACTGAAAGACAGGGACAGTCTGTGTTCTGTTGAACAGGCCCTTCATCTGTTTAATTGTTAGTGAGAATAATGAACGCTAAATCTTACTGAACAAAGAGCACCATCCTGTATTAAGGAAGAGGGAAGATGGTAAGACAGAGAGAATATATTCATGCAGAAACTGAAATAAGACAAGGGTCTATCAAATCAGGTAGTAGCTAATACTAGACACTCGGAGATGGGAACTCCCATTTTCCAACAATAAATTGCTATAAGTGTATACAGAAACTTATTCTTGACCCCATCTGGTGATCTGTCTAAAGCCTGATTTCTTCCCGGCTAATAGTAAAATAAGGGAAGACAACTTCCTGTGAGATTGAAAACAATGCTCTGGCACCATTTTTGCCCCTATGTGTCTGAGTTGTTTGATGACCCATTGTTTAGCATGTTGTTGTGTTTGTGCGCATAAATATCAATGAAATAAAGGCCAAACAGGAACTGAACTCTCTCTGGGAACTGCTTGTGCCTAACATACCCAGGGATTCAAGTACTGGAACATGAAGCAACTGTGAAAGAACTACAGAAAAACAATCAACATGATTGTCCTTTATTGTGTCTATCCTGTGTGTAAAAGAATCCTGAGAAACTAAACAAGTGTGTTTGAATTCTTTTAATGTTTTTATTGTAACTTTCTTTTTCAAAAATTATCTTCCTTGAAGGAACTTACTCGGGAGATTTGACTTGTGATATCCAGAATGTTAGAGAAAATAAGCTTCCTTTCTTGTCTAACCCATATTAATATCTCTGCTATTATTTATAATAGTTCATCAAGTATTTTGAGATAGAAAGGAAGTGCCAGACAAAATCAAGTTAACAGCCTATTTGTCCTGCAGTAAGAATATGCTATCTGTTCATGCTTTCCTTGACTAAGAAGACAACAAACAATAATGAATATTTAAAAAGAAAATAGTCATTGTTCTGCTGGGTGAAATAAACAAAATGCTGCATCATTGTGAAAATATATTCATTGTTATTAGCATGTGGAACCAAACATTTACTATATGTATTAGAGAATCTGTGGGGTCTAAAAACCTTGGATTTTATACAGTGCTTGAACACTAATATAATTTCCTCCTTATGAATTAAATCCACCCTTCCCAACTCTGCTCCAAAAAAGCTAAGCCTACACCACAAGTGGAGATGCAACAGCAGCACATGTATTGCTATTTCACTCTGGATAGCTTGAGTATCAACAGCAGGGGAGGTATGGCTCCACAGAGTGAACTTTGTATTCTGCCTAGAATACTGGGTACAGAGGCATTGAAGCATGGCCCACCATGGGTTCCCAGCTCTTGGTACCCAAGCTAGTTATATTAAAGTTAGACTGGGGGTGCGTCTACACTTCACTGTACAGCAACACTGCTAAAAGCATGGTGCAGTAACTGCCTGTACTGCACTGTGCATGCAGCGCACAGTTAGATTTAAACACTACATCATCATAGTGGCGCACTAAAATGGGAGAGCGCACCACTACAGCAACATAGCTGCTGATCATCTGTAGACCCATGTGACTACTACATTGCCATAGCATACCATACAGTGATGCAGACCATCACTTCGACAACATAGGGCAATGTATAGATGCACCCTGATTGTGTCTGTTTGCTACAAATCATACCTCCGCTGGTAATGTTGACATATCCTAAAACACTGGGCCCAAATAACTTCTAGCGTACTACATACTTTTTGTAGTTACAACGTAGTGGATCTGACTGATTTTTATCAAAAACCTACCCCTGACAGGATTCTGAGGGAAAGATAATGGCTACTTCTATATCAATAGTAGAGACAGACCTGAACCAAAACACCAAAAATCTTACAAATTTCCTTAATATTGGCCAATCCAAACATCCCATCCCAGGACTTTGAGGTAGTTTGAATCTGGTGTGACTCAATATCTAAATATTTCTGCTTGACTGCCCAGCTTTCCTTGCCCTCTTCTTCTGGTGCTGCTGTATTTGTCCCTTTCCATCACTGTTGAGTACTTGAACCTGGTGGTGAGGGTAAACACA
>NW_017728962.1:549683-552818 GCF_001723915.1 Gavialis gangeticus
AATATTTCTGCTCATGCCCACCTCTAATTAATATGAAGATATATGTAGGCAGTGTGGGCTTTCACAACTTTTAGAGTCTTTTATCCAGTAAATTGTCATTTCACTACAATTTTCAAATTTATTATGAAAATTATTGGAAAGAAAGTTGATTTGGAGATAAATATTTCACATATTAGTCCCTAACCTCTAAGTAGTTGCATTTTTAAAAAGTGGTCTTTTGTATAAAAAGAACATCCAGAGAATGCAGTCTTAACACACTGTGGACACATCTACACATGCACTGCAATGCATATTAGCTTATTTTAATGCGCATTTAAGTGTCACTAAAAAAATGTGATATTTAGCTAACACACACTGAAATAGGCTAATATGCACTGAGCATCACTAAAAACTATGGGTATTTATAGACATGCTCCAGGAGGTGGGGGGGTGCTT
The DNA here is from genome assembly GCF_001723915.1 of Gavialis gangeticus. Lineage (NCBI taxonomy): Eukaryota > Metazoa > Chordata > Crocodylia > Gavialidae > Gavialis > Gavialis gangeticus. Next base: position 550,119 of record NW_017728962.1, read on the forward strand.
TAATTAGCACAGCTCCAAGAGCCACACTAATTAAAAGCACCTAGATCATTACATGCATCAGCATCCCTGTGCTGAAAAATGGTGGCAGGGCGCTTTGAACTAAAGCTGGTCAAATGAGCTTTAGTTAAAGCTGGTGGTGTTTGCTTGAGCCAGAATACTGGAATTCATTCTTCTGTCCTTCCAATTGATATGTAGGATTTCCTGGAGACATCATTGATGGTTCCAAACCTTTCAGACGTTTCCAATATATCAAAGTTTCACACCCGTACAACAGTATATGGATGATAACAGCCTGGTAGACAAGAAGTTTGGTTTGGGTCCTGATGTCACAATCATTGAAGACAACAATTTTTGAGACATCCAGAGGCAGGACTGGTAGATTCTATCCTGTTTTGAATATCATTGTCTAGGTTTACTTTTGAGGGAAGGAAACTACCCAGGTAGAGGAAATGCTAAAAAGTCTCCAAGGATTGCCTTCTAATCATTATGTGTGGAGGAGCAGCTGGTTTGTTTGGGGTGGGCTGGTAAAGTATTTTGTTTTGTGTGAAGTTGGCAGTAAGTCAAAGGACTTCACGCACTTCACAGAAGCAATCAAGAGTAACCTAGAACTCTTAAATTGAGTAACCATACATAACAGAGTCATCAATATACTGAAGATCATTAGTGGAGGTATTAATTGTCTTGGTTTTGGAAACATAACTGACTGTTAGAGATTCCCATCCATGCAATATTGGACACTGACTCTATATGAAAATCTATTAGCAACGAAGTATAGAATACCTCTGATATAGTTGAATAGAGTGTTAGTGCAACCACACATCCTCACCTCACCCCAGTTCTAATAGTGAAGAGATCCATTTCTGAGCCATTGCTTAGGATGACTGCTGTCATGTCATTGTGAAGAAGTCTGGTGATGGTAACAAATTTTGGCAGGCATCTAAATCTCACCAGGATCTTCCAGAGGGCCTCTCTGTTGATTGAATAAAAGGCCTTCATCAGGTCAATGAAGGCCATGTAAAGATCTCAGTGTTGTTCAGACATATTCAAGAGGCTACCCTACCACATCTCTTTCATTTCTTACATGAGAACCAAGAAACCACTCTGGAGTTTCCAATTAAACTAATTAAAGGCTTCATCAAACAGGTAAGTTTTACACTATGCCTGTGCTAATTTCAGTAAGAAGTTCAGCCATGGAAGATAGAAGAAGGGGAAAAATGATATATAGGCACAAGCTCAAGTCTGAGCCCTGCCACTTTGAGGGCATAATTAAAAACTCTACTTTCTTCTTATTAAAATTATAATGCAATAGCATTATAACAAAACTCAGGAGCCAGGAGCAGGGAGAAGAGGAGGGATCCAGGCACACGTGTGTCCTGCACTCACGTGTGCCCCCTTACCTGACCCGAAGTCGAGGCAAATGCAGCAGCAGTGGAGCCAGCAGTGGGGGCAGCAGCAGCTGAACCCCCTAAGGTAAGTGGGGCAGAGGGACTGACGCAGCTGAGCCGGATCCAGAGCAGAAGCCCCCCGGATCCCTCTCAACTAAGCCGGTAGGGAGCCGCGCTCCTGAGCCGCGCAAACAGAGTACGCAAACAGGTGTGCTCCGTAAGAGTGCGTCAGCGTTTGCATCGGCGTTCGCACCAGTGGGTGAGCAGGAAGGGCCAGGAGGGAGACTCCTGCTAGCGTGGGACGAAGACACCTCACTAAGCCAGAAACAAGCAGCAACTCCTGTGATGGTGTCAACACGGAGTGCTGCCAGGGCCCCTGCCCGGGGCGCGCAGCCTTCCCAGGACTTGTCTGAGGCCTCCACCCAGACAGAGCCCATGGGGGGCTGGCGTCCCCCCACCCCCTGGCCTGTGGGAGGTGCCCCAGCAAGGCCTGGGGGGGCAGGAATTGGGGACCCCCACACCTGTCCTGCAGGCGCCTGCCTTAGGGCCCTGGAGCCTCAGGTGAGGGAGCTCCAGAAGGAGGTTAGCAGGCTGAGGGGAATCAGGGAGGCAGAGGAAGAAATTGACAGCTATTTCCTTTCCCTGCAGGGTCTCACATCCAAGGGAGAAGCACCCTCGGAGGTGCCGTCCACTGCAGAGTGGCAGATGATCACCTCCAGAACCAGGGCTGCTCGTAACACAGCACTACCAGTTCCTCCAGTCCAGCTGGAGAACAGGTATGAGGCCCTGGCAACTCTGGAGGAGAAGGAAGGAGAGGAGGCAACCAGAGAGGAGGTAACTCCATGGTCTACATGTTCCGAGCAGGCCAAAGGAGTTAAGCAGGCCAGAAGGAAAAAGCGTTGAGTGATCGTCACAGGCAACTCCATCCTGAGAGGTACAGAGGGCCCCAACTGTCGCCAGGACCCCTCAACACGTGAGGTCTACTGCCTACCTGGAGCAAAGATTCAGGACGTGAAGGGGATGATCCAGGCCATGATCCAGCTCACCGATTACTACCCCATGGTCCTAATCCACATGGGTACTAATGATGCAGCCAGGAGAAGCCCTGATCACCTGATGGCAGACTACCACGCTCTGGGGTGCGTGCTGAAGGAGACAGGTGCACAGGTGGTTTTCTCTTCTATCCTACCAGTGAGCGGACGTGGAAGACGGCATGCAACATGCATCACGGAGACCAACTGGCAGCTTTGGGAATAGTGTCTCAAGGCAGGTTTTGGCTTCCTCAACAATGACCGGCACATCACAACAAGTGACA
>NW_017728962.1:552829-558142 GCF_001723915.1 Gavialis gangeticus
ACTTGATGATCTGCTCAGGTCCCTTCCGACCCTAAAAACTATGATACTATGAAAACATGTCCCAAGGATAGCCATGGCACACCCTGGTGCCACCTTAGTTCTGTCCTGCTCTCACTCCAGCTTCACAGGGTCTCACCCTGCTGCTTCATTTTGATGGTATTTAATACATAGGGGTGGCTGCTCTCAAAGACTGATGAGCTCTGGGTGCTCTCTCTATATTCTGTCCCTCTTTTGGCCCAATTTGGCCTGGTTGGCTCAGGGCTCTGACCCCACCACATACTGTCATTTGGCCATGGAGCTGTGACTCCAGTGCCCTAACTGTGGTCTTGACTTCTCCCTCTCCTACTTCAACACAGACTCCCCCTGTGTGACTCTGACTCCTCTGTATGCTGACTCTCTACATGGGGATCTGACCATCTGACCCTCTTAAGGGCTAAAATCATGCCCTTCATCTTCCCCTACAGCCACACCCATGCATTCTACTACATTGAATTTTGCCTTCCCATGTAGGTCACGGCTACCCTTGGGACATGTCCTGTTATAATGCCTCAGGAGCCAGGCTTTTAGTAGGCTAGAGCTCCCCTCCTTTGGATCAAATCTCTGGGTACTCAACCTGCAGAAGGAGAGAAAGCGGGGGCGGCCCCCCAGGCTTTAAGCTGACAAGCTTGGCTCCTGGCCTGCAGCCACTGCTTTCTCCCCTTCTGCCCTTTAATGCTTTGTCAGTTCCCTGGCTCCTTGTTGCTCCATTGCTGGCCTTTGCCAAGTTGCCTACCTAACTGCAGCCCTAACATAAGACAAACCAGACATATCCCAAATATCTGAAGTGTTTGGTGTGTTTTTTAATCCTCCTTCCCCACTCTGACTTTCTCTTTTCATTTGCCAACTGAGCTGTTCCACGGTTGCCCCATGTGCCCTCATTTTATCAAGCCTATCGCATAACATAGGTTTAGGTTTATTTTATGGCTCTGAGTTAGTGGCTACATTTAGGGAAGCAAGTGATGCCCATATGAATGAGGATCTAAATACAGTCTTCAGGGAAGGGTGTTAGTACAAGACTTCCATCAATAATATAGATTGCAAAAAGGCAAATTTTCACCTGGAAGAATCACCACCAGGAAAGATCTCAACAAGGAAAAATAACATAAAACAAGGAATGACTTTTCTTTTTATGTTTAGAGAACATATTATCCTCAAATGTGTCAATAATATTAAATGAGCAGCACTGCAATCCAGAATGGGCTAAATTTCCCAAACCTTAAATAAAAAGAAGAATAGAGAGAGGATTAAAGGCATGACTTACTAAAAACATTTCCTAAACAGGCTATATGAAAATGGATTAGTAATCAAAATTAACAGGTTTACTTGTAAGTTCACAGAAGAATCATGCTGTATTGGGTGCATCTACACAAGACACTACATCACCGTAGCAACATGCTACAGCAGTGTAGCCTTGGGAGGTACAAACTGTGATGCCGCAGCTACATCACCGTAGCATTGCACTCCCTTGCTATAATGCATCGCTACGGTGATGTAGCAGCTAAAAATAAGTGCGCACTGCTGGCACAGCACAGTAACATCATTTAGTACTTCTTAAAGGAAGTACTAAATGGTGGCACAGTAACAATGGCAATGTAAGGGCACCTGTAGATGTGCCCGCTAAGAAGGTAAGGGTTGTAAATATGAGAAAGTTGATGCCATAGCACTACATAACAGTTTTCTATAATATTGCTAAGTCAATCAGAAAAATTTGAGTATGAATACTAATTCATTGAATATTTGTGTATTTTAAGCCACTCGAATGGACAAAGAAATGCATTTCCTCTGTATAGCAAGAACAGAAAGCCAGCTAGCTAGCAATGGGATTACTGAACTGCAGAATTTCCTTTGGATTTTTTGCTGGAATTTTCATAGAGTGTGGTTCAGCCATTTTCTAGTCAGGGAAGAAATTTTGACTTGATATTATGTAATATAAACTGCAAGGCAATTAATGTATACCATGTTTTATTTGTGCAGTTAATTATTACCAGTTTAAAGATCAGCCTTACTTCATCTTTTAATACAGTATTACACCTCACTCCCATCAAAAGGCTTTTTGCTGGAAAGACTTGAGCCTGCCAAATTCTAATTTGGGGTTCTGATTTCAAAGAGTTGATGACATAAGTAACACCTAAAGCAGTAAAGCAGATGCAAGAAAATGTTAAACTTCAGATGTTATGTTTTTAATGATTTTGTATGAAATACAGAAACCTAAAATCCATCTTGGTTGTTTTTCTAGTCCCATTTAATGCTTGAGAGATTAGGCTAATAGTTACACAAAGGAATCATTTGTGAATTGTGTAAAAGCACCTGGAGCAGGGATACAATTTATTGTAATTGTTAAAGGCAGCAATGCAAAATAAGATCATTTCAAAATGCTTAGAGTGTTTGGCTGATTTGGAAAAGTTTTGCTTTGTTTTGTTTTGTTTGGCATTTTAAAATTAATGTTAATTTTTATTTTTTCAAAAGTACACACTAGGAAAGGGCTGGGATCCAAATAATCATGAAAAGTAGGAACATTTGGGTCTGTATCCAAACCTGACCATTGTAACAGGTTCTCTCAGTAATCTAAACCAGTCTGAAAACGTACTTAAAAAAAGCATGAATTTTACAGGGTGACCATATTTCCAGAGTTTCAGAATGGAAAGAATGAATCTGGAAAGCATTGGGGGAAGTGGCAGCTGCCTAGTTTTTCCTTTTCAAAGGTTCTCCAGCATCCCGTAGTACTTCTTCTCCCTCCCCTACCCACCTTCCCCAATCTCTCCAGAATGCTCAACTGTCTTCAAACTGTAGTCTCAGCAGGAAATTAGTATTTTAGCAGCATCAAACCTAAATACACCCAGGCACTTACATGCATGCGAGAAACCTGCTCCAATGCACTGGAAATCCAACGCAGCAAAATCTAACCGTGTGCTGCATGCACAGTGCAGAACATGTAAATTGATGCATTCTGGCAGCCTCACATGTCACGTAGCAGCGGCACAGCGCACCTCCATGCTTAGAAAATGGAGGTGGTGCACTCTGAACCAAAACATGTTCAATGTGCTTTAGTTTGAAGTGGGCCACTGCCATTCTCAGCACCAGGCTGTACTGTGCTGCCAATACACATGATGCACAGGCACTTGTATTTAGCGCAGCTCGCTAATTAAGAGTACCCGGTGCCACGTCGAGAACATGTGTAAAAAGGCCCACCATCTGGTCACAGTTGAACATGCTGGAGAGTGGGGGTGGGGTGCTGGGGACAAAGTGCTCTGGGATGCCACAGGAACAGCAACTTCCTATCATGGCCCCCTGGCTGGACAGCACCACTCCTTCATTTCACACGTTTTGAGATGGCCCAGTGGGTTGTGGAGAGGTTCTGAAAAGCAGGTGTTAGGAAATGTTGAACTTCAGATGTTATGCTTTTAATTATTTTGTAAGAAATACAGAACTCTAAAATCCACCTTGGTTGTTTTTCTAGTCCCATTTAATTTGTGAATAGTTACACAATGGATTCATTTAAACAAACTGACAGGATGCCCAAGACAGGTTTAAAACAGACCTGTCCCAATGAAAATGGGACATATGGTCACCCTAATTTTACACCTCCTCTCGCCAAAATATGCATTAAAAAGGGATTTTTCAATATATAATATATGCATTAGTAGGTTGCAATATACATGTTAAAAAGTCATGTCACCTAGTGCTGGAGTCCCATCAGTTTTTACAAGTAAATCAGGGTCTGACTTGGTTAGTACTTGGATGAAAATGGAAATGCCACAGAACAAAGAGAACTAGAATTGTCAGTTACTATTAAGCTAATGCCCTTGGCATGGTTTCAGATAGTTAAGCTACTGGAGATACCGTATTTTAGACAACATATAAAAGGTTATTGCCACATGTGGCTATTAAAATGATATGCCTCTTTTCTTGCATGTCTTGGAGAGAGAAACTAATTCTGAGAATGTTCTGGTTATAATTAATTGATCAGCTTTTACTGGAGGTGGAATTCTTCTCTGTGACTGCTGTTCTTTTATAGCATCGCATGTTTTGTATGATTGTATTGCATGGTCCCTAGAACTTTACTTTTACCTCCTGACTCACCATATATCTAAATATTTTTAACCTGTAGAGGGGTTCAGAAGATTAATTAAGGCTGGTCACAAGATGATTAGAAACTTGATTATTTTACCTTTTTTTACCACAGACCCTTCACAAAGCCATCATAAAGAATGGGCCACCTTTTGTCTCTGCCTGAGAGAGGACTGAACACTAGGGAAGAACAGTAGGTCAGGACACATCTGCATGAGCATAGCAATGTTGGATGGAAACTATTTGCCGACCTCTGCTCAAGCCAGTGTTGTCAGTCCAGTACTTATGAACACGAAGGACATGATTCCAATTCTACTGCAGCCTTCCCATTGAGTTAAAGGGAAAGTGAATCCGTCTCTAAAGTCCACTAACAAATTTCATTCCTGAAATATATCTGTGACTCATTGCAAAATGTAAATTAATAGCATGCAGCAACATATTACTCCTATTTTACAGAAAGACCCCTGAATTTATAGCATAACACCATTTATAGCATTTTGACCATTAAAAGTCTACTTCTAGTTAGTTTTATTTAATGTAATTTTTCAAATATGTGAATGCAGTATAATGAGAAAAAGCTACAAACATTTCCAAGTTCCTGTATTTTATTTACGGTTTCTGCTTAGGACAGTCCCCAGGTTGGGACCAGAGCCATAGCTGCGGCCTGCTCTCTGATGCCTCCTGTACCTTCCACCAATCCTCTCCCATGGAGCCAATCCCCACTGCCCACAGTCTCCCCCTGCACTACTGTCCCCCTTCTCTCCCCTCTCCACTGCCATACTCCCCCTTAACTTTGCTCCACATTAGCAGGCTCCATCTTCACTACAGCCTGGAGTAAGGAGCAGAGCCCCAGCCTGGGCCTACAGCAGTGGTGTCAGCTCTGTGCTGCCGCTATGTGGCTAGGCAGGAGCCATGCTCAGTGTCCCCAGGCTGCAGCAGGAATGGAATCTGCCCGTGCTGGAGCAAAGGTAAGGCGGGGGGGAGGTGGAGCAGGAGATAGAGGTGTAAGTGGGAGGCAAAGATTTGGGGGCTGGAGGGAGATGGGAGGAAGTGGGGCAGGGACCCAAAGCTGCAGGGAGCAGAACCAGCATGGAGGAGGAAAGTGGGGGGGAAGGGAAAAGGGAAAGCAGAGGTCTGAGGTTGCAGAGGTCAGGCACAAGGGATCCTCCCCCACCACCTCCACACTGTCTGTCCCCCACTGCTCCC
>NW_017728962.1:563142-564253 GCF_001723915.1 Gavialis gangeticus
TTGATCTCAGTGATGACAATTTAATGAGAGCAATTTGTGTCCATACCACTAACAACTTCTACCACCTGACCCCTTATTGCCTCCCCCAGTGATTCTCCACTGCCTTCCCCCCATTGCCAGTCCCCCACGGCTCCCTCCACTGCCTGCCCTTTTACTGCCTCCCCCACCACCCCTTACCACCTGGCCCATTACTGCTCCCTTACTGCCTAGCCTACCACATGCCCTCCATTGCCTCCTCTACTGTCTGTTCCCCCCCAACCACCTAACAAATTACTGCCCCCTCTCCACCTCTTCAGAATTTAAGGCACTCCTCCAAAAATTAGATTCCATACATGAAAAATTATAATAAATTAATTAATGTTCTGTTTATAGAATCAAACTGGGGGGTTGTCTTAAATTCAGGGTTGTCTTTTATTGAAAGTGAATATGGTACTATATTGAGACCAAGTTCTGATTCCACCTAAAAATATTGTCTGCATCCCATAATGCACATATATTTATTAAACAACACTATCAAAGATATATAATAAACATCCCACAAATAATATCCAAAGTAGTAGTGCAGAAAGTGAATTGGTTTTAATATTAGTAACAGACTTTCTCCATTCCCTTAAGTGGATAATGGACTACTGGACAAGTCATAGCACCATTTCTTTTAAGGTTCCAGGTCCATGGGGTGCACTGGAGTCTAGGGAAAGATAGACAGATTTTGGGAGAGGCAAAGTGACCATAACAGAATTAGTTTTGGAAAATACATACTATTTTTCTCCAGGGACCAAGAGACTTATAGCACAGAACACAGCAAGCAGCAAGAAAAAGCCCTGGATTGAAGCTCTAGCAGGAAGAGAACCAGTATTGGCTAAGCTATCCCAATTTGAGGTTGGAAGTACTGAATGGGAAGGCAGAATAGAACCCGCTGAAGGAAGCTGTTTTTAAGTAAAGCTGACCTGAAGGAGAACCCCTTCAAAAGGAGCACACAAGACTCCTGCTTGTAGGAGAAGTTGGCCTGGTTTATACTAGGAAGTACAGAAGGCCAGGGGAATCCTGCTTGAACAAGGAGGGCAGTGGAACTCCAGAACTCAGAGTGGAGGCCTGACAGAGTTATCAACCA
>NW_017728962.1:569253-572317 GCF_001723915.1 Gavialis gangeticus
AGTGGAACTCCAGAACTCAGAGTGGAGGCCTGACAGAGTTATCACCCAGGCCCAGGAAGAAGGGCTGGACTTCCCAGCAGAGAGAAAAAATTAATTAACTCTAAAAGAGGTAGCTCTAACTCTAATGCTAAGTACAGACAGTCAAAAAGCCCAAGACTGAATCAATTCAATCTTCACTGGTTAGCGTTAATCTAAACTGTGTAGACTGAACCAATAAGCAAGTAAACAGACATTCACTTTTGATTCCAGAAATGCAGCCACATGCATACAGTGGCCCAAGCCAGAAGCCAGGGTGCACTAGAGCATGCCTCCCTGATCAGCTAAAGCAGACAGCTTAAGCCAAGCTAGCCCACTCTCCCTGAGAGGGGCAGTTTGCAGAGGAGGTACAAAGTATCCTGGAATTCTGGGGGACCATGCATTAACTTGAATCTGTAGAGGACCTGGGACAGAAGGTCAATAAACCAATTTTACCTAAATCAGTTAATACTGCAGCCATCCAGGTAAACCGGTTTCAGCCATTTTTAATGTGTTTTATGTGCACTGAACTTCTGCTGTGTTACAGATTTGAACCAGTTTCCAATAACTTCATAGATTTAATAGATTTCATAAACATTAGGGGCTGGAAGAGAACTCACAAGATCATCAAGTCCAGCCCCCTGCCATAGGCAGTAAGTCTGCTGGGGTCAAATGATCCCAGCAAAATATGCAGCCAAACACCTTTTGAATGAGTCCAGAATAGGTGCTTGCACCGCCTCTAGGGGGAGTCTGTTCCAGACTCTGGACACTCAGACTGTAAAGAAGTTTTTCCTTATGTCCTGTCTAAATCTATATCTAAATCAAGTGGGAGGATGATGTACCTGGTTTTGCTTGAGATGCATCAGTGGATGCATGCCAGAGTTTGGTTCGCTTTGCCAGCTACAAGCTTTAGTTAGAGCACCCTCACCACCATTTTGAAGTGCGGGGACACTGATATATAAGATGTGGAGGTTGGCTGGAGCTCAGTAATTACCATGCTCCAACAGACTCAGTTAATCGAGTCTGCTCCAGTGCACTGTAATTACAGTACCTCAGAGCAGCCTCCTGGCTCATGTACAGGTACCATAAGGTTTTTGAAGTTTTTAGGATCAAACAAATCTTAGAAGTAGCAAGTGTCAAGGTTACTATTCTTGTTTTTGGGTCACAAGATTGATAAAGAAGATATGATTCCATGTAAAGGATTTTTCCACCCATTCTTTTTTGCACGGGGGGGGAAATCAGTAAAAGTTGACCTGCGCCCATTTTTTGATGAACTTTCTGATGCAAAAATCATGTTGCCCTAAGGCATATTTTCCACAATCTGGTGCAAGTTTTGAGTTACAGGATTAAGAGCACAATGATCTAAAATTATTTCTAAAGCAGATTAAGATCTCAATTCATGACCAAATACAACCATCAGGTCACATTCCTTCTGTATTTTATGGAAGCACTGAATTCATGTGCATTTATGAATTCAGAAAAATACAGACTCTCTACAAAGCTTCTTGGCTGCTTGTAGGTGTTAAGAAAAACAACAACCCCGTTTATTCCTGTCACAGCCACCCTGTGGATAGTAACGGATGGGAGTACAAAACACTCCCCGAAATATGGGCACTATTGTTTCAAATGTGACGATTTTGTAATTACACACCTTACAGAACCAACATCAGCACAACGGCTCTAATTTTTAGCCTTCCAACAAGGCATGAGACATGCCATCACCATGCATACAAAATATGAAACTATTATAATGGCTGTGGACTCACACTTTATCTTCTTAGTAGCGACGGGCACTGCCCAACCCACCTCCTGGGAGGAGTGGGCCGAACTTTTCACCGCAGTGATAGCAAAAACACCTCGCATCTTATTAACTCATACGCCTTCTCATTGCCCCTTAACTGACCGCCTCCACGCCCGCTTAGTCGCCAATCTTCAAGCAGCGGAAAAACCTAATACTAGCATAAAACCCCAAGTTGAAGTCAACTCTAGCCTCCCCTCTTCCGATGCCTTTGTTGACTGGCTCCATGCAGAATGGGGCCACCTAAGTGCCTTGAAATTACATCGTCTTTTCAAGCAATCATGCCACTCTGACCAGACATTCCAGCTGTATGGTGGCACCAAGCTGTCCAGCGTTGCGTTACATGCCAGACAGAAAAGAAAACCTTAAAGCCCATTTATGACCGCCACGTATATTCCCCCTCTTACTTTGAGCCGGGGAGCACCTGGCAAGTTGACCTCATAGGGCCGCTCCCCAGGGCAAAACTATTTCCAAAAGGACTAGTAATTGTTGACCTAGGTACTAGAATCCTAAGTTGCATTCCCCTATGCCAAACGACCACCTTAGCGGTCGTCAAAGCCTTAGAAACTGCCTTCACGTGGTGGGGCACCCCCAAACAAATTCAGTCCAACAACAGATCCCCCTTTACCTCTAAAGCACTAGACACACTGTTCACCCAACATAACGTCTCTTTCCACCCCCCACCTCCAGTATCACCCCCCCCAAAGCAACGGCATGGTCGAACACCACATAAGAACGTCAAGGAAGCTTTGCGCAGCCAAAACCCTAACCCGGATTTTAAAGGGTGGCATTCCCACCTCCCCAAGGTCCTAAAAAACCTAAATGCATTAAAGCCCCACTGGGTCGACCATCCTGCCGACCCTGTGTCTCCTTGGACTCATCGGTATAATCCGAACGACCTAATTTGGGTCACCATACCCACTGCGCGTAAGGGAAAACCCTCACCTGGTGAAGTCAAATCTCCGGGAATCTATCCAAATACCTACTGGGTTACCACCATACCCGACCTGAAACCAATCTTAACGAATCATAACTGGCTGAGTAAGCGAAGTTCCTAAACCTAAGGCCAAGTCACTTGAGCCACCACTCTGTTATTTTATAGGTAAGCGCTGCTGTCTGTACCACCGCCGACGGAGATCAAACTACGGAGCCCAGTGCTTGGCCAAACTATGATGCCTGGTCAAATAATTCGGGTATCACTTTCCTGTCCCCTTTAGGATGTCAAGCAGGCTGTAACAGCTCCAGCTGCAT
>NW_017728962.1:575419-579994 GCF_001723915.1 Gavialis gangeticus
AAAGATTGGGCACTTCAGTGGGGCTTTTTGGCACTTTTAGCTAAAGCTTATTCAATCAGCTGTCACATAATACTGCGAAAAAAGCCCCACTAAAGCACCCAGTCTTTACAAATGCTGCAGAGCCAGGTTGAAGTAACACGCTGCCTCTTCTGGGCATGTGCAGGGCTCAGCGCAGGAACTTAAAGAGTTTAAAGTAAAGCACCATTTGAGAGTGGGGGTTATGTTTGCAAGCACCCCTTGTTTACAGGTCGCAAGGCTTTTGAAATTCAGCAGATGCAATGCTGCTTAAAGGTGAACTGGCCAACCTACAAAATGTAAGTCTTTAGTTTTCTCTTTGGGAAACAATGGAGCCACCACCAACTCAGGGGCAAGGGTTAAGCAAGCCATACATCCCCCGCTCTCTGCATCTTTTTCAATCCAGCCATGGGTAGCATGTATCTGAACCATTAACTCACCTTTGTGTAATTCAGTGAAGAACAGAGGGATATATCTTTTTGGATAAAAACAGAAGCTAAATGGAAGCAAGTATATAAGGAAAACACAAGTTAGTACTGAAAAGGGGGATTTTATTAACATCTTAGGCACTGCACACCTGTATCTTGGTCTTCCAACAGAGGTTTTGGTGGCAGATGGCACTACCATGGCCGAGATACCAGAGCCTGTGCATATCCATGTGCTGCAGCTGGAACCAGATATCTCTCCTAAAGCAGCAGTACCTGCAAAGCACAAAAATACATCCTGGGGACATACCAACTACTAAAAGGAATGCTAAAGCTGGAAGGTACAGGAGAGTCTATCTACACCTGCTACTATAGATCTCAGCTTTGCCTATGCTATGCATATGCTCACATGACTAGAAGGGACAAAGGCCTTAAAAAGGCTGATCATTTGCCCTTTGATGATATCATGACCCAGAAACATACTGACTTTTATTAGTAGATGTTTTGGATGGGGAATCCAGAAAAAAGGTGACAAAGCTGATATGCAAATACAAAGCACCCGAGCGAGGGTATTACACATGTGAAGTAGCCTTCAGGTTATGTAACCTGCCTTGGCAGGAAGAGTATCCAGCACCCTCTGAGGTATCGAGACACCTGATTGATGGGCCATATGTGAGAATATTTGGATAAGGTTTCATTGACAAGTATGGGCATAGGCAATGCATAGGCAGGCACGAGGGGCATGTGAGGAGCACTGACATTAATCTGTGGTGACACAGGTCATGAAAGGAATGATGCAAAATTGGTCCACATACTTTTGGCTCTGGCTTGCATTTATAAATACCTGACTTTCAAATGTTCTTGGGAACCAGGTTAACTTTTTGGACAGAGAAGAATGAGGTAAGAGGACAGGCTACCCTGTTCCACACAGTGCTAGAATGCTCTTTTCCTTTTTCCATCAAGACTGAAATATTAGTAGAATAGTATAGAAAAAACTGTATTACTTCTGTCTACACTATTTCTGGCCTGCAGATTTAATTCTCAAAGCTCTTGACCCTTTAGCCCTCAAAAAACATAGACACTCATCAGAACAATGATATATTGCTGTGTACGTCTGCAGTGTCAATTACGTTCCTAAAATAATATCACATTCCCTAGCAGTATCTCAGTAACCTGTCTCTGCTTTTTGCAAGTACAGGTGGAAAAAGGCTGAATACAGATGGGATAAATAGTAATGCAGTCATGTCCTGAGGGGAAATAAAAAGGAGGATTTCCCACATGCTTGAAAGAAATAATCCATAGGGATTCAAAAAATTTCACAACTTTTTTGTCCATAAAATCCGCAATAAAAACAGACTATATTAAGCAGAAATGAACCTACCAGAACTTATGATTAACTTGCATTCTTCCACTGGAACCCAGCCAACTCCCCTTGGACAGGATTCCTGTTTACTTTGTAGTGAATGTGAGAGACACGTAGTCTGCCAGAAGCTGTTACGACAGTAAAAACACAGCCAGAGGCTGTCATAAGTAGGGAAAATCACAGAGAAATTTAATTTGTTAACTTAAAGGACAAAGATTAAACGTATATATATTTGCTAAAAAAATAATGTACTTATCAAACAGCAGATTGTAATTCAGTTTATGTACTGTACACAGTTTGGCTGAAAAACAAATTGTCTAGTTCTTTCCTCAATAGTTAATTGGGTTTTCATCTTTGATTACAAGCAAAAGGAAATTTTGTTCCTTGCCAGCTCTGTCCTTTGCCATTTGGCTAAGACAGTTATTTTCCCCTTTCCTGTGTCTTTCATATATACAGCCCGAGCTGGCAGGGCTGAATTAGGGGTTCATAAACCAGCATCATTGCTAAATTCAACTGGCGCGAAAATGGAAACAAAGATTGTTAGATGTGCTCCCTCTGGTGGCTATGTCATGGCTCACCCTAATAGTATAAGTCCAGCATAGACTTATTATTGTTTAGAGTATTTTAATTATGTAATTTCTCAATGGTAAATTTTGAAATCACTAACTGAAGCATGTATTCTAGTGTTATTTCCAACAGAAAAATATTTGCAGTTGCCTTAAGCCTTTGAATGCCACCAAGACTGGTATATTGAAAATAAAAGTTCTTTTAACACTAATGTCTATTTTTTTAAAAATAACACAGTTTTATTTATTATAATTTTAAACAGGTATTGCTTTTTATTCCACAATCCAGATAAGTATATTTGTATATCAGTTTCTGTATTTGTATACACTGAATCTGTATCCCCTCTTTCCTAACAAAGTTTAAGATTAAACTGTGGAAAACTTTCCATTATAAATAAGAAATAAATACATTCTTACTGAATGCTTGTATGCATTCCTATTAGTTAATTTTATTTTTTCTCCATAGCCAACTTTTATCTTCCCACCACTATATTACATTAAAATCATATGATCTACTTCTGTCAACTGTTTCAAAACAGGTAGCTAGTGAGCAGCTGACAGGGCTTACAGATTTCTCTCTCATTCTATTACTTTTAACCCCAATCCATCTAAAAAGACCTTTTATACCCCTTAAAAACCTTTTCTAGTCATAGTTGTTTTGCTTTTAAAGTTGCTTTCTTACAAGTTAAGGACATATTTAAGTGCTTTCCTGAGCAAGGGCCCAGAAGAGGGTTTCCTGAAACTCTGAAGTGGTAAAGCAAACACGGGACAGAAATACCCTCAGAGAAGCTTTTGCAGCGTATCAGGCCTCACAAGAAACAGGAAATACCAGAAATCTTACATAAAAGTCTCTTCCATACAATTTCCAGCCTAATTTTGTAGACCCAAGAGGTCTGGAGAGATTAAATGTGGTTCAGATAAACATCCAGACTTTAAATTTACCCAAACTGTATTGAGCATCTGAAAGCTTTGAGATTCACTCATCACTACCTAGGTCATATCCTTGAACCAGCCCAGTAAAATTCTGGCAAACCTTTAAAGAGACAGTGTGAGTGCAATGCCTTTCTGAAGCCAGATGGGAATTCATCAGTTAGATTATACATGGAGGGAACTGCTGCTGTAAAGAGAGTGATTCAGGAAAGATATGAGCAGAGTTTATAAATACCGTCAAATAACACTACCCAAGAAAGGAAGAAATTACACTAATCTTCATCTTAAAAAATTCAATAGCTTATGCCTAAGGAAGAAAAGGTTTAAAGCACATACTAGCTTAAATGTCTTTGCTATAAGAAACGGATGCTCAGCTCCCAGCCCCTGACTCAGATATACCCCAAAGAGCCGTGTCATCTGACTTGCTGGGCTCCTCAAGGTCTGAAAATTTGGTAGCAGGGAAGCAAGTGGCAGCATTAATTGCCACTTCTCTGCTGCCAAAGCACTGGATCCATAGGGAGCCTGGCAGGCTGGACTGCATGGACCTATGTGCTAAATTAGATGCATGGGACTGGGACAGTGCAGGGCACATGGAGCCAAGCCAGGGTAGCACAGGGACCAATCCAGGAGTGCAGAGCCAAGCCAGTTCAGCTCACTGCCTGATCTGGGTGATGTGCAGCCTAATCTAGGCGCACAGCCTGTAAAGTTTGTGCTATATCTCTGTGCAAGCCAGGAGACACTGGAAGGGGTTATAATAGCTGAGTTTGCCCTACCAACTTAGTAGTGGGTGAGCTAGAAATGGGAAAATAACAATGATGAGAAGGTCTGGCATACATAGCTGTAAAACTTCTAAGTATTGCAATAGCAGCAGCTTCACGTTCATGCTACCCACTCAGCTCTCTTGGAAGTGTTGGAACAGCTAGAAAAAAGAGGGACTTTAGGGACAATGGGCATTTTTATACATCCTTGGGGGAGGTCAGCACTTTAATTACAGTGGCCCTGAAAGCTGCTCTAATTAAATCACTACCAAGTCTCATGTATCAGCCTCCCCTCACTTAAAAACGGCAGCAGAGACACTTGACCTAAACCTTGTTCAGTGATTTTAGTTCAAGCACCCCCACAGACATTTTTAAGCGCGGGGACGCTGAAACACAAGATGTGGGAGGCTGCTGGAGCACAGTAATTACCACACTCCAGCAGACTTGTTTAATCAAGTCTGCTCTGACGCGCTGGAATTCCAGCTCATTGGAGCAAGCCTCCATGCTCATGTATAGAC
>NW_017728962.1:584994-587385 GCF_001723915.1 Gavialis gangeticus
TTGTTTAATCAAGTCTGCTCTGACGCGCTGGAATTCCAGCTCATTGGAGCAAGCCTCCATGCTCATGTATAGACACCCTATGTGATACATCCCCGTGCAAACCCAGAAACATTGGTAGGGGGATACAATACCTGAGCTCTCCTACTAGCTCAGTGGATATATTTGGGGGACTTGGAATTTCAACAAAATTGATACAATATTTTATATCACTGTTTCCACCCCTTTCCACACACACCAATACATACAAACAGTTCTGGGGAAGGTTGGAAAGCTAAATCACTGACATATCCTCAGTCAATTGGGCTGATTCTTTTTCTAAAGATCAGGAGAATCAGGGTCCAACAGCCTGGAGCCCCTGTTACTTTAAGAGGAAAGAATGTGCAGATAGAAGAAAGGCAGCTGAACCCAGAGTAATTTCTTTGTCTTTGTGTCTCCAATCCAACCTTTCTATATGGTTGTTCCCAGTATTCTGCACAAGCATTCTGACAAAGTTCACATAAGCAGCATGTTCACTGTCATGATCTTTCCCTCATCCCAGAATTGCTTTCAGTAGTTGAGGGTCACAACTCAGCAAGGACACCTGGTTGGGGTCCAAAATGCAAACAGCAATAAGAAAGGGAGCAGCTGATTGTCTGAACCACAGTGGCAATGATTAATTGTACAGTTAGTATTGGTTCAGTTTTACAGATATTGCCTGGAACAGGTCCTTTCTGCACTGGTTTTCACGAGGACAGCTTGACAGTTCTTGCGATGCCCTGTCTTCAACCCAGCTTATGAAATCTATCACCTTGTTGTGTGCATGGTAGATCACAGCCTGACAGCCTTCAAACCATGTCAGGAGCTCCAGGAACCAGGTAGCATTGTCAGCTACAAACATCACTTGATCTTAAATGTGTCCTCACCCTAAGAGATCACAAAGTTTGAGCATGCACTTCATGCTGGGTGTGATTTCTAGCTCCTCACTCAAACTGTCAACAGTGTTGCATATGCTTGGTGTGGTAATGGACAGTGTTGAACCACAAATTCCACTGTATGAGCACAGGCTCTGGTAGCAGTGGCACAGTGCCATCTGAGTCCCCACTTTGACTAGCAACAGACTCCCTGTACCAGACCTTATGACTTGGGCAATGCTTAAAAGCTTTCTTGAAAGAAGACACCAGGCTACCCACCTCAGGCAACTGCATGAACCAGATGTCACTTACCAAGGACAGAATGTGCACATTGCACATTGGGCAGCATTCCTTGGAGCACACTGGAGAAAACCTTGCACATGTACATGGCATTGTCAGGCAGGAATGCTGAGATCTTGTTAAAGTCTACACTACAGCTGACAACTACCTTCACAGAGGCTTGGGACACAGTAGGAAAACTGACAGATGCAAGGTAGCCTCAGTTTGAAACACAGGCAGATGCCAGTCGGTCCAGCTCCCCAATACAAATAAAACGCGCAAGCACATACTTATCTTGAGGGTCAGTCGTTTCATCAGCCATAATAGAGAAGGAATGATTCTCTGCCAAAACAGCCTTTGTGGACATGCAAAGAAATCACTGCAAGGAGATGGCCCTGGTGAAGCTTGCTGGAATGCAGAAAACTGCCAGTATTTGGCATGTTTTAATTCAGGAAGTCCCTTAACTTCAGGTGATCAAGTTTCTCCAGCAGGATGTTCACCACTACAAAAGCCTCCACAAGGGAAATAGGATAGTAAGACAGAACCTAGCTTAAGCAACAAGGGCACTACTAGGGAAGAAGCTGCAAGTTGCTGTAGAGACCAGCCATCAAGCCCTGATCAGAAACACCAGGCAGTTGGCTGGGGAAACCAGATCACCGGAAAGAAGCAAGGCTTGAGAAGCAAATAAAACCCAGGGCCTGAGCCACGACCATGGAGACTGCAGAAGAAGGAACTCCAGAACAGGAGAGATGCAGAGGAGTTTCTGACAGAGACTTGGGCCACCTTAGGCTAGACAGATAGACTTAAAGGAAAATATGACTCAGGGTTGGGGGAAGTTATATGCGCCAGCTGAGGAGCTGCTGTTTGGGTAAAGGCATAGTGAGGAATCTGTATTATAATCAAGAAGGCTTATTCTTTTGTTAGTTATATCTGGCAGTTTGGGTTGGGACTAGCAGGAGTAGAAGGAGGTCCTAGTAATGCCAGAGAGGCTTGAGCTTGCCAGGGGGGCAAGAACAAGGCCAGGGGCCCAGCAAGTGAGAGAAAAAGAGAGATACATAGATACAGAGCCCAAGAGGGACATACAGGGCCAAGGGCCCAACACCTGAGAGAGGCAGACACTAACTAAGGCACTGAAGCCTGCCAAGGTACAAGATTATACTGGGACTGAGTGCCCATTACACTGTGTCCCGGAGTTGGTTAACCAAGCTCACGGTGTCACGGT
>NW_017728962.1:587396-589288 GCF_001723915.1 Gavialis gangeticus
TCTGCAGGCCGGATGCAGGCCGGGATCCTCTCTGTGATGCCCAAAGCATCTCGTGTATCAGCATCCCTGAGCTTCAAAATGACAATGGGGGCCCTTTATCTGAAGCTTGTGAAATGAGCTTCAGTTAAAGTGCCCCGCCACCATTTTGAACTGATTCATGAGACACGGAGGCTGGCTGGAGTGTGGTAATTAGTCTTGATTAATCGAGTCTGCTCTGATGCACTGTAATTACAGTGCATCGGTGCAGCCTCCCAGCTCGTGTACAGGCACCAGTGTCTGCTGGTTCTTAGGATCATTTCAGGCAGAGCATTTTTTATTCTACTAAATAGCCTCAAAGTAAAGTAAGCAATGTTCAAAATCCATGAGGTGTGTCACACAGAAATTCTATATACTTTCTTCATTGTCTTTCAGTCACTGATTCTAAGAGCCAGTGTAGACTGAAGTTTAAGATTTTGATATTTATAAGTGGTTGATTCCATGAAGTGAGATGCAAATAAAGGCAGAAAATGCATGACTTGGGCATTTGTTTTGAGGGGTTTGTTTCTAACATTTGGCTGATTCTATTAGGTGAGATTCTAATCACTAGTGGACATCATACACAATTTCTGCACTGTACTTAGCAGGTTTAATTTCTATGATTGGCAAATAATTTCTTAAAATACTTAATTTCTTAAGTATGGGCACTCTTCTTTCCAGGTTTCCCTTTTATAAATATTCAAAGGAAAAAGAGAAGCTTTAATACTTGCATTTCTCCTTCCAGCCCAAAGCCAACAGACACTGACTTGCCAGGTTTCTGTCTTGGAGCCCAAATATTTAGATGGAGAGAACAAGTGGAATCAGCTAGCCTACATAATTACAGTTTCACATTCACTTTATACCCAGGTGTAGCCTTTAAAAGACTTAAGGGGATTTAGTTCTAAACTAGAATGAGTCTCTTCCAGCTGAGGACAAGATGGGCAGCACAGAGTTGTAATTGGAGGGGCACTAAAGGGGACTCAGCAGGATTATAGGAGAGAAGGAAGAGAGGATTAAGCAAGCACAGGAATGCATAGTGCAACTTCAGTAAATTACCAAGTGTACTGTAGTCCCATATCTTTACAGTAGCCCACATCTTAGACTTGTCAGAAAACTGCATACTTTTCAATTCGGGTATGGAAATCTGCATCTGTGAACATGGATCCATTACTGACAAAACCAGTAATGGATCCATTACTGACAAAACCTTCACAAGCAGAAGGATGCACTTTAAAAAGATGCAGGCAGTTTATCAAAGGTTGTCTACTGCTAATCCTTCTGTACATAGAATCATCCCTCTCTACCATCAGATGTGTCACAGTGGAGCAACTGACCGAACTCTGGAATACTCTTTCTTAAGTATGTATGATGTTGGCCATGGGGCACTGTAGCCATATGCCACAATCTAAAACTCCTCTTTGAAATGAATTTGTTCTGGGGTAGGTCTTTTGTAATTCACAGAGCTTGAAGGCTAAGTACAGACGTTCAAAAAGCCCAAGCCTGAATTGATTCAATCTTTGCAGGCTGATTCAATCTTTCAGTCTAACCTGCGTAGATTGAACCAAGAAGCAAGTGAATAGACACTCACTTTTGATTCTAGAAATGCAGCCACATGCTTGCAGAAGCTGGGGAGGTGCTAGAGTGAGCCCTCCTGTAGCAGGGCACTAGGGTGCCTGCTACTAAGAACAAGAATATAGGCTTAGCTGCCACTCACCAGGGGCAGCACAGGTGGGATGCCAAGGCAACTGATTGGGTCAGCTGACCAGAAGGGGGGAGGGCCTGGCCTACATAAACAGAGAAGGCCAAGGCCAGAGTTCAGTCCCCCTCTGGCAGCTGGAACAGCAGGAGGCTCTGCTGCACGGCAGAGCCGAGCACAG
>NW_017728962.1:594288-595449 GCF_001723915.1 Gavialis gangeticus
GGGCCTGGCCTACATAAACAGAGAAGGCCAAGGCCAGAGTTCAGTTCCCCTTTGGCAGCCTAAGGAGCAGGAGCTCTGCTAGAGCGAGCAGGGCAGTGTTGTGCGTTGGCGTGCGGATACAGGGGTGGAGAGGACCCTGACAGGGATGAGAGAAGATTAGCCAGGTTGGCTTAGGTTTTATGTTATAGCCGAGGGGCTTTGCGTTTCTGTTTTGGTTGGAGGTTGTGATTACACTGGAGGACTGGGCGAGGCTGTAGGGGTGGAGGAGGCCTCAACAGGAGTCCCCCCAGTAAGGTGGGGGCGCTCTGAGCGCCAGGGAGGGCACTGTAGTCAGCGTGAGAAGAGCGAGTAGGCCCAGTGGGCAAGGGCGCAAGAAGCGCGAGTAGGCCCCAGTGGGGCATAGGCCCAAGAAGGCGGGTCTGGGGGCCAGGTAAGGCTAAGGCCACCTGAGCCCCAACTGTGAGAAGCCTGAGTTAGGCATACAACCCTAGAAGGGGTCTGGGGCCAGGTAAGGCTGAGGCCGCCTGAGCCCCGAGCGTGGGAAACGCGAGTATAGCCCCAGTGCAGCCCAAGTCAGGCGAGAAGCGCAAGCATAGGCCCAAGTTGGGCGAGAAGCGCGAGCAAGACCCCAGTGCGGGTGGAGACCGCGAGAAGCATGAGGCACAGGCCCTGGTTGGGGGTGAGAGCGCAAGAGCGCAGGGAGATAGGCCCCAGTGGGGCACGGTCTATATGGGAGAAGCCCCAGGAGAGGGCAAGCATAGCAAGGCAGGCCCCGTGCCAAGGTGGGCAGGAAGGCAGCCTCCCATTAAATATTTACCAACAAGACATGGCGGGCGAGACAGAGGGTACGTTCAGGACCCAGACTTGGCACAGTAGGCAAGGGTGCTATGGGAGGTCATGGCACCCCTAGAGGGTGTGCTGCCACAGGGGCCCATAAGGCAAGAGGTGCCTTGGGGGTATGTACAGCTCAGGAGGGCCAACATAGTGTGAGGATTGGATTGGTACTAGTGGGGACTGGAAGGAATCCACTGGCAGAAGGACAGAGTGGAGCTCACTCCTAGGGCCTTGGGCAATCTCCCTTTCACAATTAATTAAGAACATCAAGGCATGGCAGGTGGGAAGGGAGGAAGGATACCCTAGGGCCAGAGCAGGGCAGGAGGT
>NW_017728962.1:595615-596118 GCF_001723915.1 Gavialis gangeticus
GAAATTTCCATGAGCCAGTGTTATCTGCGCATGATCAGACTTAACTCATGTGTTGCCAGCACCTCTCTAGAATTTTGCTTGGACACACTGATTGATTGGTAGCACCTGTGAGGTATGGGCATGGCTATATGGGAGGTCAAAGGCCACAAATAAGGCAAGAGGTGCGTTGGGGGCTGTAGCAGGGCACTAGGGTGCCTGCTACTGAGAACAAGAATATAGGCTTAGTTGCCACTCACCAGGGGCAGCACAGGTGGGTTGCCAAGGCAACTGATTGGGTCAGCTGACCAGAAGGGGGCAGGGCCTGGCCTACATAAACAGAGAAGGCCAAGGCCAGAGTTCAGTTCCCCTTTGGCAGCCTAAGGAGCAGGAGCTCTGCTAGAGCGAGCAGGGCAGTGTTGTGCGTTGGCGTGCGGATACAGGGTGGAAAAGACCCTGGCAGGGATGAGAGAAGGTTAGCCAGGTTGGCTGAGAATTTACGTAGTAGCCAGGGGCTTTGCGTTCTG
>NW_017728962.1:596128-596413 GCF_001723915.1 Gavialis gangeticus
AAGATTAGCCAGGTTGGCTTAGGTTTTATGTTATAGCCGAGGGGCTTTGCGTTTCTGTTTTGGTTGGAGGTTGTGATTACACTGGAGGACTGGGCGAGGCTGTAGGGGTGGAGGAGGCCTCAACAGGAGTCCCCCCAGTAAGGTGGGGGCGCTCTGAGCGCCAGGGAGGGCACTGTAGTCAGCGTGAGAAGAGCGAGTAGGCCCAGTGGGCAAGGGCGCAAGAAGCGCGAGTAGGCCCCAGTGGGGCATAGGCCCAAGAAGGCGGGTCTGGGGGCCAGGTAAGGC
>NW_017728962.1:601413-621586 GCF_001723915.1 Gavialis gangeticus
GAGGCCGCCTGAGCCCCGAGCGTGGGAAACGCGAGTATAGCCCCAGTGCAGCCCAAGTCAGGCGAGAAGCGCAAGCATAGGCCCAAGTTGGGCGAGAAGCGCGAGCAAGACCCCAGTGCGGGTGGAGACCGCGAGAAGCATGAGGCACAGGCCCTGGTTGGGGGTGAGAGCGCAAGAGCGCAGGGAGATAGGCCCCAGTGGGGCACGGTCTATATGGGAGAAGCCCCAGGAGAGGGCAAGCATAGCAAGGCAGGCCCCGTGCCAAGGTGGGCAGGAAGGCAGCCTCCCATTAAATATTTACCAACAAGACATGGCGGGCGAGACAGAGGGTACGTTCAGGACCCAGACTTGGCACAGTAGGCAAGGGTGCTATGGGAGGTCATGGCACCCCTAGAGGGTGTGCTGCCACAGGGGCCCATAAGGCAAGAGGTGCCTTGGGGGTATGTACAGCTCAGGAGGGCCAACATAGTGTGAGGATTGGATTGGTACTAGTGGGGACTGGAAGGAATCCACTGGCAGAAGGACAGAGTGGAGCTCACTCCTAGGGCCTTGGGCAATCTCCCTTTCACAATTAATTAAGAACATCAAGGCATGGCAGGTGGGAAGGGAGGAAGGATACCCTAGGGCCAGAGCAGGGCAGGAGGTGTGGGTCTACCACAGGGTGTTATGACTGCCCCTGGGGACATGGCTCTGGTCCAGAGGGGTAAATGGAACCTATACTTGCCCCTCTCCACCCTGAACTTCTAGATCTGGGAGCCCAGCTGGGAGCCCAGCTTCCTTTCAGTCTTAGCAATGGATTTGCATAGGTTTACATTATGCTTGCAAAGAAAAAGTTTGGCCCCCATTTTTAAAATGTGAACTTCAGTTCCTCCTTAGGTTTCAGGCTGGTTCTGTACATAAACAAGGAATTCCCTCTGAAAACCTTTCCCCAGTTCACCAGGGGAATGTATAGTGTCTTTAAGATAAACAGCAATGTTTATATCAGTACCTGGGGCTTACATAGAAAATAAAAGCTCATCTATTTATTTCTATTTGTTTAAGTGAACTTTGGATCAGGTTCCAAAAGTCCAGGCCAAACCAGCAAACTGAATTCTAAAGATAAACAAAGTTAAGCACCTAAATCAGACAGCCTCATCTGAGTAGCTGCATGTTTCCTATGAGTTGAACTGGAACTATAGATTCTCAGCACTTTGGGAAAATTCAACAGCTTTGTCCTCCGAAAAAAAGACAAAACAAAACAAAATTCATCACTCTCCATCACCTTTGAGGCCCTCTTGCTTTTCTGTTATTGTCTATGATAGTGCGTACCCAAACCATGCAATTTCTCCACAGGAAACTGCCTGTCTGCCTTAAAGGCTAAGCAGCCACACAAAAACAATACTACCTGATATGCTTAATTGTGTTAGGGCACTTCTGAAAAGAGCCTAGAAGCAAATAGCCATTTATAATCCCTCCCAGTACATTGTCAATAGTAAGGATCCCACTGGACTTAGTTCATATCTTATCAAGATGTACACAGGAATATACTGCATCATTTATAGAAAAAGTGTTAGAGGTTCTTACAAGTTCCCACATGAAGGAATTGTTTTGCTCTATCATTATTACTGTTATTTCCATGGAATTATGGTCCCTCCTGTAGAGTTAACTGCTAACACAACATGGTTCATATGTATCAATGCATTTCAATATAGTACAATCTGATTATTCATATCAAGAGACACTTAAACTGTACTCACTGACCTGTGGAACATTTTAGCTTCAAAGGAAATGATTAATAGGGGTGTTCAAAATGGGCCCTATTCAATTCAGATTTGGCCCAAATCAGGGACAATGATTAGATTGATTCAGATCATTGTCCCCGATTTGATCTGGCTGAATCTGAATCTGAAGATTCGATGCTGATTCAGAGAATCAACGATTCAGAAATAGACACAGCTCTAAATGTTTTTTCTACATACCTCGAGATACCAGTGCAGCTCATGAATGTTACAATGCTGGGGTGGACAGGGCATCCTACAGGAGCGTGGCAGGGGGGTGCTGTGTGCTTGGTGATGAACCTGGAAGTGGACTAAAAATACTTCCAGTCCACTTCCAGCTTGGCCGGGGAGCACGCTGGGCCCTCCCTCCCCCCCATACTCCCCAGCTTGGTGATCAGCTGTAGGGGGACCCCGGGTCCCCCCCCCCAGACCCAGACGGTACCAGTTGCCAGGCTGGGGGGGGTGTGGGGGAGGCCCCCAACACGCTGTCCGGCTGACCCAGAAGTGGACCAAAAGTGCTTCTGGTCTACTTCCGGGTCTACTGCTGAGTGGGCTGGGGAGCCCCTGAGCTCCTGCGGGATGCTCTATCTGACCCAGCGTCACAGCATTCACAAGCCACCTGACACCTAGAGGTATGTAGAAAAAACATTTAAAGCAGTGGATTCTGACTCAATTCGGAAAGATTAAAGGGTTCTCTGATTCAATTCAGATTTAACCTTGATTTGGGTCAAATCAGTTTATGGAATTTCTGTCCCAGGCCCCTTCCTGGTTTAAGTTAAATCACAGTCCCCCAGCATCCCAGCATGCTTTCTAGCCCTGGGCTAGGCTCTGCTGTCTAGTCAGGGGCAGGGATGCAGCTAAACACTGGCCCAGCATGGCCTCCTGAGGTGAAGGGGACAGGAAGGGGGCTTATTCCCCCCTCCCTCTTCTCTCCCCCCAGGGAACCCCAGGCAAGGTTTCTCTGGCTTGGTCACAGCAGCCCCTGTCATGCTCCCCCCATCAACAATGCTCCAGCAGCAGGGGCGGGGTGTGGCCAGACGTCAGCCAGCATGGCAAATGGGGTAGGGAGGGGGTTGATTTCCCCCCTCCCAGCCTCTGCCAGTTCTTTAACAACCGCATATCAAACCACCTGCACAGCAAAGGTAACTAACACCTTGTTAAAATGTTAATCCAAAAGCCACCAAGACTGCAGTATGGGGCTAACAACTTTGATTGTTTCTCAGTTATTAACCCACCTACCTACCAGAATGTGCTTTCCTATCCAGAGACTTGTTGGAGGAAGAGACAAGGTAGGACCCCTTCTTAAGGAGAAGACTCCATCTTCTCCCACCTCTGGCATAGACTAAAGTAAGCACATGATAAGGGGAGGTGGAGAGGGAGGGACGTGATTCTCCTCAGCTACCCCAGGCCATGGGGGAAGGGGAAGAGGCTGAGGAACCAGGTTGGTCCCCTGCCATCTGTGAGCACAGAACCAAGCCCTGCAGGACCAGACTGAGAAGCGGGAGGTGTTGGCAAAGGCTTAGCACAATCAAAACATGCGTGCTGAAGACAGAGGAACAGGAGACGGCTGCAGACAGCTTGAGCTAGTCTGCAAAGAAAGCAGAGAACTACATTTACATTTTAAAGCAGAACCTGTAAAAGGTGGGAGACTAGAATACCTAAGCAAGGACTTTCAGAATACCTGGTTGTACGGAAATGCTCTGCCCTCAGGATTATGTAAGATTTATACAAGGCTTTCCTTTGTCTTTTTGGTTTATGACATTCCATTTTAAATTAAACCAGTGGTCACCAACCAGTGGATCTTGATCCATGGGTAGATCTTGGAACCTCTTGTGGTAAATCTCAGAGCCTCTTAGATCCAAGGCTGGGGTAGGGGGCTGAGTGACCACATGCATGCACGTGTGTGCCCCAGCCCAGCATGTCAGTCCATGAGGGAAGGAAGGGGTGGGGACTAACTTGAGGTCTCCATGGTAAGGGACAGTGCCACAGAGGCAGAAGCAAGGGTGATTTGAGTGGGGCCCTGGCTGGGTGGGACTTACCTGCTAGGGAGGCACGCTCCCACATAATTTTTTCTCCCTCTGCCTCGATCTGTCCCTCCTTCCCTCCCCACAGACTTACCCGCTGGGCGGAGGGCAGGGAGGGTTGGCAGCGGCGCATGGTAGATCTTGGGTTGCGTTTAAATGCCAAAGGTGATCTCCTACTTAAAAGGTTGGAGACCACTGAGTTAGACTATGCTGTGTGTGCTCACTGTGTTTTACTGACCTGTATCTTAGGTGAAGGTTTTGGTTGTTCTGTCATGTGCTTGAGGTTGCAAAGAGCTGTGTTCACTACTTGCTTGCTTCAGAGAAAGGACTATGCTTGTTCAAGTTTTTATGAATTCAATGCCACTACCCTTCCCCCTCCCCCAGTCTGGCAGTGGCTGCCCCCCTCCCTCAAACAGGGGGAGAGCAGAAGCCTGGCAGACACTGCCCCCCACCCAGGCAAACCCGGACTGGAGTCCCATGTGGGCCAGGGAGGGGATTTAAACCCTGACCCTCCAGTGTGTTAGTCCCAGGCTGGTGCCTGGCCATGCCCCCTCTGCTCCAGCATGGCTTTCTCTCTTCCCTCCCCTTTGGCAGTGGCCAGCAAGGGTGCTGTGGTGCCCCCTGGCTTCTGGCTTGAGCCACTGTGAATCAAAAGTGAATATGTGTTCATTTGCTAATCGGTTCAAGTTGCACGGCTTCAACTAACCTGCAAAGACTGAGTCAATTCAGTCTCAGGATTTTTGACTGTCTGTACCTAGCCAGGGTGGTTTAGATTCCCCATTACATGGCTTTTCTGTTGAGACTCAAAAAATTCCATCAACATTCCACCAGGACAATACATGTATATAGAACTGGAGATGGTACAAAATAGACAGATAATGAAAGAGACTGAGGCAACAGGTGAGAGAGACCAACCAAAATAAGAAATATGTTTTGAAAAACATTGTAATTTAGCCTGCCATTCCACTGTCAATAACAACACCAATATAAAATTCTTTAATTCAGCTCAGAAGAGCAATGTGGGTGGGGCTTTACTGTGCATCAGATGCTCCATAGCAACTGTCCACGTGCATGCATTTACCCAAAGGTAGATGAAAGTTAAACAGTGGCAGCTTTATCCACTTACATTCAATGTCCTCCTTGTGCATATCAAGATAGAAAGCCAAACTGTACAGTCAGTGACCTCATAGTCCTCATAAGTGAAAGAGGTTCCACAGACATTACTAAAGCTGGACTTTGGCTCTTCTGCTTGTATAAGTATTGATGTGTTTCATTTTCAAAACACAACTGATTAAAATATAACTCATTGTGTAGCATATCCAAACAACACAAAAGAGAAGTTTTCAAATAATTCTTAATGTCCTAACTTCATCTCTTTATTTGGAGTTTTCAGTTGGAAATGCATTTCAAACTTCAATGATGATTTTCCCATGTTTGGTAAATGTTTCTTCTTCCCTTCTATCTTGTTTCAAATAATATTTTTACCAAGATCCATGCATAGCACATTGCTGATAGGAATGTTTACAAATGTATTCTAACTTCTAGAGACAAGAGAGAAGTATTTGGAAGTATCTTCTGCTCTGAAAATAACTGGTTCCATCTCACAGGTTACAACACTTATCTGTTTATTTGCTTGGTGCAAGCTCTGGCCCTGATCCTGCAAACATTTAGCCACTGACAGTACCCAGCACCTCATGGGATGTGTTCTGTACCCTGAATGAAGACTCAGGACTCAGCTTGGTCTGCGTATTTTGTAACCACAATTTTGTACTATGGACAAAATTTGTTTGCTCCCACTAATTGGGTTCTAAAGGTCTTGCTAGATATGCACCCATAATCAACTGCAAATGAAGCACTGTACCCATACAATACAAAAGCTAGTATCTTTAAAATGATTTCCAGGAATAAGAAAATTGGACTTACCAGATGAAGGTGTCATTTAGATATGGCTGGTAAGATCTGTCTTTAAAGCTTGTTAAGCTTTGGATTAGGAAACTAATATATAGTTATTTAAGTCAAGAAGATAAAAATTTGCAAGTACAAAGACAATTGAACATACAACCTGGATACCCAAGTGCTTGCCTATGCCAATTTGATGCAAATTTGATTTGAAAGTACAAAGAGGCATTCATGGAAATTCATATGTAAATTCAGCTCAGCTGAAAGTTTGGTCATTATTGCACAGCTCACTACCACCAGGGAATGCGCTTGGATCACATCAGGACTTGTAGGAAGCAGTGAGCCTGTATTTGTCTCATTTCTTGCAGGGATTCACAGATTCTGAGGCCCCTCCCCCATGCTATCCATCTCTTCAGGGAAATTATTTTCAACCCTCTCCACACTGTGCTTAAATAAAGATGATGGACAGGATCTTGATTAGCAGCAGTAAGATGTGGGGAGACTATGGTGACTTAATGCCTCTATGTCAATGAAGTAGGAAAAAAAGCTAAAATGTATTCCCTAGCACATTGGGAGATACTAGATATGATCATACATGATGACATGATGATAAGCATTTGCCTTGAGGTAGGAGGCAAAGAGAGAAACCTTCCATATCCTCAATGCACTGTAAAGCTTAGACAGGCAAAAGCTAATTTATTTTTAATATCTTTTTCTTTCCTGGTGCATACACACAGTCATTTGCCATGCCTTCACTGACAGAAAAAATCTTTATTTCCAGAGGTACACCATTTCATTTTTCATTTGCCTACTAATGCCATAGCAAGCTCCCTCTAGAGAAGACTGAAAAGAAAGAGAAAAGGGATGAATAAAAATAACTCAAAGACAAACTTTTCAGTCCCCAAAACCCCTCCAGAAGGTCTCAGAGGATCACAATCAGAACATGCATCCTGTTGATGAGGTTCTCCCAAACACAATAAAGTCCCTGCCCCCAGCCTGGTTCAGTGCAAGGTTCATAACAACAAATTCAATAAGCCCACATGGTATCTGTAGCATTGGCAGGACTTAGGGCAGAAGATAACCCCACAAATTACCCACTGAGGAATGAATAGTTACTAAATATAAGGGACTTTTTGCACCTCCACACCTTTCAGATATTAACTTGCACCATTTTGTAAGGCAGAGGTGATGAAGCATGTTAGAGATGCATACTACACACTGTCACAGACCTTTTATTTTCGTCCTTTTTGTTTTGTTGTCTCCTTTAATCTAAAATAAGAGCCCTTCAGACTGAAAGCAATTATTTGCTATTTGTCTATATCACTAGGATGGCCTTGAAGCCTATCTATCAACTTGCTGGCAACCTGTGCAGTTTGTGGATGAAAGGCATCACAGACTCCATGTAAACACATTCAAGAGAAAAAACTGAGTTCAGAGAACTCAATTTGTATGTAATTCTGATTCTTTACAATAACCCATCACTGGCAGGCACCATCTAAATGCCCTTTTCTCCAGACAATACCAATCCCCTTCTCTGAGGATGAAGCCATGTGGCAAGCTGTTACAAGGGTCTATATTTGAAAGCAAGGCACATCTACTATATCAGAGTATATCTTTGCTGTCTGGCAGTCTTCAGGACACAGAAAACAAGGAAGGATTTCAGGTCAAGGAGAGAGAGAGAGAAAGAGAAAAGAGAGAGACTGGAAATAAGAAATTATATAGATATAAACTAAAAAGTTATGCCTCCATTCCTTGTCAGTTATTCTTCCCATTTCCTTAACACTCCCTCCCTTCCTCACATGTCCATTCCAGTATCTTGGTTTCCTTTCTTTAAATATCTGTCCTCATCTATTGTACTTTTCCCTTATATTACTGTATGTACCTGAATACAAGATGACCCTGAATTTAAAGCGACCCCCCTCCAGTAATTAGATTTATAAATTTATTATAATTTTCCATGTACAAAATCTAATTATTGGAGGGTCTTTTTAAATTCATCTCCCCACTACTACAGGCAGTGGGGGAGACAGCAGTAATGGGGCAGGTGGTACGGTAACAGACAGTGCAGGAGGCAAGTATGGAGGGCACATGGTAGGGCAGGTGGTGGGGGGGAGTAATGAGACTGGTAGTAGGGGGTGGTGGGGGACAGGCAGTAGTGGGGCACATGATAGGACAGGTGATGGGAGACTGTAAGGGGTCAGGCAGGGGAGGAAGCAGTGGGGGGAGGCAGTAGGGGGACAGGTGGTGTGGGACAGGCAGTTTAGAGGTAGTGGGGCAGGTAGCAAAAGGCAGGCAGCTTGAACCTTGCTTCCTATCCCCCACTTACTCCTCATTGTGCCTGACTTCCCTGCAGCCTCAGGCTGCCCCAATCCCTTTTCCCCTGCCCCACCCCATTTCCCCCTTGTAACAGGGAATTATAGCCCTGTTATGGATAGGAGAGTGCCAGGTGGGGGAAAGCAGTGGGGCCACACTGAGGCTAGGACTTTTGTAGCTGGGGGGAGAGGCATAGGCGGATTAACCCATGGGGCTATGAGGCCCAGGCCCAGGGGCCCTTGCCAATCAGGGGCACCCAGATGCCCAGGTTACCTCAGGAAACAGTGTATTTCCAGCCTGCAAGGGGTCCTGCTTGGGGCTGCTGGGAGTGGGAATGGGAGTGGGACTCAAGGGATGCACGTGTGGGGCCAGGAACGCAGCTAAGCAGTATAGAGAGCAGCTCCCTGAAGGTAAGTCTACACTGTGGGTGTGAGAACCAGGCCCTATTCAATTAGGATTTGGATTCCGGCCGAATCAGGGACAGTGATTCAATTTGTTGATTCAGCTAAATCTGAATCTGAAGATTTGATGCTGATTCAGAGAATCAGCGATTCAGATACAGACAGCTTTAAATATTTTTTCTACATACCTCAAGGTACAAGGCGTAGGGGGAGGGTCACCCGGGAGTTCCAGTCCACTTCCGGGTCTGCCAGGGAGCGCACCACCCCCCAGCTCAGTGATTGGCTGTGGGGGGACCCCATGTGCCCCCCAGGCCCAGGAAGCACCAATTGCTGAGCCAGTGGGGTGCAGGTGGACCCCTAGCATGCTCTCTGGAGGACCTGGAAGTGGACCGGAAGTGCTTCTGGTCCACTTCTGGGCCTGTTGCTGAGTGAACTGAGGAGCTGACCATGCTTCTGAGACATCCCATGCACCCCAGCATTGCAGCATTCACGAGCCACCTGCTACCTAGAGGTATGTAGAAAAAACATTTAAAGCTGTGTCTATGTCTGAATCACCGAATCTTTCCAAATCAATCCGGAGGGTTCCGATTCAATTCAGAGAGATTAAAGGGTCCTCCGATTCAATTCAGATTCAGAGATTCGGCCACCAAATTGGACCAAATCTCCACCAAATCAAATCAGGGACCGAAGCTTTGCACAGCCCTATTAAACACCATCATATGTGAAAGTATTAGAGAAGACCACTGGCCTGAGCTACAGGAAACCCATCTCTCTATGCTCTATCATCTACAAACTTTATGCCAGCTGCATTACAGCATGAATCACAGACTGATGGTGTATGGAGGGGCCTTGAATCTAATTCAGAAGGTTTTAATATGCAACAAAGGGTGCTATGACCACAATTTCATTCTGAAAGGTGGACAAGGAAATAATGTGCAGTGGCTTTGGACCTCTCAAGTGCCTTTGGTGTCATGCCCCACCAACACGTCTCTGTATACTCCAGGAGCTTATGACACTAGACCAATACCTCGAGCTAGTCTAGGATCTTTACAAGGGCTATACCATCACTACCTGATCAGCACAAGGTACTACACTGGTCTAACCTGGTATCAAGCAAGGTTATCTACTGAGGCCTATCATTTTTACCCTCACAACAGAGCCATTCATCAGGCCAATCACAGAAGGTACAGAAGGCTTCAATCTCCACTGCAGCAAAGCAAATGTAATAGTATATGTTGAGGATCTGGTGCTGACTGCCAATAGATCTTTGGAACATCAGCTGATTTTGAACATCACAGCAGCACAGTCAGAAAAGGGACTCTGCTTCAGTGTATCCAATGTGTGTTGCTGCACACCAACAGCAGAAGGAGCCCCTTAGTCCTGGCCACTGCCTTCACAGTCCAGGGCAGCCTGAAGCATCTACAAATGGTTAAGCCTAGTCTTACCTTGGGACATTGAGTGAGTGCAACAGGAAATCCTTACCGTGTTACTGGAAAGTGGTATAGCCCCTTTAAGAGCGGGGTTTTTGTTGCACAGGCAGGGGCAACCAGCAGGATGGGAGTTAAGAAACAGCCCTGTGATCAAGTCAGCTGACAGGGGAGGCACATGACCAGAAAGGGGCAAGACTTTAGTAATTTATAAGCCAGAGGCAGAGCACAGAGCTAGACCTGGGAAGCACAGCACAGGCTTTGCTGTGAGGTGACTGCTAACTGCCTGGAAGGGGGCTTTGGGAATACAACCCAAGGGGCCTGATTCAGGGCCTGGAAGAAGTCTAGTAGGATGCTGGTGGTCTGGGTGTTTGTTTTTGCTGCCATAAGGCTTAAATTTGTGTTTGGGTTTTAACTGGTGGCTTGGAAGTCCCATTAGTGCCTGAGTGACAAATGATGTCCTTGAACTCTGCTGGGGGTCAGGACCAAGGTGAAGATAAGTGCTGGGGAGCCCAGAGCCTGAGAAGGGGCAGCAATAGCCCAGAGAGGGGCAGAGCTTGGGGGTCAGGTTGCCTGGAGCCCAAGAAGGGCAGAGACCACCCAAACAGAGGCAGAGCTTAGGGCCAGGGGGCCCAGAACCCAAGCAGGTCAGAAATAAAGGAAATGCCTCAGAGGACAAGGTAAGTGGCTGGAGCCCAGAAGCCAGGTCTGGAATAGTGGGCCTTGGCTAAGGGACCAGCTAGAATAGAGGGGCAGAAGCTGGGAAGGCCAAAGCCCCAAGAAGGGAGTAAAAGTCTGAGGTGGCCTGGTGGCTTTGAAGGACAAGTGTCTCACCTAAGTGATGATACATAACATCTGTGAGGAATGGGTATAACTATGGGGGAAGCTGGAGGTCACAACTTAAGTCCTTAAGACCAGCAAGGTTGGGAGAGTCTACCATTGAGAATGATGAGCCTAAGATGCTCCCTCTATCTCTGAGGACAGCCTCCTTTTCATGATGTTTCGTCAAGATGTGGCAGGTGACAAAGCAAGGCGAGACCTTGTGAGACACTGGGGAGAGAGAGAGAGTCTAGCAGGGATGAGGCTGACTGCAGGAGACATCACAATGGTCCTCAGTCGCCTAACCTCTTACAGTGAGGAAGACCCCTGAGGACACCCTGAGGTTGCTCTGAATGTAGACATGTTGTAATTTGCCCCTGTGGCTAGGCACCTTCGTGATCTCTGACATCTTTTGTCATTTGGGGATTGATTATGCTAAAGACCACCCCTCACCAAAGCTAATAGGGCAGTCACAAGACTTGTGAAGGGGTGGATGTTACAAGCTCTTACACATTCTTACCACAAGAGGGGAGTCCTTGGAAAGAGCCTGGTCTGATTACTGCAGCCTACACTGTTCTTTGCCCTAAACAGGGAGGCAGTGTGCTGAAGCACCAGCGCAAGAGGCAGCCATAGAGATGATCTGGCTGGCTACCAAAGCATCTCTTTGGAAGACCCCAGCCTCCAGTTACATCATGGCATGCTACAGAAGTGTGTCTT
Source organism: Gavialis gangeticus (assembly GCF_001723915.1). Taxonomy (NCBI): domain Eukaryota; kingdom Metazoa; phylum Chordata; order Crocodylia; family Gavialidae; genus Gavialis; species Gavialis gangeticus. The sequence goes on from NW_017728962.1 coordinate 612,771, forward strand.
GCCCCACTTTTTTTCTGCAGGCTTTCTTTTGATACCTGGATTTCCAGGTATCCAAATTTAGAGCCCGCAGTGCAAATATGCAGTGCGGGGAACTTTTCTTCCCAGCGTGCCTCTTGCAGCATCTCAGACTGCTTTGAGACACTGCAAGAGGCACGTGCGTGTTCATCTGGACCTGACCTATGATGCTATTAGGAACTGAAAGTAAGAATCCAGCTTGAGGTGACCCTGAAGGGAGCTATTTGAATGAAATACCACAGCAATCTAATGAAGAAACTGGACCAGAAGATGTCTGAGAACATTTTCAAGTGGGGTGCTAGCAACCACTTTCTGTTTTGATAGATCTTTGCCCAGTTTGCTGACTGGAGATTCATTTATTGGGCCCAGATCAATTGCATCCTCTGCAATGGGGCCATCTATCACAGGAGTTGTGACAAGAAGTACAAGAGAATCAGCTCTGAAAATGAAGCCCTTTTTCATGCCCTGTGCAACTGCAAACCCCATGTAAGATCCTGACAGCTGCTCCACAATGCCGTGCAGGATTGTCCAGTGAAGACAATCCTGGCAGTGATGGGAGCTGTGGCCATTAGCTATGCCACTTCTGGCTCTGACAGCCAGCTGAGGCAGGACATAGTTGTCATGAAGGAAAAGAGAAGATCACCATTGATTACATGACCATCCCCTTTTAGAATTGGACTCAGGCCTTCACGAAATCCAGAAGGGTGGAGCTGCAGAAATATACTCTCCTACCTTCCAGTGAACTCCCTGAAGGACAATGGCTACAATGTAACTGTGTGTGTCCTGATTGTCAGTATATTCATTATATCGTACCCAAAAATCAGAAGGGTTCTTGATGGACTACAGAGTATTTTGGTGCTATGTGGTGCATGATATCATCAGATGGTCTTGGGACATCTAATTGGAGCACCTCACTAGCCATCAACAATTTGAAGATTGCTACACTGAACTGTGTGGAAATCGAGAACGGGGTCATGGACTGAGGAAAAATCGCTTCCCTCCACAGCATCATCAACGTGTAGCAAATGCATTCCCTGAGCGTGGCAGTGCACCCCCTGCAGAAAGGCACTGCCAACACTGCCAGCAGTGCCTGCAGGCGATCACCACCCACAACCTCCGCCCCATTGCCGCTGACAGCACCAGCGGTGTCTGCAGGCAGTCCATGATCACTGCCAGTGGCATCTATGGGTGGTCCCCAACTGCTGGTCAGAGCTCGCCACCTGCGGGAGCTCCTGGCTTGACGCCACTGCTGCCCGCGGGAGCTTGCCATGCCCCACCAGGCTCCAGGGGCACATGATGTTCATGCTCCACAGTGTTATCCAGTGATGGTTAATACCACTCTCTTCCTGCCATGTGTTCATATGGGACTACATATAAAGTTTACTGCTATAAACTAAGGAACCATTACTGTACTTTTGAAACATATACCTTGGGCAAGGGTGGGCAATTATTTCAGCTGGAGGGTTGCTTAATGAATTTTGGTGAGCTGTCGAGGGCTGCAAAGGTAGCCCTGCCCCTTGGCAGGTGCCCCACCCCCTGGTTGCCATCTTGAGACCAGAAGTTCTGCCCCTAACCTCTAACCTTTCCCACCAGAAGTCCCTCCTCTTGCTCCTGGAAGTATTCCTTTCTGGAGGTCAGGAGTTGCCATCTTGGAATCAGAAACAAACCAAATCATATACTACAAGTCAAATATCTACTATAACATATTTAAATTTTATTTTAAAAAAGATTTTTGTCATGATTTGTGTTTGCACAGTGTATATAGAGATGACTGCATAATAACTAAAAAATAAAGTCTTACTTTTGTATATTGTGGCTGAGGTCGGTGTCTGTGTATGGTGGGGCATGGGGTTTGTGACAGGGTGTGGCTATATGTGTGGGGAGTATAGGTTCTGTTGCTGAGTATGCATATATGTAGAGGGATTGTAGGGACAGTGTTGGTGTATGGGAGGGTGGGGCAGCTGTGGAGACAACCCCTCCCCCCTCCATGGCACACAGCGCCTGCCTCCAGCAGCAGCAGCAGGGGGCGGGCCCTCAGGGTGCTTATGGCCTGTGCAGGTGCTGCTGCCCAGCTGTGTGCAGCTCCAGCCAGTTCTGGGAGCTGTACGTGGTGGCAAGGAGTGGAGCCAGATGGGTCCGCCTCTATCGCATTGGGCTCCCCGCAGCATATGTGCAGATCCTGACAATCACATGCCACTGGGGGGAAGCCCCATGTTATGGAGCCAGCTGCCTTTCCCACTCCCTGTTGACATGTACAGCTGCTGGAACTCTGCCAGGAATCAGGGGGTAGTATTCCCCTCCACTTCTGGCAGAGTCCCAGCAGCTGCACATGGCAGCAGGGAGCAGGGAAGGGAGCTGGCTCCATCATACAGAGCTTCCCCCCAGTGGCATGCACATGAGCTGCAGGGAGCCCTGCACAATAGAGACAGGTCTGTCTGGATCCACTCCTTGCCACCACATGCAGCTCCCAGAACTGGGTGGAGCTGCGTAGCAATACCAGGAGGCAGTGCCTGAGCAGGCCATGAGCACCCCAATGGCCCGCTACTTTGTGCCATGGAGGGGAAGTGTTAAGGGATTACCACATCCTCTCACACCCACATCCTGCCCACCTAGCTCCAAGCTCCCACTGCTCCTCTGGGTGTGAGCCCCAGCCCCATGCTCCATGCTCCATGCTCTCCCTAGCTGCAGTGCCCCACCCCACCACACTGCTTCCCTACCTACTGCCTGGAGTGAGCACTGCAGCAGGGACAGGAGGAGGAACTGCTGGATGCCAGGGAACCTGAGTGGGTCCCCTGGCAGCTGCAGCACTGGCAGCAGCAGTCCCACCTGGAAGCTATGCATGCTGGCTGGGCCAGGCCCTTTTGTGAATGAGGGTGGGAATGAGGAGCACTGGCTGGGCAGGGTACAATTAATTAGTGGACTCCTGCAGGCCAGGTGAAATTGCCTGGCAGGCCGGATCCTGCCTGCAGCCTGTATTTTGTTTGCCCCTGACCAAGGGTGACGGGTCTAGTAACTGTAACAATTCCTTATTGAAAACATTTTCTGGGATGGATTGCTGAACAATTCTACCTGTGAGCTGGATCTAACAATGTAACAATGTATTTTTACACTGCATCCTTAAGACATGTAACAACTATACCCAGTGCTGTTTCAGGAGAAGGAAGAACTATTCAACATAAAACCTGTTTATTAAGCCAAAAGTGAATACTACATCCTACAACAAAAAGATTTTCACTGCTTACATTTATTTTCCCCCCTTTTTATTCATTAGCAAAGGAGTGATGTGTTGAAAACCCACTAATCTGCAAACTGTGGCCCCATCATTAGGTCCTTCAGCGTCTAATGTGAACTGAATAAAGAGTGGTATGTATTACTGAGATGATGTTGGGAAGGAACTTGGAGACTAGGAAGGAAAGGGAATAGGGACATAAACATGCAGGCTGCTAAAAGCAAAACTGCTTTACTGAAAGAAGCAGTACATTTCTTCAACCCAGCTCTGCAGCGTCTGTATAGATTGGATGCTGCAGCAATGCTTTTTGGTGCTTTTATCTAAAGTTGAGTCAATCAGCTATGAGACAAGTGGCAAAAAGCCCCACTAAAGCACCCACTCTATACACCCTTAATTCCCTATTTCTCTATTCAATATCCGGGAGTGAAATCTGTCTAGAGAGAAGGCACTGTACTAGTAGGGGTCAATTTTCAGTGGTACTGAGCAGCCACAAGTTCACTTGAAGTCAACAGAATCTGAAGTGAACAGAATCAGACTCAAAGTAACTGCATAAGCACTTAACTCTTAGTCTGTTCTGTGCCAACAGGCTCTGTCCTTACTGAAGCCTGGAGCATGAAGCATGGAGCATGTGCTCCAACCCAGATGCTGGCAATACTGGGGGTCTGTACTGTTTCTACGGGGCCAGGCTGGAGCCATGCCCTGTGCCCCAGGCTGCAGCAGGAATGGAGTCTGCTGGTGCAGACCAAAGGTAAAGGGGGCAGAGTCTGGGGAGGGGCTGGAAGTACTCTTTGGTACCATTTCCATTTTGTCATTTGTTTTAGGAAGTTACTGTCTTTCAGTCTGATGTCAACTTCTTTAGTATATACTTTACAAATTCTCCTTCACCAAGGAAGATATAATGATTAGGCTGCTAAACAACTTTCAAAGATATAGCTCTGATTCTGCCCAAATATTGATCAGCAACCTTATGCTGGAGACAATAAAGTTCAGGACCCCTCAAGTAATAATTTAGAGCAATTACTGTGTAGTTTCAAGACTGGGAGTATGTTGGCTTAGAGTAGGTGATGTGGTAAGAATAACCAAACCTGGGTAAAGAGGTCTCTTGTCTAGCTCAGACTTTTATTCTTTCAGAAAGTAACACATAACACTCCATAGCATTCTGTGCCATGTTATGGCTGCTGAGTCAGTGAAGTACTCGGGGCCAGGAGACACTGGGCACATTTACACAAGATATTACATCACTGTAGTGATGAGCTATGGCAAAATAACTCACTGATATGGTGATGTAGTGTCAGTGGGCATGAACCATGATGCTAATGCTACTGTGCACTAGTAACAAGCTACTATGCAGTAGCTCATTGCCACTGTACAGTAGGGTCAGAAATGACCCATGTACTAACAAGACTGTGGAGTAACAGCAGTTACTGTGCAGTCAGGTGCACATGTAAACGCACCCACTCTTATTCAGTAAGTTGCTGTCCAAATGCTTTCTAAAGGTATATCCATACCATATCCCTGGTACTGCTGGGAACACCTGTTCCTGAGGACACCCTGAACCCTATTGTGAAAACACCAGACACCACAAACCTGAAAATGCAGGGTGGGAACCTGTTCAAGGTGCCTTCCCCTATAACCACTCTCAAATCATACCAGAGAGAGAGGTCTGAAGAGCAGCTGCATGGGCTAGGGACAGAAGTTACACAAAAACCAGTTTAAGTGATCAGAAACTGGTATAAACCTGCAACTGAACAAAAGTTCAAAGCACATAAATCACTTTCAAAATGGCCAAAACCAGTTTAAGATAAACCTGGTTAGATGTAGTATCAGATCTAACTTATTTAGGTCAAACCAGTTTATGGAACTTCTGTCCCAGATCTTTTCCTCACCCAAGTTAACTCAGTCCCCCAGCATCCCAGGATGCTTTGCATCCCTGGGCTATGCTGTCTGCTCCAGCAAACCAGGGACTGCCTCACCCCTCTGCTCCATACCTACTTCCTGCCTGCACTTGTCAACCTGTAGGGACAGGGGGAAGAGGCCGGAGAACAGACCCCCAGACTCCCCTAGCCAGGGTCTACACAGCATGTGGGGGGAAGGAAAGCCCTTGTGGTAGGGGCTTTTTGACCCACAGCAGCCCTCCCACCTCCCAGCTGCTGATTACTTCACTGGCTGCCACAAGAGGGAGGGAGGAGCCCTCCTGGCTGGATGCCTGCTCAGGCAGCCCAGCATGGGGGTACCAGGGAGTCCCCACCTTGGGTGGAGGGGGGGCTTCCCTTCATCTCAGCCCAGGGTCCCCCAAGCTGAGACAGCTCCAGGAAGCTGAAAGGAATTCTTCCCGTCCCAAACCCCAGAGCTGCTTCCCATTGTTAGGGTAGCTTGTCACACCTATGCTTTAGGTTGCACCTGCCTGAATGGTAAATTTATATTATTTAAACTTTTTATTGTATATTTAACCTTATTTTACCATGCTTAAGTTTTTGTATAGCCTCATTATTATTTGAAATTTTCATTTTGCTGGTGTCTGCCATATTAGCTGGCCTTGAGCTCATTTTCACAGGCAGTTTATGGCCTTGAGCTTGCTCATGTGTTGTTTCTTTTCTTTGTTTTTAATCACTGTGAGAAGTTTTTCTAAAATAACATAGTAATAGCCCTGTTACCAGATCAAATTAACTGAACTTGGCACTAACTAGCTGAATTAGTGGCTTGAAATGACTGGATATGCTAATGAAAGGTGATAAAAGGAAACCAATGGACAATGCCCAGATTAAGACACCACTACAGGACCAAACTAGGAGGCGTGTTTGTAATGGGTCTGTTGAACAAAGGACTATGCTGATAGGGTAAAAAAATGGACAGTATGCTGACTGCAGGGAAACCAATCAATGGTATCTGGAAGCAGAGTCATCAGAGGAGTGAAGTTGAAGAAAAGCATAAAAGGCAGCAAGAAAGTTAAGTGTGTGTCATTATATATTCAGCCTTCAGCAACTGTCTGGATTTTGCCAGCCATGAAGATTTCTGATCAACGCACCCTCTACTTTCAGAAACTGATTGGCCACCTTTCTATGCGAGTAGAGTAACATAGGGAATTATTGGGTGAGACCATTGTACTAAGTGTTTTTTTCTCTCTCTGTATATAGAACCTGCTAAGATAACACTTGTTGCATCAAAAGTTAGACTTTAGTTGAACTGATATGTGTTTTCATATTTCATGTCCATTTAAGGGTTAATTGTAGTCTAATGATCCTTTAGCACTTTCTGGTGGACAGCAATGCTAACACCTTAACCCCTGCAAGTCTCAGGCAGCCTCAGGTGGCAGCTCCTCCATGGAGCTGTCACCACAGGTGTGTATGTGTTGAACTTCACAGACACCCCAGTCTCCTGCCCCTTATGCAGGCAGAGGAAGACCCTGGCACACATGACACTTGAGTGTGCAATGCTGCAGCCCTGCCACCTCCACCTCCAGAGCCTCTTTCTGAGGTTCTGATTGAATTTTACGCCCCACCTTTTTGTTTTTGATCACCCCATCTGCGGTCCCACCAAGTCCCAGGACCTCCCGGTCAACCTCCTCCTGGCCTTGGCTAAGTGGGCCCTGTACTTAATCAAAAAGGAGGCTCTGGCCGGGAAGGTGCCCAGAGATTGTGGGGCCACTTTCCTCTCACTTGCCCATGCACATTTCCGGGCGGACCACCAGTGGTTGGCATCCACCAGCTCCTTGGATGCCTTTGACGACCAGTGGGTGCAGCCCTGGGGGCTCTGCTTTTTGAGCTTCTTTTCACATTTCACATTTTGATCCTTTGACCCCCATGTCACTCCTACCCTCTTCTTCCTTAGTTGCCCCACAAAAAATGAAAAAAATTAATTGTATCTTTCAACATTTGGCCCCACACAGTGGGGGCTATTAGTTAACTAGGTGGGCCTTAAGGCCCACAATCTCTGGAGATTACAAATAGACAGGCAGCCTCAGGGAGAAGAGGGAAATTCTCCTTCTCCACAGCTAGTTTTGCCTCAGCTGCAGAAAGTCTGAGGCAAAACTACTCGCATGGGAGTGGAAGAATTTCCCTCCTCTCCCTGAGGCTGCCCCAGGCTATCCGTGAGACTCGCTGTAGCTAAGGTAAGGAACTCTGGGGTTCAGGCAGGGAAAGACTCCCCTCAGCATCCTGGGGCTGCCAGGGGGCCATGACCGAGGGCGGGGGGAAGACCCCCAAGGCAGGGGCTCCCCATACCCTGATGCTGGGCTGCATAGGCAGGCACCTGGTCCCAAGGACTCCTTCTCCCTTCCTCCTGTGGCAGCAGCTGAAGCAATCAGCATCTGGGAAAGGGGATGGGGAATTCCTCTCAGCTCCCCAGGGCTGCCTGAACTGAGGAACCCAGGCTGAGGGAAGCTTCCTGAGAGGGAGGCTCCCCCGAGGTGGGCCAGCACCCAGACAGGGTGCATTTGGCTGGGTTGGCACAGGCCAGCAAGCTGAGAGATGTGTTCTAGTGACCCCTGTCTACTGCCCTGGGTCAGTGCAGGCCTCTCCCTGCCTTTCCTAAATCAAAAAATGAATGCCAGTTCAGCTGGTTATCAGTTCAACCTATGCAGCCTAGAAGAAGCTGCCTAAATTGAATCTATTCTGCCTTGGGCTTCTGGACTATCTGTACTTAGCCTTGGTGTTTATCAGAAGCCAGATAATTCAGTTAGCCTGCATCTGGACCCAGGCAACTGCATCAGGAAAAATAGTTAAGAAGACTTTGTTTCCCTTTAAAAAGACGCAGCAGCAGCTCAGCTGAGAGGTGAGGGCAATGGCACTATCACCTTAGGTGAGGTAGTTTTGCAATGTTCTGAAAGACCCTGGCACAGATCTTTGAGATCATAACTCAGCCCCTGGCACGGATCTTTGAGAACTCCTGGCACTCTGGTGAAGTGCCTGAAGATTGGAAGAAGACCAATGTGGTGCCTATCTTCAAGAAAGAGAGGAAAGTAGATCCGGCAAACTACAGGCCCATCAGCCTGAACTCTATCCTGAGGAAGGTCTTGGAAAAGAATATCAAAGAGGCCATCCTTAACAAACTAGCTGATGGCAATACCCTGAGGGATACCCAGCATGGGTTTGTTGCGGGTAGGTCTTGCTTGACCAATCTCATTTCCTTTTACAACCAGGTGAGCTATCACCTGGACAGGGGGAAGAGATTGATGTCATATATCTTGACTTTAAAAAAGCCTTCGATCTGGTATCCCATGATCAGCTCTTGGTAAAACTGGCTAACTGCGGCCTCACCACGATCTGCTGGCTGGGGAATTGGCTCCACAGTAGGACCCAGAGAGGGGTGGTTGATGGAAGTCAATCGTCATGGTGCACTGTGACCACTGGGGTTCCCTCAAGGCTCTGTCCTAGGGCCTATACTTTTTAACATCTTCATCAATGATGTAGACATTGGTGTCAGCAGTGGGCTGGCCAAGTTCGCTGATGACACCAAACTCTGGGGTAAAGCATCCACACCTGAGGACAAGAGGGTGATCCAGGCAGATCTTGACAGACTCATGAAATGGGTGGATGAGAACCTGATGGTGTTTAACACCGAAAAACGCAAGGTT
>NW_017728962.1:626586-632331 GCF_001723915.1 Gavialis gangeticus
ACAATTCAAAAAGGATGTGGAGAAGCTTGAGAGAGTGCAGAAGAGAGCCACGTGCATGATCAGAGGTTAGGAAAACAGACCTTATGATGAGAGGCTGAGAGCCATGGGACTCTTCAGCCTCGAAAAGCGGAGACTCAGGGGCAATCTGGTGGCCACCTATAAATTTATCAGGGGTGCTCACCAGGATCTGGGGGAACATCTGTTCACCAGAGCACCCCAATGGATGACAAGACTGAACGGTCACAAACTCTGCCATGACCAATTCAGGCTGGACATAAGGAAGAACTTCTTTACTGTCCAAGCCCCCAAGGTTTGGAATAGACTGCCGCCGGAGGTGGTTCAAGCACCCACTTTGAACACCTTCAAGACACATTTGGATGTTTATCTTGCTGGGATCCTATGATCCCTGCTGACTTCCTGCCCCTGGGACAGGGGCTGGACTCAATGATCCTTCGGGATCCCTTCCAACCCAAATATCTATGAAATCTATGAAAATCTATGAAAAATGTGGTTCTTTCAGAACCCAGGAGGGACTTGTAGTTCAGGCATGAGACAACAGAAGTCGGTTAGGTTTAGATGGGTTTGTTTTGAGGGTCTGGTGGGGAACTCCAAAAAAAAGCAGTGGGTCTTATTACCCTGAAAAGCAGAAAGAAAGTGAAGAGGAAGCCAGCAGGAAAAGAAAGATGCACTGAGAACTTCTATTATTGTTTGAGAAACTTTAATTTGGAAGTTTAAAGACACAGCTAGCCTTCCTGTCAGATCACATGTAGTCCCTTCTAGGCTGAGTCATGGAAAAGAGACTAATACAAAACAGCAATTAGCAGGGGGCACAAATGCTTACAACTAATTCCAAACCAGTTGGCAGTGTGCTGGACAAATAAGATGCCCTTTCCATACCAGTTCTATATTCTATAGGGCTCACTTCCTTTTTGAATGCTTAGGATTGACAATACTATCTCTGCTTGTGTCCACCATTATATTACGAAAAGTATTCCAATCAGTTCTAACACCTGGAAGCATCATTAACATCAAAAAAGTTCCAGCGAAACCACCAATAAACATAATATTTTGGGTGTCTCCCTGGAGACATCTCAAAAGGGCCTGGTTATCAATTTTCAGTTTCTGTACTACTTGTTTTCATAGCACTCTGAGGTCTCCTTTCTACAATCTGAAAAAACAGGCCTAATACAAAATTGGAAGAAACAAAGGAAACCATAAGCACACACAAACAGTCTGAACTTCCTCCTCCTTCCGTCGGGGGGAGGAGGGGCAGGTTGTTTTTCCCCTCAAAGCTGTTTAGATATTACAAGAGGTCAGAAAGTCAGGTAATAGATATCTGAGTGTTATGGTGCAGCTGAAAGCAAATAAATGATCACATCTTCAGTACTTAGGAAGCAGTAAACACTATTAATTTTCAGGTTGTTTCAGGTTCATAAACTGCAAGAAGAATTGAGAGACTAGGATTTAAAAACATAAAATGCAAGTGTGGGTCTGATCTTGTTTATGTCAGTACAGTACTCCAATTGACTTCAATACCAAAAGGAGAAGTTACTGGAATTCTTTAAGATGTATTGTCCACAAAGACACTTTTCACTGTGGATAAGAATGTGCTTTCCAGCATTCACGTTCAGAGACTTTTTGCTTTAGCAGTACCTGTACAGCATGTACATGCTACATCTATCAATCTCCTCCTATGCCCAGGGTAGAAAGGATCATGCATGCTTCTTGCTCTTCCGTTTCCTCTCAGCCAGAATTCCAGACAATCATGAACAATCATGTGAGTGGGATATGATTGCCACCTGTCCTTCAGAGATGAGCACCATAAAAGTATTGTTTGAGTCCACTGGCAAGTTGTCAGCAAATTCCATATGGTATTCATAGATACAGAAGTTGTCTCTTGCCATCAAGTCCTGATAATTAGCCACCCTGAACTGTAGTCTGGCAGAGAAATTTGACATCCTCTCTAGCAAGTACACCTCTTTGGTTCCCTGTCTTTTGAGGTGGAGTAGAACTGTCCTACCTGTATTATTTCCAACAATAACAATGAGAAAGTGTGGATATATAAGTACCTGGCAGTCCTAGAGGAGAGCTGATATCACTTGTCTACTTGGCGTAGAATTGGCAGGTAGCTGCCAATCTTTGCCAGTTTCTTAATAATCCTGTTATAGGAAAGGTGACCTTGCTAAGGACAGACTTAGCAATAAGGTCCTTCAACCTATGCAAGGAATCACTGACGTCCTCCAGGAGAACTTGCAATAGCTGAGCAACCTTCATCATAAGGCCTTTTAAATTCCTGAAATCATCCACCTGGAGTATTAGAGGTTATGGCAGATTACTTCAAAGAGGAGGAAAACAGACTGATCTAAGGTGGATTTTTAATTTTGGAATTTGGATCTGGGGCTTGAGCAACGCATGCCCCCAGAAGCTGGGGGGCCACGGCAACTGCCCACAGGCAGTGGTGGCAGGGATGTGGCGGCAGGGAGCTCCTGCAGGCAGCCACAGTGGTGTTAGCGGTGGGGAGCTTCCACAGGCAGCCACGGCTGTGTCAGTGATAGGGGTGGGCTGAGTGGGGATCTCCCGCGGGCAGCCACAGCAGTGTTAGCAGCAGGGGGGAGGGAGGGAGGAGTGGCGAGCGCTGACCAGCAGTCGGTGACCATCCACAAACACCACTGGCCGCATCGGTGACTGCTCACAGACACCGCCGGCAGTGTCAGCAGTGAGGCGGGGGGTGGTGAGCGTGGACCACCAGCTGGAAATTTCACCAGCAGCTTCATTTTGATGCTGTTTCAACTTGTTTTGAGCTTAAGACAGCAAAATAGAAATGAAAGAGAGAGCTTCAAAACAGCATCAAAACAAAATGAGGCAAGTTTCGAAGCTCAAGCTGGGCTTGCCTACAGGGAAACAGGAACTAAAGTAAGGAGAGGGAGGTGGGGGAAGGAGTGTGCTCATTATTGACTGTGTAGCTGGCCAGTGACTGTCATCCTTCCCTGAGATCTCTTCCAATCCCAGTGGTCTAGGGGAGGGATGGAAAAACTGCATAAAAGGCAGCATTGTTTGAACTACCCTGCTTTCTGCCTTGGTGTCAGTTACTGAGTTGTGTGTTCCAGTTTTGCCTGTCAGCAGCTAGAGGTGCAGGGCCCCAGAACCCAGACTCACCTATCTCCTTGACAGCTGGCAGGCTTCATGGCCTCAGCAGGGGCTAGCAAGCCTGCAGCTTGCACCCTGCTACACCTTAACACACACACACTGTCACCCATGTCACGAGTTTTGCTTGTCCGCAGTTTGATGTGCAGTTTCCCCGAAACCCCTGCACCTATCTCCCTGAAACTCGGCAGGTTTCATGCCTTCAGAAGGGGCTACCATTCCTGCAAGTTTCATCCAAATCAGGTCAGAAATGACAAAGTTATAGGCTGTTTTGAGCTTCCCCATGATAGTCTATGGGCAAAAAGTCAAAACAGAGAAACTGTTTCAACAAAATGAAAGGGAACAACGGTTTCAAATTGAAACAAAATTCAAAACAAAACGCTGTTCTGTTGAAATGCAAGTCAAAATGGAATGGTGCTGTTTTGCACAGCCCTAGCTGGCTCTTCTCTCAGGGGGTCCACCGCCAATCTCAGGGGTTGCAAGTGCATCCACGTGCACCCGCTATGTGTTGCCAGTGATCTGGGGTGTCTCCCTCATTTGGGAAGGCTGGATCAGGAGTACCTGAAAAGGGAGAAAACAGGTAGGTGGCTAGTAAGAGGCATCCCCAGGACACCATGTGGTTAAGAAGCTGAAAGTCAGGAACGCCACATCAGGACAGCTGGACAGAATCCATTGGGCCACTGGACTGGAACCTATGGTACCTGCAGAGATGGTTCTGCACTCAGCCCCTCTTTTTTGAGGAAGTACTTAGTTTGTAATAGGGATCAAATAATAGGTAGAACCATGGCCTTCACCATATCAAGGGAGAATTTGGACAATGCAGCCTCTCTCAATAGTATCCGTTAACCAGAACCAGGGATGGACCCTGTAACAGGGGCCCCTAACCCCTGCTACTTGAGTAGAGAGAGCACATTGCTACAGTGAGCAGACTGTGAGGAATCACCAAGTCATTCAGAGCTATAAAGAGTACTGGGGAACATAAGCTATGCTGAACAGAACAAGGCAGCCAGAGTAGGCCACAGCTTCCCCATGTCTCAAAAGAAATGCCAAAGCTTAAGTTTTCAGTGGAAGTGAAGCCAAGGAATATCTCTATTTTTGGGTTCTGACAACAGTCTCAGTTAAACTGGAAGCTGTTCTTGGAGTTTCTGTGCTACGGTGTTGCTGAGCTTCAGTGGGCACATCTATATGTATGCTTTAATGCAGGGGTAGGCAATGGTTTTTGGCTGGAGTGCTGAAAAACACCATAATGCCTACCTCAGAAGGTGCCAGAGTGCCAGCATGGCAGAAAAACAAAATGAGGGCAAGGGGTACAAGGCCCAATGCCCTGCTTGTGCTCTTTGCCCACCACCCAAAGTCCATGGCTCCCAGCCCTGCTGTCCCTTTCCTCCCACCCAAAGCCCCTGCTCTACAGCCCTACTGCCCCTTGACCACCACCCAAAGCCCCTGTCCCCCAGCCCTACTGCCCCTTCTCCCCAGCCCTACTGCTCCTTGCCCCCCACCCAAAGCCCCCGCCCCACAGCCAGGGCTCTGTGGCTGCCAGCAGCTACCCCAGCTCTGGGTAGCTGCTGGAGCCTGGGCTTCTCCCAGCAGGGCTTGCAGCATCCGAGCTAACTGCTGGGAGCAGCCTGGGCTCCCAGCTGGCAGCAGCTCCCCAGAGCAGGGGTCTGCTGCAGCCGGGAGGCTCCAAACAGCTGTGCCGGGCTTCAGCATTAGCTCTGCACTGGCACGTGCAGGCGCACGTTGGAGCCGGCGTGGAGGTGATGAGCCCAGTGCAGCTATTTGCACTCTGCCCGCTGCTTGCTGAGCTGCCCAGAGCCCAGGCTGGCTACAAACAGCTGCACGGGGCTCATCACCTCCATGCCAGGAGTGGGGAGAAACCGGGGCTGCGCTGCCTTAGGTCCCTCCCCCACCGCCCACTCCAAGGCACGCCTGCAGACACTAGCGCGGAGCTGATGCCAGAGCCCGGCACAGCTGTTTGGAGCCTCATGGCTGCAGCCAGCCCCAGCTCTGGGGAGCTGCTGCCAGGCAGGAGCCCGGGCTGCTCCCAGCAGTTAGCTGGGACACTGCAAGCCCTGCTGGGAACAGCCCCAGCTCCATCACTGGCAGCAGCTACCCAGAGACGGGGCTGGCCGTGGCATCCCAAGCAAAATGGCCTCGTGTGCCACGCTTGGCATGCATGCCAGGGGTTGCTGACCCATGCTTGAATGTGAAGTAGCCTATTTTACTGCACATTAAAAGCATCACATAAAAACCATGCTAATATGCAGTAAAAATGAGCTACTGAGCATTAAGTGTCACTAAAAGTTTCTATTTTCTCTACTGCGCATTAGGGCAGCCTAATGCACATTTATTTAGTACCTCACATTAGAGGTATTAAATTTAATGTACAGTAGCAAAGGCACATTAACAAACATGTAGACATGCGCAGGGGGAGCCTATCAGGTTGCAAAGCCTATGCATGGATCCCCAGGATGAAGACCTCCCTCTGGAACTGCTGCTGTATCTCCACTCTAAGGAATCCTAACTAGCACAGAAGAAATAGATGGCTTCCCCCAAGACAAAGCAGTGCCCTAATGCCTGCAACCGAGCTTAATCCTATGC
>NW_017728962.1:637331-639431 GCF_001723915.1 Gavialis gangeticus
TTAAATTTAATGTACAGTAGCAAAGGCACATTAACAAACATGTAGACATGCGCAGGGGGAGCCTATCAGGTTGCAAAGCCTATGCATGGATCCCCAGGATGAAGACCTCCCTCTGGAACTGCTGCTGTATCTCCACTCTAAGGAATCCTAACTAGCACAGAAGAAATAGATGGCTTCCCCCAAGACAAAGCAGTGCCCTAATGCCTGCAACCGAGCTTAATCCTATGCCACAGGATAAGACACTGACCAAATAGCCTTCTGCAAGGGAGAAGTTTGGAGCCTGGCCTTACTTCTTTCTAGCTTTGAAGGTAAAAGTTTTGCAAATTCAGCACTTGTCAGGAGGAATATAAGATTCCTCCAGGCAATAAAGGAATCAGAACTCATGGTAGAGGTGGCTGTCTTTTATTAGACCAACTAGATTTTTGCAAAAAAAAGGCTTTAATTGCAAGCTTTTGGGCATAAGCACCCCTCTTCAGGCATAGGAGAAAAGATTGTAAAGTTCTCACAGGTAGAAATGAAAGTTTATATTTCATAGGTGACTGAAAGGTGTGGTAAAATCTCTGTTACATGCCCAGAGCCCACATGGAGCTGCCCTGCATCTCCACTGCCTCTGGGCTGCCCTGTGCAGCAGCAGTGATGGAGCCACACCACAGCCTGACACAAGCTCTGGGCAGCCACACCAAAAACTGTCCAGCAGCGGCAAAGGAGAGGGGCCACTTTCCCTGAGCCAAACAACAGTTTCTGCCTGGTACCGCTACCAATGCTGCCGCTGCTCAGACTGGATGGGTGAGCACGCGAGCCCAGAGCCGGCATGGTGAGCATAGGGTTGGACCTGCACATGCTGGTCCCCACTCCCATGTGCCCCATGCCAGCTCCAGGCTCACAGCAGGAGCCAGGATGCAGAATGCAGAAGAAGGTGGCCTAGCCCCACAATTCCCAGCTGGCTGCTGCTGCCCCCTTTATGGTGGGGCTGTGCACTGGGGGGAAGCCCCACATGTTGCTTTCCTGCCCCCACCACATATGTCCATGGACTAGTAGTGGAGGGAGCCCACCCCCTGCTTCCCCATGGATTCCAGCAGGGCTTCCCTGTGCAAAAGTGGGAGCTGCAGGCACAGGGCAGAGTCCCCATAATAGAGGAAGCTGAGCAGGCTGCACCTCTCACCCCTAGCGCAGTGTTGCCAGAGGCACGCCCCAACGTACACCAGTGCCTGCACCAGGTAGGAGCTCCCTAAGCCCCCCCCCCCCACTTGCTGCTGCTGCTTCCGGCAGTGGGGGATCCCATGGAGGCAGTATGTGGGGGTCCCCACACTCCCCAAACCTTACAAACACACAATCTGCCCCCACGACCCCCACCCCACATATAAACACACCCCAACATACCCTATGCCTCCACACACACAGCCATAGCCCCTCACAACTCCTCCACATACCCCACCATACACACACACACACACACACACCCCCCAGACCGTATAAAATAGTAAGACTGTATTGCTGAGTTATGATGCAATCCCTTCTATATACACTGCACTAACACAAATCATGACAAATATTTTTTGTAATAAAATTAAACTATGTTCTAGTTTGACTTCTAGTGCATAATTTGTTTTCTTTCTGGTTCTAAGATGGCAACCCCCCCTTCCCAAAAAGAGTATTTCTGCGGGTCAAGGGAAGGACTTCTGGTGGCAAAGCTCAGGGACTAGGGGACGGGACTTCTGATCCCAATATGGCATCCAGGGAGCAGGCATCTTTCAAGGGGTGGGGCTACCCATGCAGCCCTCAACAGCTCTCCAAAACTTGTTAAGCAGCCCTCCAGCCAAAATAATTACCCGCTCCTCCTCTAGACCAATACAGCTACAACCTGGATACCTGGCTCCAGGCAATAAAGGCAAGTCCATCTATTACAAGCTTAGCACAATCACAAAAACGGCACCAGAAAAGAGGTGGAAAAGAAGGGAGGGCAGGTCCAAGATCACACTAAGAGGGCCACAGGGCCCCAAAACTGGGGTGGGGAGAAAGGGAAAGAACAAATAATACCACTCTTAAGGAATGCCAAAAACAAAAGGGACCTATTGGTGGGAGTCTACTATAGACCCCCTA
>NW_017728962.1:639442-663551 GCF_001723915.1 Gavialis gangeticus
TCCGACCCTAGAAACTATGAAACTATGAAACTATGAAAAGACAAATGAAGCTGAAGGCATCAAAAAGTTGCAGGTCAGAGGAGGCCATAGCCAACAGGAAAAATGCTCTGTCTCAAGCCAAAGAGATTAAGGAAAACTGAGGAACAGGAAACATACTGCTCTTTGTGCTTCTGATGTGAAGCATAGCACACACACAGTGTCCTAGCACTACTAAGGTAAAAGGCTCCAAGCTCAAATGCCTGAAGCACTTGTGCACCCACAGTGAGAACGTGCATATGGTGATACATTTAAAGAAGGTGGGGTCCTGAAGGCTTTATAGCCTCTGTAGCTTTTACCCATGGGAGTGACTATTATTCATACATGACTAGTTCTGTTAAAGTTCAATGAAAACTGGTACTTACACTCCAGGTGAGCAGGAATGCAAAAAAAAATAATAAAACCAAAGAAAGAGAGAGAAAAGTGCCATAATTTGAGATGTCCTTATACCAGAAAAGAATAAAAGTATTTCAACATTTTGATGAGGGACAATAACAAATTTGAAGTAAAACTAACGCAATGTATTCAGGTAGCTTAAAGCTCATTGAGGTTTCTGCATGTAACTGAGATAGCTGCAAGAAATCATTAAGCTACTTTACTATGGAAGCAGGTATCTGAAATAACAGCAGACTGCAAACCCAAAACACAACAAATGCTAGTCAATTCAGGAATCTGAACTATGTGAGTAGAGGCTTTTGGGTATTGTTTTGGGCAGTACAGTGTGTATGTAGAAGAAGCTGAACACAGGATGAGAAAGGAGACAGATATGCAAAACAGAAGTAGAGATGCCTGGTGCAGCCACAAAGATACTAACAGTATGCATACCTGGGAAAATGGACAGAGAAAGAGCTTTTAAGGTAGGAGTGCTGGCTGAAAAGATACTTCGAGATGCAAGCAAGAAATCTCTTATTGTCCGATTCTTCCTGTACTCATAAAAGTGGGAATTTGTACTTACTTTGTAAATAAACAATATTGCATGACTACCACCATTTTCTCCTCCTAAATGTGACAACTATGGGACCCCTGATTTTAGCCAGGCACTTGGGTCAAAAGGGATAACAACCACTTCAGTACCATTTTATAGTCACAAAAGAAGGGTGATCACATCCAAAAGCTTGCATAGAACTTTTTTCCAATTACTCAGTTGGTCTTACAAAAGATATCACATCTACCCAAAGAACCTTGCCTGCTTTTATAGTCACAAGACACTTTCATACCAATTAATATTATATGTGAGCACAGCACTACCAAAATGTAGCCAATTATGGGATGAAAACGGTCAGTCTATTATCCATAGTGTGTTACAGAATTGTTTATACAGAAAATCCCATTTGGCCAAAGATATTAAGTAAACCTCAATGTGCACATAAAGTGTGAACTGTAGTATTTATGCAGAGGAGACAGGCAGGGGCTTGGTTTTTTAACATTTTATCAAATGACTGCCCCTCAGTAAATTCACTGAGCTCTTTTTATGTTGGAAGGTTAAAGGTCTTAGGTGTCCTTGCTTGGACCTGATTATGCAACTCCAAGGAATGTTTATGGCCTCAAAAAAATCCATGTGCTAGAAGACTTGGACATGGTTTTCAGAATATTCCACTAAAGAAGTATGGGCTGGATGAATGGACTGTAAAGTGGATGGAAAACTGGCTGAAGCATCGGGCTCACAGAGTAGTAATAGATGGCTCGACGTTTAACTAGCAGCCGGTATCAAGTGGAGTGCCCCAGGGGTCAGTCCTGGGGCCAGTTTTGTTCAATGTCTTAATCAACGACCTGAAAGATGGCATAGAATGCACCCTCTGCCAAGTCTGCAGATGACACCCACTTGGCTGAGTAGTAGATCTGCTGGAGGGTAGGGTTACGATTCAGAGTGACCTAGACAAACTGGAGGATTGAGCCAAAAGAAATCTCATGAGGTTCAACAAGGACAAGTGCAAAGTCCTGCACTTAGGATGGAACAATCCCATGCACCAGTACAGGCTGGGGCTGACTGGCTGGGCAGAAGCTCAGCAGAAAAGGACCTGGGAGTTATAGTGGACAATAAGCTAAATATGAGCCAACAGTATGCCCTTGTTGCAAAGAAGACTAACAGCATACCGGACTACATTGGTAGGAGTGTTGACAGTAAGTCAAGGGAAGTGATTTTTCCCCTCTATTTAGCACTGCTGAAGCCACATCCAGAGTACTATGTTCAGTTTCGGGCCCCACACTACAGAAAGGATGTGGACAAATTGGAGAAAGTCCAGCGGAGGGCAACAAAAATGATGAGGGGGCTGGGGCACATGATTAATGAGGACAGGCTCAGGGAACTGGGCTTATTTAGTCTAGAGAAGAGAAGACTGAGGGAGGATTTAATAGCAGCCTTCAACTACCTGAATGGGGTTCAAAAGAGGATGGAGCTACACTGTTCTTAGTAGTTGCAATGACAGAACAATGAGCAATGGTGTCATGTTGCAGCAAGGGAAGTTTAGGCTAGATATTAGGAAGAATTTTCTCACTAGGAGGGTAGTAAAACACTGGAACAGGTTACCCAGAAAGGTGGTGGAATCTCCATTCTTGGAGGGTCTCAAGACCCAGCTGGACAAAGCCTTGGCTGGGATGATCTAGTTGGGGATGGTCCTGGTTTGAGCAGGAGGTTGGACTGGATGACCTCCTGAGGTCCCTTCTAACCCTGATTTTCTATGATTTTAAGTTTTCAATATACTATGGAATATATTTTTAAGGTTTTGATGCATCCAGCCCCAGGTTGCTCTAAGTACCTGTCTTTATGTCAAAGCACTTGGTAATCCAAACAGATTCTTCTTAAGGCCGCACATTCCCCCACATTGTCTAAACACGATGAGAAAACAACCCAATGTGATTTCAGCTCCCCCACCCTTCCACTACTAACCTAAAGTTGTTTATGTATCAAAAGGAGGAACACATATAATGTGCACTGAACCAGACACAGCTAGAGTGCCTGCAGCCAAAATACAAAAGGTTGGGCATGTATTTTTTTTTGTAGTCTAATCATTCTGTCATGTATAATGGATGAACAGGCATAGTTCTGGCTTTTGAAAGCCTAAAGCAAAGCTTTAGTTTATTCCTCTAAATCTCATGGGCTTCAAACCGAAGTGTTCACTTATGTCAGCATCACAATGCTAAGCAATTAAATTCCATGGCCAAAATAGGTCCTTGGAGTCAAATCTAATGTATAATTAGATTATATTTTTATTTTGGCAGCATTTGAGATACAGAGCTGGTGGGATTTCTCGAATCCAGAAGGAGAATAGAGGAGAAGGGTTGGAGCTTCATGAACAATAACCTTGTTTCTTTAGTGTTTGTTTTAAATTGAAAAACCTTTTTTAATTTTAAAGACAAAAAAGTAACAATAATCCCTCGATATATGAAGAATTTGGTATGCTGTTGCTATAGGCAATTCTCATCAATGTTTATTTGGTTGAGAATTACAGAAACAGTGATTGATTTAACAGCTGGGGGTCTTTGAATGAGATGAGATATGAGAAAGCCACTCCATATCCAGCCTGAAGAGTAGAGACAAAAGAAATTACTAGCATGGAAAAAATAGCATGCTGTTTGTTTTCTCTACCTGTTTACTTATCCAGTTGCATACAGTAGATAGCCCATAACACTGTAATATCCAAGTACTACAAACACTTTCATTGATTTCAGGAAATTTAGATAAGTATTATTCATCCCTGTTTTACATGGCACAGTTTGATTGAATGACATGCCTGAAGTTACATAGGAAGTCAATGGCAGAGAAAGGAAATTAAACCATATGTTCTCAGTCTTTTTGAGGTTCCATAATCAGGGCGAGTAGTCTGGGTGGTTGTCCATGGGCTAAACTAAAACCAAAAGGCATATTTTCATAAAGAAGAGGCCAGTTGCAATGCTTTGATCCAAATTCTTTTCTTCCAAATTTCTGGAGTGTTTAGAACTGGAGCACAATTTATGGTCAGCATCTTTCTAACGTAGCCCTTGTCCCCTTAGAGGGATTCATTTTACTGGATATCCAAAGTTGACTAAATAAATAACCAGAATATTTAGGGGGTCAACAGAAACATACTAATCATATTATAACTGGAATGGTCACCAGTTAACTAAACATACAGCATTAAAATAAGCCTTCATGAGTCCTCTGGCCTTACCCAGTGCAGCCAGGAGATAACTCCACTAAATCAGTCGCTTTGAGCTAATCCAGAAGAGGGCAGTACATAGCACACACATATGCAAGCTAATACATTAAAGGTGACTACCCAGCTAAGACATACTTCACCCTTAAGCAAAATGCAAAGCACCTGAGTTGTACAGGAATATGGCCTAACATCATGTAGTTACACAATGGAACATACAGCATTATATAGAGAGCTGCATGAATTATCTTCAATATAATTTATCCAACAGTGTTCATCTCTGCCAAGCATCTGCAGATTGACGTTTTCTTTAATTGTTTAATGTTATTCAGAGCTCTCTTTTTTTGGAAGTTTTATTTACTCTGTGGCATAATAATTTAAATTCAAAGTTCAAGCTCTTGCTTATACAGGGTTGCTCATAAGTTACTTTTTTATCATTTCTGTTTCCTGATTGGATGAGTAACTCCAGGGTATAAAGCATGCTTCTAGAAAGCAAATTTAGAATGAATTATTTATGACTATTCAAGAGTGTGCATTTATAAATTCACTTTCTGTAAACCATGACTTACACTCATATAACTTGCACTGGTGTTTACTTAGCTTTATAACACTGAACCAAAACAGTGCCAATCCTACTTTCTAAGTGTCCTTGACAACTAATTAAAATATACAAACAACCATAAAAATTAAGCCAGTTGCAACCTCCACTATGTATTGCAGTAACTAGTTAGACCTAGATTATGAAAAACAAATGAAAAGAGTGAAGCAATGTCACTGAAAAAGAGACCAATTAATCCTGAAAATATTTTTGCAATCTTTGTCTATTCTTTTATTTATATGTACAGACAGACATATGCACATAGAAGACGCTATTCTACTAAAACATGTTTATGACATGAGGAAGAGAAATAATTAATTTTGTCCTAAAAACCCCACAGTCTTCATTTTAAAAGGCAGCAAGATGGCTTTATTAACTCAGTTTAGCACATTTTGTTGTTAACCTCACAAGATAATTTGGGATGTCTGTCCTATAAAACAGAAACAAAATTCACAGTAAAATGCTGAGGGAGAACAATAATATGGGTATCCCATTTTCACATCTTTAGAGTACATCCTTCTTTGAAAATCTGCATGACAACATAAGATAACCCTGCAGCTACCATTTTCCAGACCCCACCCCCCTGACATGCCTATTACCAGGTTGGACAAATGTCCAAATTCATTGAAAGTAAGCTCAGGATCTTTATGACCGCAACCAGTACTTTGGTACTACTGTTGCACAGATGAATAACATCAAAAGTAATGCAGATGACAAGGTAAAAAGACAGAAATACAAACAGACTTCCACATCATGCTGATTAAATGGAACCGGGAAATACTGGTTAAAAATAAGCCACTGCTATAATTTTAAATATCAATAGGTTAACTTACCAGTAACGTGGGCTTCTTGCTTATGTCCTTATCTTGCACAACTCTTTCTGCCTAAACTAAACAATTGCTGCCAGTTTAAGTGGTCTTTAAAAAAATTAACTAGATAAGAAAAAAATCACTAACAATTGCAGTTTATAGACTTTCAGACTTGTTCCCTACCCTGAAAAGCATAAACCCATGGGTCAGAAGTGCAGATGTTTTGCAGGTGTCCAGAGGAGGAGCAAGTGCCATATGTCTGCGTGCTCTCTCATCACCCTTCATTACCTGGGCACAACCGCAGTCCCCAGGTTCCTCAAAAGTGGGGACTGTTCCTTTTTAGGGTTCCCAGTGCACAAAGCAACTCTTAAAAGGGACAGTGAGCAAAAGGGGCAACAACTTGAATGCACCTACCCAATATGAACTAACTAGCACTGCCAGCTGTACATGCAAGAAGGAAAATGCTGCAGTTCCTAAAAGGGTGATGTAGCAAGGACACTCATCTTCCCTGAAGTCAAAGGAAAAAGTTAAGGGAACTCTTACTCCTAGGTTAGGGATAGACATTCAAAAGAGGCTGAGCCTGAATTGATTCAATCTTTGCAGGTTAGTCTAACCTGGCTAGGCTAAATCAGTTTTGTAACTGCACAGACATCCCAGAAATGCAGGCACATGCCTGCAGTGGCTCAGGCTAGAAGCCAGGAGGTGCTAGAGCACTGAGCTGAGGAGGGGTGTGGCCAGGCCTAGGCAGGATGCTCTGATTAGCCCAGTAGGGAATTTATAACAGTGTTTATCACAACACAGGGACATTACCAGCTACCTGTTGATTCTGCCTGTTGATTCAGCACAGACCATAGCCAACATGTGGTCTGCTAGCTAATACACAGACACCTCTTCTGCATGGCGGAGGGGAGGGGAGGATTCCTGCTTAGCAGGGGGTAGGGGGGAAGCAGTCTGCAAGTCTCTGGAGCTGCAGTCAGGGAGCAGAGGAGAGGGGCCAGCCCTGCTGTGGAACAAAGAGCCCTACCCAGCCCAAAGAGCATGCAGACATTGCATACCCAAATCAGTTAAGTCTGATACTACATTCAACCAGGTTTATCTCCAACTGGTTTCAGCCATTTTCAAACTGGTTTATGTGCACTGAACATCTGTTCTGTTACAGGTTTAAACCAGTTTCTTATCACTTAAATCAGTGTATGCATAATGTCTGTCCCTAGCCCTACGGGCTATGCAGGTTGCTAGTATGCCCAGCACAGGCCAGCATCTAAGGCATGACTAAGCCGTAAAGAATACAAGAAAAAGCACAAAAACATACCTGCACAAAGTCAATACTTGGAACTGACCAGGCATACACTGCACAACAGGTTATACAGGAAGTGACAAACCTTCAGGTGCAGGGCTGGGGATTATGGGAAAGAGATGTCAGGGAGAGGATTCTCCTGCAGATTGGTTGGTTTCCATCTGGATCAATAGTTTCAAAAAAGGAGATTTGCTTACTCTGACTGCTAATTCATCTTGGAACTTTTTCATGGCACTTAAAGAGAAACTCATACACTTTCCCAACTCCAGTAAAATCCCATAGAAGGCAGTAACAAACATTAAAGTTTGGCAAAAAATAATAAACTAAAATATATGATAAAGTCACATACACCAAAAGGCATACCCACTTTGATTGCTGGACCAACCCTTTACTATACTGTAGTGATGAAACTTCTGAAAAGTTAAAAGAACTATGGCTTAAAAAAAAAAGAAATAAAAAGAAAAAAAATCTTCCATATGTATGTGCAGCCTCCCTCACTTGTTTAAATGAAATACATTCTAATTAAATTTCTAAAGAAAATTTAACTAGTCCATATAAATATCTAACTGAACCCATGCCTTTGACTTTGCTCTTGCTTAAACAAACTGCTAAGTGTGGTTGTATTTAGTATTCTTTAAATATTATCCATTAGCCAATGTAAGTTAGGAATCTCCCCCCCAACAGATGCATGCATGCATATGTACACACACATGCACACTGAGTCTAAATCACAGAAAAGCATCTACGTACTAAATGCAATCTGTGGAGATAACCAACTCAGTAACGTGTACCAGCCACAACTACAGCCTTGGTAACCAAACTGTCCAAAGAACTGCTGGCCATGTAGAATTATGGCAATTCCAGTGGGACTTTGGAGGACTCTGGGATACACTTCAATGGAGGCTCAAGGCTGTAGACTAGAACCTATCCACCAACATGATATAGTACACAGGGCCACCTCATCTGGACCACCGGGCCGCCTACTGCTCCCCTGTCACCACATTTCTGGAACTGCAGGGAGCCCCACAGGCCAAAGGTTGAGCACTGCTGGCCTATAAGTATGAACCAGAAATTAGGGAAAGGAGGATTTAATTGAAAGATTTACAAGCAGTGCTGTGGCAATGAAGTTTGGCACCCAGGGCAAAGCCCGTAGCAGCAACCCGCCCTCGCCCTGCACACACATCCACAGGGCACACACCCCCCATGCTTGCCCAGGAAAGCACGCAGTGATGGGACCTGCCCTTCCTCCATCCCCATGTCCCACCCAGATGAGCTGCTCACAGCTCCGCCCCACGCCCTGCACTGGCTGGTCAATGCCTTTTGGCATACCTTCACTTTGGCACCCAGGGCGGTCACCCCGCTCCCTCCCCCACTTTGCTACAGCACTGTTTACAAGACTGGTAACTTGATAACAAAGAGGACACACATGCTTTTAGGTCTACACAGGTAGTTAGCTATGTCAGTCTGAAGTCAGGCATAAGGTAGGGCAGGGTGGCACCACAGAGACTGTTTTGGTCCATTCCTAGAATCTGATGAAGTTGTTGCCTATGAAAGCTTATGCTCCTCTGAAGCAATTAGGGTTGAAGATGACATCCTGTCCTGCCTGTTCTGCTTCTATGTCTGGATGGCACTGTATTTAGTACTAGATACAGTCTGGGGTAGAAGTAGTCAGTCCGTCTTTTGTTCATCTCCTCCAGTGAGCATTATAATATTATTTATGCCGTACTTGTGAAATCAGATGAAAAGCTCTTATTTTGTCTGAGCTCTTATGTTTTGACTTCAAAACATTTTTGATTAATTTTTTTTTATTTTTCAACGTGTTTTTAGTCTGAACACAGGCTCTCATATTCAGTCACAGATACAAATGGATTCTGCTATAGATTCTTCACAGAACCTTCTACACTGTGGATATGGATAGCCAAGTTTTAAAACAGTTAAGTTTCTAAGCAATGCATTCTCAAGTTTACTAAAATACAAAAATAGAAGTTCTATAGTTAACTGTCTTCTCTTTATAAACTTCATGTTGCCCACAATTTGGATTGATGGGAAAAGGAAACCAAAGATTACACACTGCGAAAAAAGCACTGTCCAAAAATAAATAAATAAACCCACCCACACAGACTCTATATTTTTTCCCATAGAGAAAGAAGCAAATGTAATTATTTTTGTCTTCATTTTGGATTTATTAACTCTCAATCCCAATTCCTAGAAAGGTATCCATTTTAATTACATATTTCTTCATGTTTCCTTCTGGCTAAGAGCTATACAAATTCACCTATATTCTGTTCAATAGCTACATAATACCTGAAACATCATACATTTTAAAATCAGGACTGGCCAATTGGTGGGTGCCATGCTCCTGCCCAGCTGCTGTTCCCCCATCACTTCAGCTACAATAGCTGAAGTAAACTGAAGGAGCTGAAGGAGCTGAGTAAACTCCTATGTTTACTCCACAAGTGGAGCAAGCACAGCCCAAGAGAGCTCAGGGTGAGCCTGGGGCTGCAAAGGCCCGTGATGAAGCAGTGAGGGAGGAGTGGGCATATGCAGGTACAATGCAGGAGGAGGTATTCACGCAGCATGCAGGTTTGGGGACCTATGGCTTACCCTGGTCTGGAACATAAATGTGCCACCCTGCTAATGAGGTTCACAGGGCATTTGGCCCCAGCCACTTAAAAAGTTGGACAGCCCTGAGAGCATAGTACATGATTCTGGTGGACCTCAACTGACTTTGGTTTCAGTAGGACTTGAGAACATTGAACACCTTCAAGAGCAAATTGGATGCTTATCTTGCTGGGATCCTATGACCCCAGCTGACTTCCTGCCCTTTGGGCGGGGGGCTGGACTCAATGATCTTCTGAGGTCCCTTCCAGCCCTAATGTCTATGAAGTCTATGAAACCTCCTTATAAGACTTGGCCATACATCAGTAGTATTTGAATTCTACTGGCTGCCATTTGTGTAATCCCTTTTGGATTTATCTAAAAGTTGTGCTGAATCAGTGTGATAAAAGAAGAATTCTTTAGTTTCGCTGGGGACAAACCAGACAAACTCTATACCACGTTATGGCTGTATGACAGTTTGTTTCAGCACTTTTCTATAAGGAATAAAATCCTGGTTACCCATGTTCTTGGACTTAAACTTAGGAAGAAAGTTAGAGTACTTTACTGTCACACACACATCTTTAACAATGAATACTATGCTCTTTCATATCCTACTCCTCATACTGATTTCAAGCCAACAAAAAAAAAGTAAACTGGAATATGCGTACTTTAATTTAACTTCTTCTATCAGACATCTGGCATTTTTAAGAGGATCCCTACGACAAACACATAAATATAGAGACTTAGAATGAGGAAATAGTTACTAGCAGTTAGAAGGTTCTCCCTTTCTCTTTTGGCTGCTACAGGCCTGCTCAGACAATAATAAGTGTTATAGAAGTTAGCCAAAATCTAAGAGTAAGAAAATAAAGAATCTTTGGTGTATAGTCATTTGCACAATACCCCACTATGGTATTTGTGAGGTTTCAAAACACTTGCCTGACTAAATCAGATGATCTTGCCACTTTTGTAAGAAATCTCAACCTTGCCAACAGTTTCACTATCAAAACAAATATCCTTCCTAAGTTAAATGAAAACATCCAAATTCAACATGCACATCTAAGCCTTCAGTTTTTAACCCCATGTACATTAGCCCCATGATTAAAATAGAACAACCAGCATTTTAATGCTTCAAGAAAATTTTCTGTGTCATTTTTCATGGGGCTCCTTGCTTTTTTTTTTTTAGAAAAAAAGATCGTTTTTCAGTGTAAAACCTACCTTGCCCAAGTAACCTGCCAATTCTATGGTTTTGGGATCCAACATGTTCATCTACCTAGTTTTTTATAAAAGCTAATGAATACCATATTGGAGCCCCATCCCAACTGTTTACTCATGCAGTAGCCCTACAATTAGGCTTCCTAACTTACTAACTACATGTACTTAGATGTTATATTCAATCTAAGGATTTTCTACAATATCCGTCACTATACTAGCTATGATTTTTCACTTCCTTAACTGATCTAGAAATATAAGTTATAATACAAATACACAATACTCACCAGTTTTTTTAGATTTGTAGCAGTTTCTCTAAATATATAAATCATCCACTACCGCAGCACCTAGACACACACATACGTAATCAAAAAGGATAATCCCAACCTTAATTTAATTGCTCCCATCTCTGACAAGTTCCACACAGCTATTAAAGCAACAAGACTGGCAAGGCTACTGGACCAGATACAATATACCCAGAATTTGTTACCAAGCTCAGAACCAGAATGAAAAGATGGCTTCGGCAATATATGTATAAACGTCTAGAAAGTAACATAGGCAGAAAAACTTCTACAACCAAAAACCCTAGAAAGTAACAGACTTCCAAAAATCTGGAGAAAAGCTGACGTCATTGCCCAATAAACCACCAGAGGATCCAAAGAGCTACCAAACCATCTCACTACTCTGTATTACACCCAAACTCATGGGGGATGTCCAGATGAGCGCACCTATGCGGTATGTGGTGCTGCAAACACATCTACAGCACCACATACTGCACAGTCAGCTCTTCTCTGTGTTGCAAGAGTGTGCTGCCCGTGCGTGCACTGCTCCATTTTTTTTCCATGGGTTTTTTTGACCCCAGGATATCCAGAGGTCAAAAAAAACCACAGAAAAAAAACTGGAGCAGCGCACACATGGGTAGCATGCACGACTGAAAAACAGAGCCGGGATACCCAGATCCATGCTCTGGCTGCCAGCCAGGCTCCATGCAGCATGGTCACCGCAGCTGCAGCCCTGGGAAGACCCCAAGACCTCAGGTAAGGCTGCTGGAGCCAGCACAGTGCTGGCCCCAGGCTCCCGTACTGTCCCTGGATAACTTGTCACGCACCAAACAGTGTGTGGCATGGTCGTTCCCCAGGGACAAGTAGCTGTGGCACAAGGTACACCACTGCTACTTGTCCCTGGGGAACCAAATGCCTGTGCTCATCTGGACACAGCCCTGGAGTACATAATCCAGAATAGAATAGAGAATATCATTGATCCCCAGCTCCCCAAAGAACAAGCTGGCTTTCGGAAAAAGTAGTGTACCACTGACCGAGTTATGTTATTTACATCTGCCATAGAAAACTGATTTTAAATGAAACAAAAAATAAGAGCAGTGTTCATCAACTTCACAGTCACCTATGACACCACATGGCACCAAGACCTCAAATACAAAATGCACTCTGTGATACCTGACAGCAAGCTATGTGCTTTCATCATGAAAATGATATCCGGCACATCATTCAAACTCACTACCAGCCAAGGAGAAAAAAAACAGAGTACAAACTCTGAAGAATGGAATCCCCCAAGGATCAGTGCTAGCACTAATACTTTTCAATGTATATACCTCAGATTTCCCACAGACATTTAAGTGAAAAATATACTGACAATGTAGCCCAAAGAGTAGACATGACAGAACTGGAAAAGATACTGAGTGCTGACATGGAAGTCATTGCTGTTCATCTCCACAAGTGGCACTTAAAGTTGAGCATTGATAAATCAGTACCTTCATTCTTCCACCTAGAAAATTGTTGAACTACAAGCACGCTGAATATCAGAGTAGACAGCCACATCCTTCCCCATAAGCGTACCCCAGCCTACCTAGAGTATTACATTAAACCATTCCCTCACCTATAAACACCACATTTAGAAGGTCAGCAGTAAGTTCCTGCACAGGTAGCTGTCTTTAAATGTTTAGCGAGCACAACATGGGGTGCCAATTTCAAAGTACATTTGCAATGGTGTATGCCCCAGCAGAATATTATGCTCCCGTATGGTTCAGAAGTTGTCACACTAAAAAGTTCAACACTGGACTTAGTGCACTGAGACTCGTAACAGGCTGACAAACTTACACACACACAGATGTACTCCCTGTACTCTTCGGCATTAGACCAAGTAGTATGAGACAGACCCTAACATCATAAGAATGGTACATAAGAAGTGTACTCAGGCTAGCTTCCTGTCACTTGTTATTCAAGGAAAGGTATAGATAGACAATTGTAGGATATAAAAGGATACTGATCAGAGCTGTTATGATGCAACTACTACATCTGAATAATTCTGTAGTAAAACCAGTCCAGCTTCCACTCCAGCTCAGGATTAAAGTTTGGGCAATTTACAGGACTTTGCAGACATAACCGTTCTGGAGTAACAGTTGATGTATGCTCCAGAGCAGCAGCTCCCTTCCTCTTCTAAACCAACTAAAATAAGTTTGTGTTAGTCTTTGGATATGATCAAAATGACTGGTTTTGCATTACATTTTCAGGGTGTCAATATACTGCATTGGATAGATTTGTTGGTAGTGGGTGCATCTATATGAGATGCTACGGCGCAGTAGCAAGAAGCTACTGCACTGTAGCTCGTTGTTACCGTGCAGCAGCATTGCCCGGCACTAACCATGATACAACACTACAGTGCAGTACTAACAAGCTACTGCACTATAGCTTCAGAATAAAAACATGCGGCAACAGTACTGTGCAGTAACTATAGTCAGAGAGCAGTCATTTAGTACTTGCATGACTACGCAGTAACAACTGCACAGTCTGCCACTCATGTAGAGTAGGTAGTTCCTTAGCCAAAGATTCAACACTGAAGGTAATGCCCCTGGCTTCCCCAGACCATGAGATGGTTGCAGAGAGAGAGGTGCTCCCTGAATTTATAGGGAGGATCAGTACACTTGCTAGGAAGTTTCAATCAGCTGTAGGCTTTGAATTTTAGAACCAAAGCAATCAAATGGAACCAGAATATGACAAGGAACAAGTCCAAGGCACAGAGTTCTGAAATCCTGTTGCTCTGGAGTTTTGTCTTTGCTCAAAGTTTGATGACAGTATGAGGAAGCTGAAACAAACGAAGCTTTTGTATAAACTTTACACTCAACTCAAAAGTTGGAAGTAAAAGGTTACACTTGACTTTTGAGTTGAAAGTCCCAACCTGGACCTGCCAAAGGTATGAATTACTGTTTCTAGTTTAATTTGTCTCTAAAATAAAAAATGGTTTCTTTATTTCTTCTGGTCTGCTGCCATAGTGGTATAGCATTGGTTTTAATGTCTGATCCCAGCCACATTAAGTTACCACATCCCAAGGCCCTATAAAATATGCAGTGATCTATAGCTCTGCTGCTGGTGCTGTGGCCTGGAACTAGCCTCTCATTCTTAAATTTACTTGTAGTGACTTAAGATACATTGTAAAGATTGTCAGGTTTCAGATTTATCTTATTCTTGTTTCTTAGTTTGAAGATCATGAAGATACATGGAACACACCTGAGAGTTCTGGTAGCCTGACGGATCTCTACTTACTGTGTGAGGTACATTAAGCCAACTAGAGTGATTATACAGGAGGATCATTTAATAAAGATTTGCTCTTGTTGCCACTAAAAACTAACAGGATAACTGCTGGAACAAATAAGAGCTGGTTGCAGGGGAGAAGTACCTCTTTAAGATAAGACTATGCCACATTTTGTGCCAGTCCAACATTTATATTTAAAATGTTCATCCAGATAAATGTGTTAATAATAGAAACTCAATTTTTAAAGACTAATTATCAGGATAGTTCCAATAACAGACGAATAGTAGTACAAGTCAGACTTCAGGAGCAGATACTTTATCTGATCAGTTCTCTCTCAGCCAGCCTATTTGAAATTCAAATTGAGCAAATATTGTCAAGCAAGAAAGTATATAGTTAGTGATTTCTAAAAAAAAATTGTCAGAAAAGATAATAGCTGGTATTTTATTTATGTAATTGCACATGTATGTATGCAATTATTTCCACGTAGAGAACGAAAAACATGACAGAAAAAATCAGTTTTGCAAAGCATCCAAGATGCATAAATATTTATTTTGTTGATTGAGATACCAGGGTTTTTAGCTGTGGTCCACAAATAATTTCATGTATATATACATCTTCTATATTTTGTTAGCTCTTACATACCAGTATGGATCTGGTTTTCTCATTTATTTTGTCTGGTCATACTGCAGTTCACTTGACTATTAATCTTTTATATAAATCTATCAACTGGGATACTGAATAAGCCTGACTCTCTCTCTTGCATTCACTCCTCACTACGTATATGTAAATGTCATTTTATAGACAGAGGTGATTACATGTTATACATACCTACTTACACTATACATTTTAGTGATATAATATTTCATCTTTTATTTGAAAAGAAGGAATCAGGGAAGGAAAACCAGAGGACACTTCTTTGATTGAATGGATTGATTCAATCACAAGAAGGATTGATTAAGGACACAAACTTACAAACTTTTAGTCATGTGAGTAATCCTTTCTCCTCCATGTAGTTGCACTGACATCAGTGAGACTGCTTGTATGAAGGATTACTCATGTGACTACGGATTTGCATGATTAAGTCTGGATATATTCCAGAGAGACCTCATATATCTCTGACTTCATTGAAATTATATAGCAACTATATATTACTCATTTGTCAAAAACTGCTTCTGTTAAATTTGAGTAATTTGTCTCATCTTGTTTTCTTGCTGCCCATACAGTGATTTGAGGTTGCATTCTGTAGTGTGTGGTAATCCTATTGCTGGATTAACCAGTACTACGTACAACCATTTTTCACAACAGTTTTGTTTCACTGTAATGAAATCCCTGAATGTGTCAAGTGTCTCCCACTGGGTTAGAACAAAGCTCAAGCAAATAAAGATACACTAAATAAGTTTGATGTAGGATAACAGTATGAAATTTTTATATCCTTAATGCAGAAATATGGCTTTTAAAAGACAGCTAAAGGATATAAAACTTTTAAGATATGAAGGATTAACAAAAGAACACAATCTACTTTCCCCATAGGATTTTAATTATATTGCACCACATGAGGACAAGAGTGACAGTATATCTATAATATATCATTATAATAAAATCACGTGTCATAGTAATGCTTTCTCTGCTCTGGATTTTTAGACTTGGACCAACTTTATGTTTTCCCCATTAATCCTACAGCAGTTTATTCAATAATGTATTGATAGAGTATTAACTCAGCAGCATTTTTAATCACATATTTTTAGTATAGACAGCAAAGGAGAAATAACATTCCTTTTAACTTGTTACTATAACTGAATCCCACCTCCAAAGGTGGATGTGGCACCCCTTGATACCCACACCATGCCCATTCTACACTTTGGTTTATCAGGGCACTATCCTAACCTTTCCTGCCATGCCTTGATGCCAAATTAATATAAATTTCAGAGGCTACTCTCAGACCACTAGAATGATCTTTTAAACACTTCACGTCACCCTGCTCATTAATAGACCACCTCAGTCTGGCCCAACCTCTAGCTCTAAGTCTAAGTAGGGCACCTCTGTTTTCAAATGGCCTTCTCTCTGGCCCCCGGGCTCTCTCTCTGCACCTGATTAACAGTCTATATGAGGGGTGCTCAACCTCCAGCCCATGGGCCAAATGGAGCCTATGGAACCATTGGGTGGGAAATTTGGCGGGGGGGTGTGGTGACCATCAATACAGCCACCCTACAAAATTTCCAAACCCTTTGTCCCATGCTGCCAGTCACAGCTGGGCCATGCCCCCTCTCCTGCATCTGGATCAGGGCCAGGCCACACCCCCCCCAACAGGGCCAGTTTGGGGGCAGGACATGACCCTTCCCCAACAAAGCCAAGCCACATCCCCTTCAGCAGCAGAGCCAAGCTACACCTCCTTCCTCCCCCCAGGCTAGGTTGGGGCAGCCAATGTCCCTTGCATCTGTGGGAGCTGGACCATGCTCCCTTGTCCCCACTGGGGCAAGCCATACCCCTTTCCTCCCATCTTTTTCTTTCTGACCCCCAGGTAACCATCGTCAGTTACGGCTTTCAGTCACTGTCCCTGTGCTTAGGCCACTCCCTCATGGCCTGAAGTCCTTAACAGTCCTGTGTTGATTAAACAAACTCACAGCACCTTACCCAAGTGTCCACAGTGGCTGTAGGGCTACTTCCCTATGGAAAACAAATAATCAGCAATGCCCTCTCTTCATTTTTGTGGCTTCCACACTTCCCTTCTAGACAGAACTCAGAAATAGCAGAAATAATCCCCCACATCAAATTTCCAGTTTTGTGATCCGCTCCTCTAAATGTCTCCCCCACATCCCAAGGGGAGAACTACAGATCAAAGTCCTATGGCAGTGTCATGACACTTCACCTGTTGGGGTACATTGGACTTGCCAAAACCATCAGCCTAGTCCTCCAAAGTTTCTGGTGGCCCCAACTTTGGCAGAGTGTGCAGAACTATGTCACCTCATGCAAGGTATGCATTCACACCAAGACCCCACACACAAAGCCACTGGGCCTCCTCCAGCCACTGCCAACACTAAGCCAACCTTGATACAGTATCTGTTGATTTTTATCACAGACACAGGTCCCTCCCCACTCTCAGTCACTCAAGTATACTGGTGGTAGTGGATCTTCTGACTAAGTTGGTTCGCTTCATTCCCTGCCCTCAGGGCACCACAGCTCCCAAGACTGTACAGCTGTTCACTGATTATGTTCTCCAGCTGCATAGCCTCCCCACAAGAATCGTTTCAGACCACAGACCACAAATTCTTATCTCATTTCTGGATGGAACTCCTGAAGTTATTAGATATCCAGCCACTCACTTCATCTGCCCACCATCTACAAACCAACAGACAGACAGAATGTGCCACTAAGTCATTTAGAAATACTCTCTAGTGCCTTCTAAATTACCACCAAGACAAATGGGTCTCCCTACTTCCCTTTGCAGAATTTGAATACAATAATGCTGAACATGCCTCTACCAGCCAGTCTCCTTCTTTCTATAATTATGGCTTCCACCCCCATTTCATCTCCTACCCCCCAACCTTCCCACACACCAGCCAGGGCCAATCTAATTACACATCTCCACCAGGTTCAGAGAGAATTAAGAGAGCACCTGGAAGCCAAGAAATTTGCAGATGGGGTCATCAAGAATTGCCAGTCTTCTCAGCAAGAGATAAGGTTTGG
Organism: Gavialis gangeticus; assembly: GCF_001723915.1. Lineage (NCBI taxonomy): Eukaryota > Metazoa > Chordata > Crocodylia > Gavialidae > Gavialis > Gavialis gangeticus. The sequence goes on from NW_017728962.1 coordinate 657,353, forward strand.
TTATCTACCTGCTATCTGATTTGGAACAAGGACGTTTTTTAAAACCCAAAATTTCATAGTAACTTTTCCAACCAGCTGCATTAGCATTGCCATTTGTATTCTCCAGATGGAATTTAGCATTGACACTACTCAGCTTTCTTTTGCTAAACATTTCCCAAAAAATAGTTGATGACAGTTACAAGAGACAGTACTGGTGACATTCTGTGCTGTCAGAAAAGCTAATTATGCAAGGTGCCTGACATATAGTGGAATCCCCCCATTCCCAGGGGATTCCACTACATGTCAGATCTAGATTGTGCCTGACTTTGACACATACATAGGGGAGGGGATAAGCAAGAAACGTTTCCTTGAAACTACCCAGCCAAGAGCCTATTACAACTGCAGAGTCTGAATCTATACAATTGTTTCACATTATCAGTCCTAAAACTGAAACTCCAATAAGAAGGAAAGAAGAAGGACCATGGTCACAGGGGAAGCAAACTATCATCCTTTTGGGAAAGCACAGAACTCTGGCTCATATATATGCATAGTCTGTGTATCCATGCCATACCTCTCTACTGTCCCTCATTTCCAGGCATGTCACTCAGGTCCTTGGAATACATTACACTTAAGGCATGATAACCAGTTATCACATCTTAAGTAGTTACCCAGCCACACATTAATGTAATTAATGGCATGATAAAACACAGAATAAGCCACAAAGCTATTACACAAAATTCTAATATTATAAAAGCCCTAATCTGTCTGTCTGTCTGTCCATAATGCTTTATTTGTGCTCTGACTGGCTGACTGAAACAGCCAATCACAGTGCAAAGAATCGTTGGAACAGGAGGCAGTGGAGGGCTGGCTGCCATGATGGCAGAGACACAGGGAGTGGAGCGAGGGAGACAGGGGCAAGGCCAGCACAGCCCTTGATACAGTGGCAACAGAGTGGATGGAATGGAGGGGCGAGGCCCCCTGAGGCCCCACCTGCCCTGCTCCCTGCAGGCAGCAATGATGCAGGAGGAAAGGCCACCAGAGCTCCTTGGAGGTGACGGTGGTGGCAGCGGTGCAGGGGGGAGCCAGGTCAGGACACCATAGAGGGGGGTGAGGCCACTGGCGCTGGCCTCAGACCATCCCTCCCCCTTCCATCGTCACTGCCTGCAAGGCCGACCTGGGCCAATGCAGCAGCAGTAGGGAGAGGAGTGGGCCTGACGCAGGTGAGGGGGAGAAGCAAGTGCACCACAGCTGGCGGCAGTGGCAGTGGGGGAAGTGGAAGTGGGGAGGAGTGGGCCTGGGCCCAATGCAGGGGGGAAGAAGGAGCAAGCCTCAGGGAGAGGAAGCTGGCCCACCATGGCAGTCAGGGGAAAGCAGCAGGCCCGAACTGGCCCAATGCGGCAGTGCCTTCTCCCCCCACTCAGGCCCAGGCCCACTCCTTCCCAATTTCCCCACCTCCCTCCGCATCAGCCCCAAGCCCACTCCTTCTGGCCTTCTGCAACCACTGGGTCAACTTGGGCCCATTGCTCCCCCACACCCTCCCCTGCCATGGCAGGCTGGCTTCTCCCCACCCTCAGGCCTGGTCCTTCTCCGCATCAGGCCTGGACCCACTCCTCCCCTCCCCCCACCACTGCAGTGGGGAGGGGGGGAGCAGGCCCAGACCCCAAGCAGCAGGAGGGAAGCGGGGTGCAGGCCCGAATGACATGGATCCGTCCCCGCCCACTCCCCCCCTTCATCATTCTTGACAGGCAATTGGCTAGTATGTGTAATAATTTTGTGGCTGATTCCTATCATGCCATTAATTGATCATATAGCCAACCTGGGGCTCCCAGCCACAAAGGTACAACTAATCCACATCCACTGCTCCAGGCTCCCAGCATTTCCAAGGCAAAAACTATCAGTTGATCCAGACTCCCAACCATGGGGAATGCACCATGCCACAAGAGCTTGCTACTTGCCAGTGCAGGGACTCCCAGACTCCCCCTGCATCAGCAATAAGGGGGATGGGATCTGATACTTAATCCCACAGTCACACCTTCTGCCATGCATGTGTAGCATGACAGGAAGCGTGATTATGGGGATCATGCATCAGATCCCATCACACCTATAATTGCACATCTGTCAGCGGCCTCCATTTAATTCTATTTAACTATGTTCCACATAAGTTTGGGATGCCCTAACAGTTATTAAATATTATATCATATTATTTATGATGGTAAATAAATATATATGAAATATGGTGGTGGAAAGTTATTTATACTAAAGGAACAAATCACACAGCACTGTAAGCTTCCTGAATGAGTAAGTTCTGCCTTCATTTTGGGTCTCTGTCAAATGTGTCATTTTGGGTACCCTAAACCAGGGAAGGGTGAAAAGTAATAGGGTAATAAACATAATTGTTGAAAATCTTTTTAGAAAAACATGAACTTGTACAGATCCTTTTATACTACTGAAGTGAACTTCTTCTAACATATAAAAAGCTCGGTTGATACAGTTCCAAAGCTCAACCACAACTGTGCTCAATTGATTATTTTGGTGCACTTCCAGGGTCATCTGCTGCCTCTGAAACACATGGCTCTAAAGCAGTTTTTCTGACCTTCAGTGGTAACTACTTAGAATACTTTCTATCTAAAGGAGCAAACATTGTAAATACTGGCTCAAGTTATGGGAAGAAATTGCAGCAAAACCTGAACCTTGCATCTGTAATTAAACTCACTGACTTCTCCATGAAAGCAGCTGATAATTTTTATCCCAGTCTACAACATGAGATAACACCTTCTGTGCCATTCAGATGCTGACAGTTCTATTTCCTATGGCTACTTTACCTGCTGATTCTTCAGATACAATGGTTCTGTTTTGTAACACCTGAGTAAAACAAATGGGACCAAACTGAAAAATGTGAATCCATATCTAGATCCCAGACACCATACAGTTCAAAACTATACATATCTAGAATTTAGATTCAGGCCTTCACAAAAATTAGTGTCACTAAATCAGGTTAACGTCTGGATCAGGACTTCAAACACTTGTATCTAACAACATTCTGGTTGGTGCTAGGTTTGGTATTAAAACTAGAATGAACATTCCTGTAAAGGGAAATGTAATCTGGAAGACCCAGGCAAGACATAACCTTGAGAATGTTACTGATAAAAAAAAGTTGTTGTAAGTTTGGAGAAGACACTCACACCATTTACATAGCATGTATCAGCAAAAAATCATTAACCACAGAGGGACAAAATGCTGATATGTTTTTATGAAACTCCTGTGAACAAGTTACTGTAAGTGAGGCCCAATGAAGTTAGGCCAGACTCCTGCAAACAGGTTTAATTAACCTCAAGTCATATTCATCTAGAGTAAAATAAAGCACTTATTCCACCATTCTTTTCAGGAGTTTTCCACTAGGAGTAACAGATTTAGAGCCCCCTTACTAAGCAGGATATTAAACGGCTATGTGCTGTTCAGTGAACCCTCATGAAACAGGGGGCCCTAACCCTTGTTACTTTTAAGAGTGAGGGGGCAGCATTGTAGCATGTTGCAATCTGTGGCATACAGCCTGAGTTAGAGCCAGCTGCAGGAAAGTAAACAGCCATGGAAAGAAAAAGACAGGAGCTACAAAGCTGTAAAAACTGTCTGAAAGCATGCTGCTTTGCACTATGCTACAAGGGGCAGAGCTCCAGGCAACTGTATTAGCTAAGCAGTGACTGCAGTATAGTGGAGTAAACTACAGCAGAGAGAAGCAGGATGACTGGGGCTAGGGACAGAAGTTACACATAAGCCAGTTTAAGTGATCAGAAACTCATTTAAACCTGTTATAGAACAGCAGTTTAGTGCACATAAACCAGTTTTAAAAATGGCGGAAATTGGTTTAAGATAAACCTGGTTGAATGTAGCCTCAGGCTTAAACTGATCTGGGTCAAACCAGTTTATGAAACTTCTGTCCCAGACCCCTTTCTGGTTCAAGTTAAATTACAGTCCCACAGCATGCTTTCCAGCCCTGGGCTGGGCTGTTCTGTCTGCTCCAGCAGAGAAGGGTTGGAGGAAGGGGGAGCAGGCAGGGACTACCCACCGCCCCAGGCAAACCCTGGCTGGGGGCTGGGGCCAGGTGGTTAAACCCACCTTCCCCTGAGTACAGAGCTGCCCAGCTGCTAAACTTACTGAAACTTACTGCTGGCTGTGACTGTAGACTAAAAATCCCAGAGGCACCTGGAAGCCAGAAGAGGAAGTGATGAGCAACCCTGGAGAGTTCTGCTGCTGTGGTTCTGGACTGCAAATCCCAGAAACCTCAGGGGCAGCAGGAAGAGGAAATGAATATGCAGCCCGTCCCAGAGAGGCATACTCTAGCACTCCCCCCCCCCCCCCCCCCCCCCCGGATTCTGGCTTGAGCCCCTGCAGGCATGTGGCTGCATTTCCTGAATCAAAATTAAATGTGGGTCCAGTTGTTTCTCAGTTTAATCTCTTCAGCTTAGACCAGCCTGCAAAGACTGAACTGATTCAGCCTCAGGCTTTTTGACTGTCTGTATTTAGCCTGGTGCAGTACAGATAAACCCCTGTGTCCAAATGAAAGAACACATGACCAGAAGGGGAGAAGCCTGGGGAATATAAGCCTGACTCCAGAGCTGGAGGGGCAGTCTATCACTAAACACAGAAGACAGAAGAGCTCCTGAGCATAGGCTGCTGAGGGAAGGTCCATAAGTGAACAAAATGCCCTAAAGAACTGGAAGAAGACCACTGAGATGGGAGTAGGGGTTTGCTGTAGTACAAAGAACCAGAATGGGATTTAAGTTTTTTGTATTTAAAACCAGTTTGTTTATGTTGGCTGTTGAATGGCAAGGAATGGGTGTAGGCAAAGGGGAGAAAAGAAGCCACAATGGGTGCCTAGGAAGGCATCCTGCATTTTGAATTGATGGCAGAGGACCTGGCATGAGACTGCCAGTCAGGTGAGGTAGCAAGGGGGAGCCTGAGAGAGAGACTGGTAGGTTGGAAGGGCCAACTAGAGGTTTGGTACACTGAGCAGGAGCTGATGATGGGCCCAATGGACTGTGCTGAGGGGCAAGTGTGCCCTACAGACTGAGCCAAGGAACAAGCCGGCCCAATAGACTGAGCAGAGGAGCTAGCTACAAAACCCAAACCAAAGGCTAACAATTTGAGGGGTTAGAAAAGACTATCAATCAAAGGGATGGAGATAATGCCCCATGAGGGGCAGGTCAGGGGATGGAATTGCAGGCCCAGACAAAGCCAGTTGAGGGCAGAGACTACAAACCCTGGGAAGGATAAGGTAGTTAGAGGGTCCTTTCGAAAGAGTAAGCCCTGAGAAAAGTAGACAGTTGGAGGTTGATACAGAGAACAAACCCTGAATAGAGACTGGGAGAGCAAGTTAGGTGAGGCCAGTTACAAAGAGAAAAACCCTGCTCAAGAAACTAAGTTCAAAGATCAGGCCAGATGAAAGCAGCCTGGTAATGAGCAGGGCAAAGTCAAGCTCACTCAGATATTCTGAGAGTAGCCTCCCAAGTTTATATTCATTTATCATCATCAAGGTATGGCAGGAAAGGTTAACAGGATGGTACCCTGGGGGACCAGACTGGGAATAACAGAATTAGGGTGGCCACTAGTGGGTGCATAGCTAGTGCTTGGAGGTAGATCCTGTTATATCCAAACCCTAGCAACACTATTCTCTCTTGGGTCTGTGTTCGCACCATACAAGCTCCCTGCTGCATGGTGGTGGGAAGCTGACCATTTTCTGCTACAGTAGTCTTTTCCAGTGACAGATTTCACCAGCAAAACTATCCAAGATGTCTGTTCACCAGAGCGCCCCAAGGGATGACAAGATCGAATGGTCACAAACTCCGCCGTGACCAACTCAGGCTGGACATAAGGAAAAACTTCTTTACTATCCGAGCCCCCAAGGCCTGGAATAGACTGCCGCTGGAGGTGGTTCAAACACCTACTCTGAATACCTTCAAGAGACAATTGAATGTTTATCTTGCTGGGATCCTATGATCCCTGCTGACTTCCTGCCCATGGGACAGGGGGCTGGACTTGATGATCTTCCGAGGTCCCTTCCAGCCCTAATGTCTATGACATCTTTGAAGATGGTTTTCACTGGCACAAATCCTGAATGAACCTGGCCTATGAAATGATTTGTCAAGGACACAGAATATATCTATGACAGTCAGGGACATTTTGGAATCCCTAGATACAAACTATTGTGGAATAATGGTTCAAT
>NW_017728962.1:668551-670610 GCF_001723915.1 Gavialis gangeticus
TTGAAGATGGTTTTCACTGGCACAAATCCTGAATGAACCTGGCCTATGAAATGATTTGTCAAGGACACAGAATATATCTATGACAGTCAGGGACATTTTGGAATCCCTAGATACAAACTATTGTGGAATAATGGTTCAATTGTCTAAACATATCTTGGGTATTGTGAGTGGGATCTTAGGTTTCTACATGGATCTGAACCATTAAGTCATTGCCAGGGGCAATGTAGCAAATTCTAATAGATAAACTAATAACCTATTTCAAGGCCTATTATGTTTATTTTTTTCTTAAATGAGTTCAATGGAAAACATCTAAACTAGTCTCCAGGCAACCTTGCAAATTATTAACACTACAATCCATAATAAAATAAATTATCAACAGCAGGTTTATCTACCACAACAATTATTCTGTAATGACACATCCCTCAAAACCCTAAAAAAAAAAGAGTGTACATGATAAAACTCACTTCCCACAAAATCTATGGGCTCTATATCATATTTAGCAGCGTATGTCTGGAGCTTTAGTAAATTTAATCCATTTATTTAGTGCAAACATGCCCTTACCAGCTCCCATCACAGAGTGTCCAGACACTAAAAAGAAAACCTATTTTAGGAGAGTTTGTCCTCTGACCAAACATAAGTGTAAGTTACATCCATGTACAAAAAAGTGTATATTACACCTGTGGTAGCATGTCATAAACGGGCACCCACAATGTTCTTCCTAAACTTTTTCTAGCTCAGCTACAATACTAAAGCACTACCTGTGGTCTATCAGCGGAGTACGCCGATGAGAGATTTCTTTACTGTTTCAAAATGAAAGCATCAGACTGAAATTATTTTGCTTCAGAGAACAAAACATGTATCTGTATCAGTGTTAAAGAGGAAACATTTGTTTTGAAAAAAGCCCTCACTACCTTATGTACATAACTTAGGCCTGGATGTTTTGAATCATAATTTTATTTAGGTCACCAAAATAACTTCTACAAACATTTAACTCTGTGTGAACTTGGACTATTTGTTTTTTTCTGAGGACATTACTGCAACGAAATCTAAAGCTGCCTACACACTGCTGTTTCTTTGCATTTTCCACATTGGAGGCAGGTTCTAGATCTAAACTCCCCAAATGTCAAGAATTGCAAATGGAGAGAAAGCCTCTCTCTCATTATCAGGGTTACTAGGTAGGAGTAAATGTCAAAGGCTCAGATAAGAACATAGGCGGTGGAAGGTGGGGACTAACAGGGCTTAGACCCCCCAAATGTGGGGCAGAGGTAGTGCCACAAGGAAGCCCAGCTGAGGGCTTCTGGTGCAGCAGACATGGGGAGGGAGTGGGGCTGGGGCAGAGGGAGAGGGAGGTGCTATACAGCCAGCAGGGCAAGGGACTGAGCTGCAAATGGCTCATCTGGGGGACGTGGCTCCTGTTGCTACCCGCACCCTGGTGCGCACAGGGTGCCCCCGGATCTGTGCAGGGGAGGACAGGCTGCCGCTGCAGGCTGGGGCCGGGCCTGCGCTGGGCTATTCCCAGGGGGGGAAAAGGGGCTGGGTTGGGAAGAGCCCAGAGCAGCCTCCACCCGAGCCCACAGTGGCACCCTGCCCTGCCCTGCCCCATGCAGATCCAGGGGCATGCACCCCCCATGCGCTCCCAGGATGCCTGCAGTGGCAGAAGCCGCCACCCCCTCCCCATGCTCTCTGGAGAGCAATGATGACTTGGGCTAAGATGGGCATGGGGCTTCCAGGGGCTCCATCCCTTCCAACTCAGCAGCGCAGCCAAGGCTGGACTCACTCTGGCCCCCAGCTCCAGGCCTCCTGAGTGATGCAAGGCCAAGGGGGGCATGGGACTGGGGGGCAGCAGATTCACTGGCATGGGGGCACCAGTGCCAGGCAATGACCCTAGGTGCAGAGGAAGGGGTGGCCACATGGGCACAGCGGGCCCTGGCCCCAGCCCGAATCCCAATCCAGGGCCCAGCTCTGCTCCATTCTCTCCCAATCCCTGCCTAGTCCCAGCCCCACTCCCACCCTCCCTCCATCCCACAGCCCTTTCCCCTCCCCCACCCCTTCCCCTGCA
>NW_017728962.1:670621-682608 GCF_001723915.1 Gavialis gangeticus
CCCTCCCCCACCCCTTCCCCTGCAGACTTTCCCACCTGGGGGGGTACGTACACTCTTGGCCCTACCCCCCACCATTTTTTTCTCCCTCCACCTATGGATAAGAATCTAAAACTTATTATAACTGAAGTTAACAAGAGTTTTGATATGAATTTCTATGGGAGCACAAACAAGTCCCCAGAACTTAACCAAGGGTGCCTACATACATTTAGGGGCTGTGCTCTGATGCACGGTGCTTTACACAAAGCACCATGAGTTAGAGTCCACCCCCCTCACCCCCCAATCCAATAGACATTCACCTGTTGGGTCAGGGTGCTCAAGCCTTTAGTATTACCTTTTTCATGTCCTAGTCAAAATTAGAGCAGAGATTCTCAAACAGGGTGCTGAGGTACCTTTGGTTGCCTTTTAAGGGGGTCCGGATGCCACTTAGTCTGAATGCACAATTAGATGTGAAAACATGATTCAAAAGGAAAACCCAAAGATTTCAAATAGGAATCCATAATGTTTAAAAGTTCCTGACCTGTTGTATGGAGTTACCACATTTCCAGTTTCAAAAGATGGGACACCTGTCAGGAAGCAGGGAAGGGTAATATGATTGGGGGAGGCAGTGATATGCCTGTGCCCTGTCCATGTCATAGATGGAGATGGGAGGATGCAAAAAGAAGTCATGTCTGAGAAAACCTGGATGTATGATAATCCTAATATTGTAGTCTTTCTGAGTTCTTTGCAGCCAGAAAATAACTGCTCTATTAATCTCCTTAATAGACTTAAATCTCCTTAATAGACTTAATTGATCTGGGTCAAACTGGTTTATGCAATGTCTGTCCCAAACCCCTTGCTGGTTTAAGATAAATCAGACTCCCCAGCATCCCAGCATGCCCTCTGGGCTGGGCAGGGCTCTCTACTTCACAGCAGGGCTGGCCCCTCCCCTCTGCTCCCTGGCTGCTGCTTCCTCCCCTATCCCTCAACACTCCCTTCTAAGTAGGAATTCCCCCCTACCCTCTGTCTTGCTGAGGTGTCTGTGTATTAATTAGCTAGCAGACCACATGCTGGCTATGGTCTGTGCTGAATCAACACGTAGAATCAACAAGCAGAATCAACAGGTAGCTGGTAATGTTCCTCTGTTGTTTTCTCAATGGGGTGATAAACACTGTTATCAATTCCCTGTTGGACTAATCAGAGCATCCTGCTGCGGCCTGGCCACACCCCACCTCTGCTCAGTGCTGGGGAAGAAAGTGAGTGTTGCTCTGGCACCCCCCAGCTTCTAGCCTGAGCCACTGAAGGCATGTGTCTGCATTTCTGGAGTGTCTGTTTGGTTACAAAACTGATTTAGCCTAGCTAGGTTAGACTAACCTGCAAAGATTAAATCAATTCAGGCTCTGGCTTTTTGAATGCCTGTGCCTAGCCTAAAACTGGTTTATGTGTAATGTCTGTCCCTAGCCTATTAGACAAATTTAAATGTGGGTAATATTCAACTCTGCTTTCAAATTAAAGGTCTCCACAATAATCTACAGTTTGTTTTAGATTTGTTTCTTATCTGTTAATATATATAATATCTTAATATATTTAATTTCTTTTGTACTGTTGTTATTGTACATTTTCCCCTAAGGACATGGAGTTTTCTTTAGTACAACAAGTACTGATAAACATCCCAAGGCAAATTGCCTTGTGAACCTGTTTTTTGTCTTATCTAGCTGTTACGTGTGGCCTGTATAATGTGCTGTGCCTTTGACAAGAGCACGTTTCTATTAACCTTTTTCTTGGTGACCTCCTTTGGAGTGTTCAAAGTGCAAACACAGTTTGGTTTACATATTGATAGCTACCTCAAAACAAGATCAATGAACTGTAGAAGTATTTGATATTAAAGTGGACAAAATGATCAGCAATGCTGCTGGCCACAGCTGGGCAGATGCTAAAATATCCTTGCTGTAAAAATTATCTACCCTTACTGGCTGTTTCCACTTGGGTCCATCCTCACTAGTCTGTTATGAGTGGATCAAGCTACTAGCTCCCATCTGGTTCAAAGCTTCCTAGACTTGAGTAGATTCTAGTTACCATTTCTCACTATTTTCTGCCTCCATGCCCTGCCCCCCACTCCCCAGGTTAGCACCCAGAGCTGGTGTTTCAGTCATCCCACCTTAGTTATGCTACTGCTTGACAGTTACAGAACTCAGAAAATAAGTTCTTCCCCCTCCTCCCTGCTCCTTCCACAAATCCAAAGTCTCATCAGTGTTCCAGGCTAGGCCAAGGCCTGCTGCCTTCTCTTACTAGCCAAGTCTTCCTGCATACAGTGATGGAAACCCCAACTCCTCAGACAAGCATCCATGCTTAAAATATAGTCTCCCCTTAGCTGTGTACCCAACCTGGGAAACTACAGATTCACCAGCCATGTTGGCACCCATGTGTTGGAAGTGCAGTGATACAGTGAGTATAGCTAGCAGTCGAAAGACAAAGCTGATGACTAGTTTGCTCTATTATGGCTCCTCAGCAATAGTCATTTGACTAGCTGCCAGGCACCTTTCCTGGGCAGGATAGCTTTACAGAATACATCAGGATAACTTTGGCTTGGACAGTGTTAATTATGAGTTCATCACAACATAAAGCGAAGGTTACAGTTTGACAAGGACAGACCTGCCTCCATGACAGAGCAAGATCAGTCAATGACTTTACACTGGAAGCTGCAAGGCCCTCAGAATGAAGCCTAACCTAACCAGAAGCAGTTGAAAACAATAGTGGGATATAAATTACTCATGCTCCTTATTACTTAAAAACAGACTGGGTTGTCAACCAGCAGGCACCAGCAGAGAAAGTCACAATTTCTGCCGACGCTGCTTTGCACACTGACAGAACCTATGCCAACAGCCATTTGGCTGGTGTACAGTGCTCTGTTGCACTCTGTGGGTGGCAAAGGGCACCACCTTTTTCCCTGGGGCTGGAAAGTTTAATCCTTGTGCTGACAGTTTGGCAGATTATGTGCTATGCAAGTGGTCCCTGAGCTGCCATACAAGGAGGTGTAGGGGAACACACACCACACAAGGGTGGATCACTATCTGGGCCATAGTGTTAGCTACAAACTGTTCAGATAACTGGGAGCTCTATAATGTTTGGAATTTGCTCCCCTTGGTAGCCTCAAAGTCAGAACTCAGTGACCTTCAGGCCGCAGTGCGAAGCTTGTGGGTGAACAACCAGTGTTTTGTTTTTGAGCCGTATGACAGGGTAAACTTGTCATCAAGTATGCCACAGTGCACCCAGCAAGCTGCTTCTGACACCAGAGGCAGTTCAGACACATCCATGTGGCACTTGAAGCAGGTCTATACACGTTGCTTAGTCACAGCAAGAGTTCGTCTGCTCTGTGCAGATATGGCTTTATTGATTCTGATTTAGGAAGCAGCCTGAGGAAAGAAGCACAGCATGCTTAAAGATGCACCTCTAGAGCACAGTGAGTCTATCTTGTAAACATAGCCTCAGTACTTCAGAAGAAAGGTCTGGCATGTGTGTAATATGAGCTAATAATTATATCTAGATATGACAGTGAGAAGCACTTCAGACATGAGTAAAAGAAGTAAATGCCAATACAGAGATTGAAGATAGAACACTATCTTATCTGTAAATCTAGAGATACACATAGGCAAGATAGTGTTAACACACAGATTTCTTTACATTGAGGAGTGTGGCCTTTCTGCATCAGTCACAGATATAGCTGAAAACCCCACAACAACACCCAAGAAGAATTTCTAATACTTCTGCTGTATATAAATTAAGTTACAATACTTTCTGTTTAGTTAGTTGAAAGATTCTGTCTAACTGAATAGGAGTGGGGGTTTCTTTCCCATTCACTATTAAAGAAAAGCATCCTATGTAGCTAACAAGTAAGATATACATAAGTGTTGTTTCGCATCTTTAGTTGCTTTATTGCTGGCTGTTTGTAAAGCACGCTGAACATCTGATGAATAGCAAAAAACACTGATATGAAGTTGGATCTATTTCAATACTTTTTGAAGTGTGCTACCTACCACCACTTGTTTTGTATACAATAGAAAAATAGCACAAACAGTTTCCTGGAGTTACCATGGGGATAGTCTATTTCTGTTACAGCTGCTGAAATTCCCAAGGCTGCATGTAGTGTTCAGTCAACTTCACACTTAACCTATTTTGTATAGTAACACTGCGTTCATGTTTTTAGTCACCTTAAACATATTGGTTTTAACGACCCAAATCCTGAAATCAAACTTGCCACAAAATAACCATCTGTATCAAACTGTTGGGAAAACCGAAAGACTGAGTTCAATGAGAGGGATGGCTTTCTACCTAGTTTAAGGCCACATTGGTAAGCTTCCAGGAAGCAAGGGTTACATACTTATTTACTTATTCATGCTGCAGCCCCCAGATTTAAAAATGAGATCTGCTGGAAGTGGTCTGAATGCATGGAGAACTTTAGAGAAATGGCAAGCATAGAGGGATATTCCCTCCGGCTTCTTATTAACTTTAACATCAGGAGACATATCTTTAACATTAGGAGGCCCCACCTCTCTGGGTGCTTGATTCACACACAAGAGGCACAATCTCTGCACCAGCAGAACTCATGCCTTATGTCAGACCCTCATAACCTTTTGCCTTGCACCTTACATATTATAAAAGATAGTTATATCTGCATGTGCTACTGTATTTAGCCACACCTGCTTTTGTGTTCCTACAGCTGCCAGCTCCATTTCCAGAGCACTGAATGCCTTACTTTTCTATACAGCACAGGTAAGAGCAATAGCTCCTGTCACTCTGCTTCAGCATCAATCTGCCTCACACCTGAAGGCACTGTTTCATTTCCATACTCCTGTGGTGTTTGGTCTCCATCAGCTTGCCAGCTGGACCACTGAACTGTTCTAAACATTGTGGTTCTGTGAAGCTCTGTCTACTGAGAAATGGCCTAAGACCATCACCCATGTTAATATGGATCACTAGGCAAGGCATCCACATGCAGAGACATGTACTGTTTAACTTTGATCTGGGGAGTGTTGAGCAAATTACATCATTGCAATAATTTCCAATTACAGAGTGAGTATTTAAACAGGTGTTTGGTACTGCCATAATAAGTGAGACCTTCTCATCCCTTCCCCACCCAACCCCCGCAGGGGAACACCTGTCAAGTGACAGGCCCATATCTCCTTTTCTCCACACCAGATCCAAGTACACACTGCCCTACATAAGACTTGACATTCCTTTCAAGCTCCTAGACAGACATGACAGCCTTGGAGCCCCCTGGTCTTCCAGAGACCAAGTTATAGCCTACTTGCTGCAGACCTGGACACAGTCAGTCTGTGTCTGTTTCTGCACCTGACAACTTTTCCCCTCCCTCTGTGCAGGGCAGGCTTATTTACTGTTCAGTCTTTTAATTTCCAGGTTCTTGGACTTGGAAAAAACAGCACTGTCACCAGGTTTGTGGCAGAAAAGTGACCTCATCAAACTAATTCATCCAGGTATGGTGTTTATGAGCATATGTTAGGATCTATAACACTCTGGTGCCTTTCTTGATTCCCCTAGCCTGCCCTTTTGATCTAGTTTCATAGCAAGTAACCAATATTGCACAGAGCCATGTGCAATATTCATAAAAACAGAAATATTTCCCAATTCTCCACGGGCATGTCTTAATAACTGCAGCTTTCCATGTTTAATAATAAAAATAATACATTAAATACCCTATTATTCTGACATGTACCATGCTGTATAGAAAGAGCGCAACCCATTTTTAGACATGGTAAAGAGTTAATGTTTTAAAACCCACAGGCATTATGAATAAATGCCATCATCCAAATTAAAATTCTAATTAATTAAGATTTTAAGCCCCCCAACATCACCATTCCTGATTAGATTAAATACACATAATGCTAAGGTAGCCAGACTGACCACATACCTTGATGATGTAACCAGACTGACCACATAGCAGAATGATTTCCTGCACTTACCTACAGGAGAAGGATGACCCCTTCCAGCACCAGAATAAACTTTTCATACCACCCTACTAACCTATTTAACTCATAACCAACTTTAAAGAGCATGTTCAGTTTTTGGAAAAGGATAATTCTTTGATGAGAATTTTCAATTGAATGTTAATTGCAAAGCGGTTTTTTTGGAACATGTACAGCTATTCAATAGGAAATGGCTTCACTTATTTCATACAGAGTATAGACTCTCAAATAATACTCAGATGATTGTGAAGTGTGATTACTAACCAAGCTAGATTTAAGAAGATGACAAAAATCAGTGCTGCCTTTGTATGAATTACATCCAATTGCTGAAAATTAAATTCCATGAAAAAAAATGAAGGTCTCAGTTGAAAAGAAAGGTCACAAGGAGATCTGGCCTATGGTTGTCACCTGAAACATGGGGTTTAATCATAAACAAGATTCTACAGGAAGATGTCATTTGATTAATTTCTGATGGAAAATTCTTGGATTAAAAAACTGAAAGATGTTCAAAATTTGAGGATGTTTCCCCACCTTCTTTCTCCACTTTTGGCAGTAAGTATAATTAAATGAACAGCATGTTTTCCCCTTTTCCCTCACTTTTTTTTCACATCATCTCACTGTTCAAATTTTCCCTGATCTCAGAATGGTTACACTTGCAAAAGGAAAACAAAAAAGCATTGGTATTTCATTGCATTTTGTGGTAAAAAGATGGGAAAGGCATGTGGAATAAAATAGGAAAAACATTTTCTTTTAGTTGGAGACTTTCCATGTTCTGAAACTGTAATTAAAATATCATTATTTTTCAAACAAATATTTGCTTTAAACATTTCTGGTAAGAGATTCAAAGTTCTGAATTTAAAGTTTTTATTCAAAATTTCCCTATAGAAAAAGAAAGTGATTTTTTTTAACCAGTTCTACTAAAAATTGTAATATCTGTAAAGAGGGTAGTAGACATGGGAATGTTAGTATCCTCTCATCTCAGTCATAAAGTGGAAATAACCTTTGGAAAACAATGAAGGAAATACTCTAAATAAAAGATTAAAATCCTATCATCCCTCCTTATAAGGTCTAAAATGAGGATCCACTGTTTCTCTTTTTATAAGAACTTGTTGAGAATAACCAGCTGCCCCACTAACATCAAGAAAATGTTTTGGTTTGCTTGGATGCTTTTTAGATTCAAGGCACAAGTAACAAGATAAACCACTAAAAAAGAGCCAGAAGTGAGATCAAATTGCATTGGTTGAACTGAAATCAATTAGAAACATTTGCTCAGGGGTCAGCTCTTTAAGCAAACTGGGGTTTTTTAGAAGCTAAAAGTTAATGTTTAATCTTACAATAGATCCCTCTACCAACCCTACCCCTTAAGTCTTGAACTGTCAGATCCTGTGCTCATTGAAGTTATTGTGGGATAACAGATTTGAAAAGATATAACTCGGCATGTCTACACGTGCAATTAGTGCATATGAATAAACTCTGGCGCTTACTACTCTGGAGTTTTTTTGCTCCTGGGCATGTCATTTGAACATGAACCTGGGAGCAAATAACTCTGGAGCAATGAGCTCCAGAGTTTATTCATGCACAGCATGTGGAGCGCACTCCAAACAGCCCCAGCTGGCAGGGAGGCCCAGGGGGTCAGCCTGCCAGCCCAGGGCTGCTCTGACTGGGCTCAATGTGCTATAGAGGGGGGCTGGCCAGGCACTGTAGGGCTAGCTGGCAGGTAGCCCCCCCACTGGAGCATCCTCATGCCCTAACCAGCTGAGTCGAAGTCCAAACATGCTCTGCTGTGCGTGAAAAAGCTCTGCATCAGGGCAGTACTTTGTTTAGTTTCCTGCACCCTAATAGTGGCAACGTGTAGATGCTGAGATTGTTACTGAGGAGCTAATTAGTCAGGTCTGTAGTAAATATTTCATACAGATGCATTCCCCGAGATAAAAATTTGGTCCTGGGCTAGGATTGCTTAAAGAGCACTGAGCAGAAAGCCAAAACCAAACTGGATCTAAGTAGCCCAAGCAATATTCATTTGCCTTAAAATCAGGACAGTAAGTCCTTGTTTATGGAATTTTACCATTACCACCAATTTAGCTGCATCCATGGAAGCCTTAACATAGAGATGGCTGCTTTGGCTTCTGGCATTTTCCCCACCCTGATATTAAACATGAGGATGAGTTATTGGTAGCACTAGTGGGAAGAATTTTCCAGAGCTACCACCCTAAGTATAAAAGCCATTAAGCTGTATATGATCAGCAAAAGTTAGAGACACAAGAGGTTCTGAAAAAGTAAAAAATTACTCCTTCCAAATCTGTGGTGTGGAAAGTGAATTGTTAGCGGGTCACAGATGAAAAGCTTCCACACTGAGGGTGGCTGCTCAAATTTAGTTTAGATGCAATATCATCAAGTACAGACCCCTGACCAGTTCAGCCTGGTTTGCACTGCCCTAGTGATACAAGCCTCCCTCCTCCCCAGGGCTCCCAGTAATACCAACAGATTTACCCTCCAACTGCCAAATACCTCTCAGTCTCTCCTCCAGACTTTCCCTGAACATGTTCCATTCAACAAAGCACCCCCCTATAATGGTACCTCTGTCCCCCTAACCTGAGGTCTGTTCTTACAAATTCCCTCCTGCAGCCTTCTAAGTCTTACCAAGCCTCATACAGACCCTCCTTTATGAAGTATAGTGAAAAGAGAAGCCCGAGCCATCTCTGGCACTAGTCCTCAGCTGTGAAATAGATTCATTCCTGTCTGACAAATTAACTTTTCAATTTGTTATACCCAGAACCAGTGCTGGATTGGACAGGCAGTGAACTGTGGCTCTTGATAGCAGCCTCCTGCTGATGTCCAGGAGGACAAAGTAGGGTCTAAAACAGGAGTGTGCAGCTACTTCCTCCCTGTAAAGCTAAACAGCTGAGATGTGAAGAGAGGGTATATAAGCAGCAACTTTAAATTGCTCCTTGCCTTCCAAATAGAAGCTATCATAAACCTAGAGTTGTCCCCAAACTAGAAGTTGGGAGCTGTTGCCCCAAGCCTCCATACACATATTACAACCCTCCCCCCCCAGAAAAACAAACAAACTGGCATGCTTCAATTCAGGCATGTCTTCACAGAAGAAGACTATCGCTATAATTAATATCCTTGAAAGTAGGCTCAGCTGGGTTGCCAGACAGAAAGGCTAGGGACAGAAATTACACATAAACTGGTATAAGTGATCGGAAACCAGTTCAAAACTGTAACACAACAGAAATTCAGTGCCCATAAACTGCTTTTAAAATGGCCAAAACCAATTTAAGATAAACCTGCATGGATGTAGCATTAGACTTGACTGATTTGGGTTAAATCAGTTTATTGAACTTCTGTCTCAAATCCCTTCCAAATTCAAGTCAACTTGAACCAGGTGCTTTGCACCTCCCCTACAACCTCTCAGGGTGGGCAGGCTAGCCTTGGCCCAAGCTGTCTGCTCCAACTGACCAGGGAGGCATGCTCTAGCATCCCTCAGCTTCTGGCCTGAGCCACTGTGGGCATATGGTTGCATTTCTGGAATCAAAAGTGAATGTCTGTTCACATAATTATCAGTTCAATCTACACAGTTTAGACAAATAACCTGCAAAGACCGAATCAATTCAGCCTCGTGCTTTTTGACTGTCTGTACTTCACCAAAGGCAATATCCAATAGACAAAGATAGGGTTATGCTGTTTTCTGCTTCTTTATGATACTGCGGCATACCAACAGGGAAGTTTGATTTGCCAATGCCTATGTCTTATTCATTATGCAAATAAACTTGTTGTGGTGGGGGGGAGGGTAATATAGCTATCACTACTTTACATCTTGCACCTTTCATCAGACTCAAATTTTATTACAGAATGAAAAAATAAATTATCTAGAAATATTGGAGACAAAAAAAAAATTAAATTGCATTTACATGCCAGATTGTTTGGTGTTTTACTTGAATTACTATTGTATTAATCCCACCTCAGCAAAAGGGATCAAAATAGTATATAGAAAATGTAACATGCATTTGTCGTGCAATTTGGGACGCAAGAGTACAGATAGAGTTGGAAAAGGTCTGTGTGCACCAAGTTTTGCAAACAGATAGATGTTTGTTTTGGGGGTGGTTTGGTAGACCTTCTCATAAATTAAGGATAAACACAAGTAATAAAACTACAAGGGGAAGCTACTGAAAACTAAGTGAGAGTGTGAATTATCTGCATGCTAACTAATTCCTTTCTAAGAGAGTAAAGTACCTTGATCAAAAGCACTACTGTTATGTGCTTGAACTATCCACTTGGGGACTTTGTGAGAGTACCTGGTACAATGTAAATTTACACTGTAGGTTACTTTGCAGTAACTTTCCCATGTAGATAAGCCCTAAGGTTTAGTCTGCTTACTAACTTTTCTTCTCATGGGTAACTCTATTAATGTTTTTAAAATATTCAGTAGGGCTGTGCAAAGCTTCAGCCACTGATTTGATTCAGAGGATATTTGGCCCGATTCAGCAGCTGAATCTCTGAATCCAAATCAAATCAGGAGACCCATTAATCTCTCCGAATCGAATCAGAAGCCTCCAGTTCAATTCAGAGAGATTTGACAATTCGGCCATAGACACAGCTGTATATGTGTTTTCTACATAGCTCGAGTTACCAGGCATGGTTCATGAATGCTGAGATGGTGGGATGGATGAAGCATCCCACAGAAGTGCTTATTTTAAAATGCACTTTGAAACTTTTCACTAGTCTCTCATTAGGGAATCTCTCATACATAGTAGGGGGCCCCTACAAAATACACTGTATTTTTTGCATGTCACATGTCCTCAAATAAGACACACAGTTTATCTTGAAAAGGAGAATGAAAAAATAAAAGGTTCTTCCAGAGTCATGAATACAGGCTGACCACATGGAGAAGCCTACTCACCCAAAGTCAACTCACTTGCTCATCAGGCAAAATCTTAAGGTTTAACCTTCTCATAGCTGCTGCCAAATTGGGTTAAAGAAGCTGAAAATTCTAGCTCTGAGGTTGAAAAGTAGACTTGATGAATGTTAGTTCCCACAGACACTGTAGCATCACATGGGTGTGTACACACATATTTTCTGACAGTTAAACCAACTTAACTTTTTAAAGTCAACTTAACTGTCAAAGTGTACACACATGTATGTGGAGCAGAGTTGATTTAAATGTGGCACAAGGTGTATTATCTTGAGTCGCATTAGTGAAGTCGACTTAGCTCACGAGATGGATGCCACTATGTCAAGGAGCTGTACATGCCTACTCTCTGACTTGGCTTAAGTCAACTTAACTTGATTTAGTTAAGTCACTTTATTTTAAGTTGATTTTGTATGTGTGTATGCACCCCATGCTTCTATTTAAGTGCAGAAATTAGGTTCCTTGTGTAAGACATGCATCTTAATTTTGGAAGCCTAATTTCTGGGGGAAGGTGTGTGTGGTATGTGAATAAATATGTTAATATTTATTTTTCATAAATTGCTCATTCCTGTGACTGGATTGTCATCTGAGCAGTTCCTGGATTTCCTATGTGTTGTAAGTACTGTTGAGTCTGTTTCTTGTATTTTGTACAAGATCATGTGCACTGCTAGCACATAATGACCATGATCCTACACTCATATCCATGAGAACTTCCCCTTGTGCCATTTCTAGCCTCACTGATTTTCATGAAGATTTATAGTTTCATAGTTGGCAGGGTCGGAAGGGACCTGAGCAGATCACCAAGTCCAACCCCCTGTCATGGTACAAAAGCGTACTGGGGTCAAACGACCCTGGCAAGGTATACATCCAGCCTCCTTTTAAAACCCCCCAGGATAGGAGCCAGCACCACTTCTCTTGGAAGTTGGTTCCTGATCCTAGCCACCCTGACAGTGAAGTAGTGCCTCCTGATATCTAGCCTAAATCTACCCTCTGCCAGCTTGTGACCACTATTTCTTGTCACTCCTAGTAGTGCTCAGGGGAACAGGGACTCCCCCAATGCCTGCTGGTCCCCCCTGACCAGTTTGTAAATGGCTACTAGGTCCCCCTCAGCCTTCTCT
>NW_017728962.1:687608-688540 GCF_001723915.1 Gavialis gangeticus
CTCGTCCAAATCACTGATGAAGATATTGAACAGTGCAGGCCCAAGAACCGAGCCCTGTGGGACCCCACTTCCCACGTCCTTCCAGGTTGAGAAGGACCCATCCACTACCACCCTCTGGGTGCGACTCTCTAACCAGTTGGCAACCCATTGGACTGTATGGGTGTCTACGCCACAGTCCCCCAGCTTCCTAATGAGAATGGGGTGAGAGAAGTATCAAAAGCCTTCCTGAAGTCTAGGAAAACTATATCCACTGCCACCCCTGCATCCAATGATTTAGTGACATAAAATGTTTATATCACCACAATGCTGTAAAATGCTGTCAAAAATAGTTCAATTTGCACCAAGTAGTGTCCACTAGACTAATGTAACTCATATTTGGCAGAACCTTGATCTTCTCCTCTGGTCCGTATGGCAAGACTACCAAAACGAAACAAACAAAACAGTAAACTACCAAAGCCTTACTATGAGTAAGATCATCTAGATGTTACACAGGTTTAATTTTTTTTACATGAGATAAGCACTTTTTTTTCTATGTAAATTGTCTTGCTCTAGATTTTCTTATGGGAAACAGTTCATCAGTAGGAGGTTAAACAACCTTGAACTTTTCTTGCTTTGCTTAGAGCAAAAAGTCTGTGCCTAAACTTCCTTCAGATGTATAGCTGAAATGCAAGTAGTAGAGATTCAGCCATCCACTTAGAGTGCTTGGCAAGCACTTGCAGACTTAAAAAAAAAACCCCAAATGACACTTTACTTTAAACTCATTGCATTCCCACACCAAGCCCTGTGCATGCCCAGAACAGGCAGCGCCTTAGTTGGACCCAGCTTGCTCGATGTCTGTATAAATCAGGTGCTTTCATGGGGCTTTTTTGGTGTTTTTGTCTATCCGCTGATTGAATCAGCTTTAACTAAAAGTGCTAAGAAGTCCTGCTGAA
>NW_017728962.1:693540-707062 GCF_001723915.1 Gavialis gangeticus
AAGTCCAGAAAGACTACATCCACTGCTACCCCTTCATCTAAGGATTCTGTGACCTTATGAGATTGAGGGCCCACAATGGGCACAAAGTTCTGTCCTGTGGTTTTGACGAACTTATTGCATGTCTGAGACAAATAAAGGTGCACAATTCATTGATCTCAGATTTTCGTTGTCCCACTTATTATTTGATTTACATCTTTATGTCAGACACACGTCCTGTCTGTCCTATCCGGTGTCATAACAAACCAAGTTGGCACCTGGGGCAAACCTTCCAGAAACGTGTGGGGAGCTACACAGTTCTGTGAGCATGGGTTCTGAGAGAGGGGGTAGGGGGGTACAGGTTCCAAGGTGGGGGTGGCCATGGGTCTGAAAGTGGGGGTTGGAAGGGCAGCAGCCTTACCTGCTGGGAATTTATAAACAATCCCAGCTGAACTGCTGCCACCATGCATGGTTTGCCCACTTAGGCTCTGTTGCTCTTAAACCAACAGTGGCTAGAACTGCTTTGGAGTTCCTAGCATGGCAATACTGCCATGATGGACTTTGTGGAGGGGGGGGGGAAGTTCTGGTGCCCACTGCTAACTTGGCACCTGGGGAACATGCTCCTCTTGTTCACCCCTGGGCATACTATTGGTCCTATCTTTTACCTAACCAATAGCAATCGCACAGTATTGTCTGTCCTGAGCCATATACTCTTTTGGGGATGGCAATGCTTAGAGAATGTATTTGTGCTAATAACTAAGAAGGGGGATGGGATGAAAAGATGATCGTGTGAGGTCCCTTCCAGCCCCTTACATCTATGAATCTATGAAAAGCATTTTGTGCATGTTAACATAGTTTCATAGTTTCTAGGGTCGGAAGGGACCTGAGCAGATCATCTAGTCCAACCCCCTGCCATGGCAGGAAGAGCACTGGGGTCAAATGACCCCAGTAAGGTGGTCATCCAACCTCCTCTTAAAAACCCCCAGGGTGGGAGCCTGCACCACCTCACTTGGAAGCTGGTTCCAGACTCTAGCCGCCCTGACCGTGAAGTAGCGCCTCCTGATGTCCAACTTAAACCTTCCCTCCGCCAGCTTGTGACCATTGTTCCTGGTCACTCCTTGCAGCGCTCGGGGGAACAGGGACTCCCCCAGCGCCTGCTGATCCCCCCTAACCAGTTTATAACAGGCCACAAGATCCCCCCTCAGCCTTCTCTTTTGAAGGCTGAACAGGTTCAGGTCCCGCAACCTTTCCTCATAGGACCTACCCTGCTGTCCCTTGATCATACGAGTGGCCCTCCTCTGGACCCTCTCGATGCTGTCCACATCCCTCTTAAAGTGCGGCGCCCAGAACTGGACGCAGTACTCCAGCTGCGGCCTGACCAGTGCCGCATAGAGGGGGAGGATCACCTCCTTGGACCTGCTCGAGATGCATCTGTGGATGCACGACAAGGTGCAGTTGGCCTTCCTAGCCGCCTCCCCACATTGCCGACTCATGTTCATCTTGGAGTCAATAATGACTCCCAGATCCTTTTCCACCTCCGTGCTGACAAGAGGGGAGTTCCCCAGCCTGTATGTATGGTGCCGATTGTTCCTCCCCAGGTGCATCACCTTACACTTGTCTGTGTTAAACCCCATCCTGTTCTCCTCCGCCCATCCTTGTAACCTATCTAGGTCCAACTGTAGCCTGTTGCTCCCCTCTATTGTGCCCACATCCCCCCACATCTTAGTGTCATCAGCAAACTTGAACAGGGTGCTTTGCACCCCCTCGTCCAAATCACTGATGAAGATATTGAACAGTGCAGGCCCAAGAACCGAGCCCTGTGGGACCCCACTTCCCACGTCCTTCCAGGTTGAGAAGGACCCATCCACTACCACCCTCTGGGTGCGACTCTCTAACCAGTTGGCAACCCATTGGACTGTATGGGTGTCTACGCCACAGTCCCCCAGCTTCCTAATGAGAATGGGGTGAGAGAAGTATCAAAAGCCTTCCTGAAGTCTAGGAAAACTATATCCACTGCCACCCCTGCATCCAATGATTTAGTGACATAAAATGTTTATATCACCACAATGCTGTAAAATGCTGTCAAAAATAGTTCAATTTGCACCAAGTAGTGTCCACTAGACTAATGTAACTCATATTTGGCAGAACCTTGATCTTCTCCTCTGGTCCGTATGGCAAGACTACCAAAACGAAACAAACAAAACAGTAAACTACCAAAGCCTTACTATGAGTAAGATCATCTAGATGTTACACAGGTTTAATTTTTTTTACATGAGATAAGCACTTTTTTTTCTATGTAAATTGTCTTGCTCTAGATTTTCTTATGGGAAACAGTTCATCAGTAGGAGGTTAAACAACCTTGAACTTTTCTTGCTTTGCTTAGAGCAAAAAGTCTGTGCCTAAACTTCCTTCAGATGTATAGCTGAAATGCAAGTAGTAGAGATTCAGCCATCCACTTAGAGTGCTTGGCAAGCACTTGCAGACTTAAAAAAAAAACCCCAAATGACACTTTACTTTAAACTCATTGCATTCCCACACCAAGCCCTGTGCATGCCCAGAACAGGCAGCGCCTTAGTTGGACCCAGCTTGCTCGATGTCTGTATAAATCAGGTGCTTTCATGGGGCTTTTTTGGTGTTTTTGTCTATCCGCTGATTGAATCAGCTTTAACTAAAAGTGCTAAGAAGTCCTGCTGAAGTGCCTGATCTATACAGATGCTGCAGAGCTGGGTTGAAGTAACATGCTGCTTCTTCTGGTAAAGTTTGTTTTTTTCCTTTCACATCTTCAAGCAGTTAGTGCCTCCCAGAGAAGTATCAGCTATAGAAGTAACAGATTATCCATGATTTTGCAGATAGTCAACCTAAATTTAACTTTACTTGAGAAATACTGTTGTTGTTCTCATTCAGAAAGATGAAAATAGATATATCTGTTTTGACCTTTGGGAACTGAATTTCTCTGTGTAAAACCCCTGTTTTGCAAGAACTTAGGACTATGTATACAAGAGAATTTAGCAACCTAGTTAGGTGCCTAACTGATTTTGTTTTCAATGGGATCTAAATGCTTACATACCTTTATGGATATGACCTTTATTTGTTTATGTGGATATGTAAAAATGAATTGCAAAATTCATATTTTGGAAATACAGAATCGGGTTGTCCTTACACTGGTGCAAAAAAATCTGATCTCACACTGGTGAGATGAGAATGGATTTTTTTTTGTCTCCAGAGTCTTCTGCATTTAACAGATCAATAGAAATATATTTCATAAACTAATCAATTGAAGTAACAAGACACACATCAGTATTTTTAAAACTGGCCCTCATAGAAGGACCCTTAGAGCCTGGAGACATGATATGTTTACACACAATGTGTATTAGCAAACAAGAGACTATATAGCCCTACACTGGTATAATTTCCTTGAATATAGTACAGAATTACGCTGGGCAAAAAGTTTTAAATGTAAGTTTAAGCGTCATCTGTTTGCTTCCACTCTGGATGGCTGTTTGTTCAAGCTGTAAGCTATGGGGGCATGAGTGATCAAGGTAAATCACTTGTGTGGTCAGGGTGAGGTCCAGAACCTGGGATCAGGGTTGTGGAACTGGAATCAGGAATCCAAGGGGTCAGGGGTTTAGAGCCAAACTCAGAAGCCAAGGTCTGAAGCCCAAGGCAGGGTTACAGAGCCAAAGCTAGAATCCAAGGTCAGGGTTGCCAGGGTGAAGTCCATGAAAGTACATTTGTTAAAGAGGTTTTTGTTAAAAGAAAAAGATGCTGAAAAATAGGGCTTTGCATCTAAAAGTTGTAAAAATAAAATCAGTGACTTCTGAATAAAGCAGCTGAGAATTGCCTAAAACATTCTTTGCCAGACTTGGTTTCTGAAATCTTGGATATGAAAACCAATCTTCCTTTATCACATAGTCTCTCTGGCCATGTCCAAATGAGCATGGATGTCTGTTTCCCCAGAGACAAGAAGCTGCAGCACACCTTGTGCCACTGCTGCTTTTCCCCAGGGAACACCTGTGCCACGCATCCTCTGGCACATGGCAGGTTACCCCGGGAGGGATAGGGAAGGCTGGGGCCAGCGCTGGGCAGGCTCCAGAAGCCTTACCTGGGGTCCTGGGGGCCTCCTGAGGCGACAAGCGTGGCAAACCTGCCATGGCAGCTGGAATGTGGCTCTGGCCAGCTAGGCTCTGGTTTTAGGCATCGTTCACTGCCTCCACTTGCATTGCTCCATTTTTTTTTGTGCAGGTTTTTTGACTCTGGGATCTTCTGGGGTCAGCACCCCCCCACCCCCCGCCCCATGCTGCTACCTTGCAGCATGGAGAACAGCTGAATGTGTGGTGTACAGCACTGCAGCGGTGCCACATACCACACAGTCACACTCGTCTGGACACGGCCTTTGTGGGTAAATATTTCAAGACTGGATAACATGGGGGAGGAAAAGAATCATGTCAGTAACATAGTTTCTGTAAAATGTTTTAATTACTTTAAGACAAGCACCGAAGCTGATAGTAACATAACTCTTACAGCTGTGTTTTCAATAAGACACAAATGTATAATGGAAAGAAAATCTAGTGCCTGATTAGGCAAGTTAATCTTTGTCCATGTTTCCACGGCAACACAGATGGTAAGGCCTTAGTAATTTGTGACATAAAAAATGTGAGTTCAGAAAATTCCTGGGAAAATTACTGTGACATAGTAAGGATAAACTGAATATTAGGGGTGTAAGGAGCAGGCAGCGTTCCATTTGGATTCGGCCCGATTTGGGGGACAGAGATTCAATTTGCTGATTCAGATCCCTGTCCCAATCTGATTCGGCCAAATCTGAAAATGAAGATTCTATTCTGATTTGGAGAATCAGTAATTTGGCCATAGACACAGCTTTATATATTTTTTCTATGTACCTTGAGGTACTAGGCGCAGCTCATGAACATTGAGATGGTGGAGCGGATGGAGCGTCGCTCGGGAACACAGGGGACACTCATTATTTCATTATTCATTCATGAAAAATGACTAACTATTCCATGGAAAGGTGGTATGTAAAAGGTTATCAAGACAGAGTGGAGAATCAAAGCTTAAATCAACCTAAATTGCTGAAAGTTAACAGAATAGGTTGGAATATTAAAGAAAAATGAAAGACTATTGCACGCTACATAGTACCAAGACTACCAATTCAAATTATTTATAAGGAAACATTCAGTGATTAAAAAACATAATTCAAGCATGATAGGCTGTCATTAAAATACTCGTGGAACATATTAATGAAAAGACAAAAGCAGAGAGGTTTGATGATATTTACTATGTACAGCTGGGATTGGATTTACTAGTTGAAATAATATCCAAACACCTAACCCAGCAATTAAAGTTAAGAAAATTTGCTATTTGGGTATCAGGGAGTAAAAGCAACAATAAAAACCACCCACTGCAGCAAAACAATCAGCTGCAAGCCAGTGTGTCTGTTGATGAAGCCAGATAGGATGATTGAAATATGCGCTGAAAGACCTACAACAACAGATCAGTGCTTTATCCCCCACTGGTAAAGAAATTAGCAGGAATACATGAATTGCCATGCAATTAGTTTGATCAGCCATGCAAGCAAATTACAGCCTTAAGTCCTATTTAATCCCTCAGAGCAAACAGGGAAGAGACTTTCATAAAACAGTCCAGATCAAGAAGGGAAGATAATGGCAGGGTTATTATATTTTTGTGTGGAAAACCACACCACTTTTGTATTATTCAGAAATTAGTTTGTGATGGGCTTGTTAAATCAATTAGCCTCAGCCAACATGTGTAGATGCACACTTCCTTTCATTAGAGAGGGAAAACTCTCAGAAGAGAGTAGAGGTGCTTGTATAACATTCATGTCTGCATAATATAGGACTATGTGTTCACCTGTCTATAAATTGTTTGGGGATGGTGAGTGTGCCTTTTACCTCAGCATTGCTGCTTTGATGTGGCTGTACTCTACCTTTATAGCAGACCACCTGTAGCAGATTTTGCCACTGGACAGCATCTTGCCAGTTTACACTGGAAGAAACTACCGTAGAAATAGACTGCATAACACATGCTGCGCTAGATAGTCTTCACCTGACCTCCAGAACTAAAACAGCCCTGGACACTTGCTATGTGTTATCTGAAACATAAATGTTTAAAATCATGATAGTCATACAGTACAGACAGAAATAAGTAAAGGGTGAAGTCTTTATATTGCATTTATGAAAGAACATAAATGCTCCCATCTTGCTACTGGCCCAGAGCAGTGAACTTTAAAACAGATGCTCAGGACCAGACTTCAGTGATATGGCTCAGAAATGTTCCAGTTTACACCAAGAAAATTGGTCCTCGTAAAATAAAGAGGGGATATAGACACATGTTAAAAGATAGTCATGTCCTAACAGAATGCCGCATTAATTCACATACTGCACACATTTTTGTTCCTAAAACCTAGTCCTCCAAAACTGGCGTGCATATCTTAAGCAGAAGAACTGATTCTCCAGAATAGAAGCTTGGAGGAGCAGAAGCATGAAGACACTATACTTTGAGATGGCTCCCAGCTTTTCTCTCCCTGTCAGCAAGCTTTTTGAATACAGGGTCTTCATGAAAAAGCCAGCTCTAGGCCATGGCTCTGGAAAAATATTTTTCCCCCACATTCTGCCTTCCAAAAACAAGGTGCATATCATATTTGAGAGTGTGTGGTATGTGCAAAAATATGGTGAAAGAACAGAAAGTTATAAAAAGACACTCTGCCGCTGTACTGCTGCAAACAAAAGAGAATATTATATTGCTTATAAATTAAATGCATGAATGACATGCTTTCCCATACAGCCATTGATCTGTTTATTTTTAATAGCTTTGTTTTTCTTTTTAAACAGGAAGGATTCTGTTGATCTCTTCCAGCACTGTGTAAGATATGGTAAGCATTTCTTTGTAGCTACTTTGCACTTGCAGCAGCTGTCAAGAGCTTTAACTTAAAGATAGGGAAATTATATTTTACTATTTCAGTCTCCTTCATCACTTACTTTTATACTTGAAATGAGTAACTGATCTTTTGATGATATTAGCATTTTCAAGAAAAGTTATAAATGCAAAACTGTGGAGTAAGAGTTTTGAAGCAATGTCTTTCATTGTAAACTCACAAGATTCTCTGGGGGCCCAATTTTCATATCATGCAATCTAGCTTTAATATCATTTTAATGCCACTGACTTCAGTGGAGTTACTCTGCATCAACTACCTCTGATAAACCAAGACCAGAGTTAGGCACCTGTAGTACAAGTTATTTAAAGTTAACTTAGTTGTAAAGCATTTCAGGATAGTCATCTGTTGATGTTAATCCAAGCAGCATTTTTCATCTTCTGAGTACTTTACACATGTTAAATCATTCTCATGATAGCTCTATAAGATAAGTAGGCTAGCATTATTGCTCCTGTACTACTGATAGAGAAACTGAAGCAGAAAAGTGAGCTGTTGAAAGCAACAAAAGCAGTAAGTGTCCATTTGCTCCCTGGTAGTAGTCATGGTGTTAGAAATCAATAGAACACTTTGTCCTATGGCCTTGTTAAATCAGCGTAGTCAAGTCAGCATAAAAGAGAAACTCTTAACTGTGCCTCCAAACTCTACACAGGGATCAGAACACTGCTTTCCAGCCCTGAGATCATGCCACCAAACCACATTTCCAACGGGAAATAAACACAGTTATGTTGGTTCTTTTCCTTAATCCTTAGCTTTATTTTACTGTGTGTAAATAAATAGTTTTATTGAGTCACTTGTGCTCGTAAGAGGAAAAAGCAAGATACCACAAAGGAAAACTGGGAGGAAGCATGGAAATTTTACTCATGGTAAATAAGAAACTCCCCTCCTCCCTCCACCCCCACAACCCTACCACAACCCAGCTTTGTTGATGAATTTAGATTACAGCTCTTCCAGTCCTGTGACACTCTTACATAAGCTAGCATCAACATACCAAACTGTGTGTGGTTTTTTGATGTGGGATGCTATCCACTAATACTCCATTTAAAGCCTGAGTAATTCTGCTCACATTGTTTCTGAATAAACAAGCCACATTTATATAGGGATTTTATCTTATCATAATGCTACCCATCCTAACAGTGAGCCATAAAGCTGCATGGAATCTATGCTGCAGTCAGAAGCAGATGCAGGAGCAGACACTAGTGCACCCCTCACCCTCCCAGCCTTCCTCCCTCTACCAGGACAGGCAGACTGCAGCATGGGAGCAGCAGCTGGGGACCTTTATAAATCCTCAGGAAGAGAAGAATTTCCCACCTCCCTTTCCCTCTGTGCTTAGAGGCATGTCTCATTGTCTTCCCTTCTCCCCTAATGCCTGCCACTGACAGGTCCCTGCTGCCCAAGGGATGAGGGGAACTCCTTTCTCACTCTAGCCAGGCTGTATGGGGCCTGGGCTCAGCCCAAGACAGTGACAGTGGTGGTGGGCAGGTTCCTTCTCCCTGTGCCTACTCCCAGGTTGATGGGGAACTCCCAGGAGGAGCAGGCAGAGAGGGAGAACTCAGCTGTCCTGAAGCCCTGCAGGAGCAGGACAGAAGATTCCCCTTATACCCAGGACAGCAAGGACACCAGAAGTAGCAGGTAGGGGATGGAGGATGTGTAAAGGGATGGGACGTGCCTCTCAGTATGGAAGGGAAGAGAGTGGGACTGTTCTTACCTTATTTAAAAAGTCCCCTGTACATGGTCAGAAAGGTTGGGCAGGGGCGAGGGGGGTGGGGGAGGCATATACCATGACCCCTCTCTGGATCTACCCCATGGTTTCAGTATTGTGATAACATGGACATTGGTTTTTTCTCTTTCTACAGCAGTATTTCTCACACCTTTTGAAGCCACAGACATATGGTTAGGTCTCTAAGTCATTACAGTGCCCCACTCCAAGTAGGACTGGTGGTGTTCAACCGTCTGTCCCACTCTGAACAACAAAGTTGGAAACTGAAATATGAACAAATGGAAAGTTGTGAAAGTCCCAAAATGTTCAGAGCAATGGAAGTTTCATATATGTCAGTCATGAAAATTAATGGCTGAAAATGCATTCACTGACGTGAAATACAGGGAAGAGTTTTCATTTAACAATGAGTTGGCACTGATGTATTGTGAAATGATGAACTGGCCTAACTTTAAATACCTGTCTCCAGGATTTGAATGACTATTTATAGAATTTTATGGAACAGGGGTGTCAAACTCACCCAGTGCCCTGGGCTGGATCCAGACCACGGAGCTCCTTGTGGGTTGGGTGTGTGGGGCAAGCAGCAGTGGTGGCATAGGTAGACGCAGTGGTGACAGGGCTAGCAGTGGTGGAGGTGGTGGGGCAAACAGCCACAGCATATTTGGGTTCTAGATAATATTCCGCTAGGGCAGCGGTGGCATGGGCAGCCTGTGTGTGTGGCACACAGCAGATCAGGGAGGGAGCAGACAGCACAGCAGCAGAAAAGCCAGGGAGCAAAAAGCAGAGCAGTAGATTTGGCAGGGAGCGGAAAGCTGAGCACCAAATTGGACAGGGGAGGGGGACTGAAGTGTCATTTGGGGAGGGCAAACAGCTTAATTTGTGGCATGTCTGCCAGAAAGGTGGGCCCCCACTAATCTAGGATATCTCCTCTACATCTAGGTTCATCTACTTTTACAAAAAAGTATCATTGTATTTGTAACTATTTCATAGGGATATACTGATTTAATTTACTTTGATTTTTATAGCATGTCTTAAATTTTAGGCTTTAGATCACTCTAAGACCTCCATTATTTTCAGGATATTAAATGCTCTGAGTCTCTAGCATTTTTTTTATTAGAGGATACTGTTTGGGACATATTATATTCTTGAATGCTAAGGCCCTATCTGAACTAAAAGTTGAGAATTCTTGCTTTTTTTCTCTTAAGTATTATGCATATACCTTTTCTTGTTTTATCTTGCTGCATCTATTTCCAGCCTTGGCAAAATTCAGGAATTTCAGAAATAAGCAGTGATAATAAAAGGAGGAGCTGTCTCAAGTCCTGGGGTGACTTTACCAACCCCAACCAAATCAGCTTTGATTTGTGAGAATTTCCGGGCAAACTGAAAAGTGATGTGACATGACTGAAGAGTATTTACAACCAGAAAAGGGAGATTAAATAAATATGTATAATTCATAGCCACTTTAGGGATTTGTAGCTCCTTGTCTCTGCCATTTTTAAAACACAGTCCCCACAAATGTGCACATTGGAAAAGCAGATAACGCTTTCAGTAAGCTGTCCAAATGAGTTTAGAACAATACAAAACTCACATCAAAATGAAGCTGTGTACAATGCCCATGTCCTCAGTATCCTTATGTATAGCAGTGAGACATGATCAGCATATGCATATCAAGAAAAGAAGCTGAACAGCTTCCACCTACGCTGTTTACAGCACATCCTTGGGGTACAGGCAGAAGTGCAGCTCCCAGCTGTAACTCACAAGTGTTCTGCAAAGTGTTTTGAGTTACAACCTTACCCCAAACCAAACAGAAGTTCACTGTTGGTTCCAGGAGAGAGGAGGATCTAGCTGCAGGCTGGCTCTGCCATCACTGGCTGTTTTCAGAATGGGAGGGAGGAAATACAGCTCATTCTTGGGGCTCCCCAGCCAGTGCTAAAGGGTGGGGTTGGTGAATTGGAGGCCCCCCCCTCACCTTCAGCCCCCTCACCCCACCCTCTGAAACCCCCCAGACTGAACTCCCTCCACTCCCTTTCCCCCTCCCATTCTGAAAACAGCAACAGGCTACACACTCCACAGACAAATTACAAAAGATGCTACATTTTGAAACCTCTTTATCTGATACTTTATGCAATGAAAGGTCAGATTTTCACCCACTCAGCCATATTTGAAGCTGTCTGTACACTTGTGTTTGGTCACAGCTTTCTGTGGCCAGATCAGGCAAAAAATGTCACTTCTGTCTGCACCCTGAGTGGCAAGATAGAATCACCAACACAGAGGTCATTGCCAGAGCCAACCTGCCAACCATCGCTACACTGCTCAAAACTGTGGCCCCTATACTGGCTTGGCCATCTCTGCAGGATGGAAAGTAGGTGCATCCCAAAGGACAGCCTGTATGAGCAAATTGCAGGTGGGAAGAGAAGAGTAGAGTGCCCAAAATTGCACTTCAAAGAAGTCTGCAATCAGGATATGTAGGCTTTTGGAATCAACCCAAACCTTTGGGAAGACTTAGCAGGAGACAGAACAAAGTGACGCTCCCTTCTCAATCATGGACTCCAACATCACGACAAGAAATGATCACTCAAATTAC
Organism: Gavialis gangeticus; assembly: GCF_001723915.1. Taxonomy (NCBI): domain Eukaryota; kingdom Metazoa; phylum Chordata; order Crocodylia; family Gavialidae; genus Gavialis; species Gavialis gangeticus. Next base: position 704,782 of record NW_017728962.1, read on the forward strand.
AACAGAAATGTGATAGAAGGAAACAGCCCATCAGTACAGTAACCCCTAATGTGACCACTGGGGCTGGACCTACAGATGCAGCATCAGTCTTTACAGTCACAAGAGAAAATGCACCACCAGTCAGTAGAATAGCTGTAATATACACCGTCAATCACTCGCTGATGAGCAGATGCCACAGTACCCCCGCAAAAGTATATTGCCAAAAAAAAAGTACATGTGCAACTCCACACTAGGAAGACTCCCAGGCCAACACAAAAGAAAGAGTGCTAGTGGAAAAACTTTGTAGTATGAACTTTACCGCCACCATCTTACTGTGATTTTGGCCATCTTTACTCTTGAATTTTATTAGTAACTAGTTGCCCTGCTGTAATATTTTGCTATTAGTTAACATTTTGTATGTGTGCATTAAACGCTGCATGCCAAACACTGAAAAAGCAACCATTTATTGTCTTAAGCATCTTGTTCCTAAGGTATAAAAGTTAGTGAAGGAAACAACTGCTTTAAACCCCCATGTACCAAAGGAACAAGGTTCAAAAGTTCTCCTAATCTCAGCAGCTTTCTCCTGAAATTTAATGCACACCAACTCCTGTAGTCAATGGTACACAAGGGTGTGATGGGCCTGCATCATGTCAGGGCACATTTCACTCCCCAGACTACATTCAGAGGTACCCTCTTACAGATGGATCAATGGGCATCAGCCTTCTACAAAAGTCCAGAGCAGGGCTCAAACTCATTTCTTTATAACAGGGGTTCTCAACATTTTTAGACCTAAAGCACCCCTCATTAGATCCAAGGCATCCCTTGGAAATTGTCATTATCTTAGCTTTCACTTGTTTTTTTGACTATGGAAAATAATAAAGTTACAAAGAACTCAGAAAGGCTACAACAGGTCAGAATATTTTTGACAATATGAATTCCTTTTTAAAATATCTGAATTTTTCTTGTGAATCATGTAGGTGTTTGCATACCCAACATTGCACCTCAGGACATCCCTAAAAGGAACTGGCAGCACCCCAGGATGCCATGGCACCCTTGTTGAGAATCACTGCTTTACAGCTATAACGAGATAGCTTAACCACTCTGATATCAGCCTCACTCTTGTACAGCGTATGGCATATTGAAGAATCATAACTACATTTCAGAACTTTGGCAGATATCTCCAGCTGGCACAAAAGACCTCTGACATTCATCCAAACAGAAGCTACTGTTTATTTCTTCCTAAATCCCATTTCTAGTCTGATATCCCTGTTCTGTAGGTACTTAGCTAGCCCTGTTCAGGCCTTTATAAAGGTGATGCTTTTGTATACATGAGGCAAGTAATTATAAGGCTCCAAAGAAGTCAAAGAACAAGTTGTCAAATGCATGTTGTGCACATCTAAAAATAAATCCATAACCAAGGTCATCACAGGTACAAATTTTTTGTAATTATGTTATCTGCTTTCACTATGCTTCTACTTGCTCTTCGGAAATGTCTATAGAATTTAACACATGCACGAATCTTTAAAGTATCCAATTTGCAGGGTAAATAGATTGGTAAATGGGTCCAATTCTGCAAGCCCCTTATGTATATGATTATGACAAAAAGGCCTAAGTGGGCAACGTTTTATCCTGCAGTTATTGTAGGGAACACTCTGGGGAGGCACAGTTTGAGCATAGTTCCTGTAAATAGTTTTATAAGCAGGGTACCTTTATGCCCTTTCCACCTAAGTGGCAGAAGGAAGTCTAGGCCTGAGAACAGACCACAGAGACTGCTCTCTGATTGGTTCTCCATGACTTTATGTTTCCTTTTATTAAGTGAGTATTGTACCCTAAAGTTTTGTAATGGTTTTTGTGGCAAGGGTGACTGACTGTGCCTAAAAAGAAAGAATGAGGCTTGGAGAGAGGTGGAGAGCATTGTCCTAAGGAAAGTTGGAGAAAATCATAGGGAGAACAGAGTAGAGAGAAAGGGAAGACAGAGAAAAGAGTCCAGTCCCAGGGCATGCCTGGAGACATGTGGGTACACTATTTTGACGTGCTGTAATTACAGTGCACTAGAGCAGACTCAACTGAGTTTGCTGGAGCATGCTGTGGCAGGCGACTAGGGGGTGCTCCTGTGTTGAGCCACTCACCTCACTGCACCTGACCATCTTCCATGCTCTGAGTGCCTCCCCAGGGGCGCCTCATGCCTGGCCGACCCCCTCCCTGGACCACACCCACTAGCCTGGGGTAAAAACTGCTACCACCCAGGGCTGGGCTTTATTCTGGCTCTGTGCACCCTGGGAAACACAGGCCTAGTAGCCCT
>NW_017728962.1:707164-707491 GCF_001723915.1 Gavialis gangeticus
CCTGGGAAACACAGGCCTAGTAGCCCTTGAGGTTACTTGACTCACTTTAAGCACTTGGGGGTGCTTCTCTCAGTCAGAAGCAAAAGTAGCGGTCCCCTTAGTCAGCCAAACCAAGTGGACCCCAAGGCATAATCTAGACCCACACCCAAAAAGTCTCCCATGCTAGGTACAAAGGAGAATTTTATTGGTTACAAGGGGTAGGGTTGGAATAAGGTACAGGGTAGAGCAATATCAGAGAAATACCATAGAGCAAACTGGCATGGCTGGGTAGCCTTTAATCATGCATCTGACTTACTGCAAGCTATATATCTAGTTAGATCTCAGATA
>NW_017728962.1:707523-718012 GCF_001723915.1 Gavialis gangeticus
CAGCTCTTCTCTCTCTCTGAATCTTCCTCATGGCTGCCTCCTCCTGGGCAGTCCTTAACTTATATAGCCCTAATGACCTCATTTACCTGGTCCAATGGAGGCCAGCACCTGTTGGCTGTGAGCCAACCGATTTGAAATGCATCACTAGTTGCTGGGCAGACTGGCAGTTCCTAGCTCCCCAGGGAGTCCAAGCCCCTCACCCAGGTATGTGATGCCAGTCATGTAGGCAGAGGGAGCAGGTTTCCCCCCCTCCCTCAGGAATGTATCCATCTCAGGTTACCTAAAGAGATAGGGTAAGATGTGTACCCTCTGCAAGGCCCATCTTAACCAAATTGTCACAGAGCAGAGTTTTTGGGGAGAAACAGAAGTGGCCTTCTGCCACACATGCTAATTAGCACGCTCCAGCAGCCTCCGCATCTTGTGTATTCAGCATCCCTGCACTTCAAAATGGTGGTGGGGGCACTTTAACTGAAGCTCATCAAGTGAGATTTAGTTAAAGCAGCCCCACTGCCATTTTGAAGTGCAGGACGCTGAATACATGAGACACTGTGGGCACTTTAGAGAGCCAAGAGCCACTCTAATTAGAGTGCCCCCTCACCCCCAGACCATGTATAAAGATGCCTGGGGAAGAGAGAGTGCAGTCGGAGGAAAGACAGAAGGAACTGAAGTGGCACAATAAGGACTCCTTGTTTTTGAGCTGAGCTGTCTGCTGTGGTATTTGGGATGTTGGCACTGTGACCCCCCTGCTCTTTGCTTTGAAGAAGAATACACACCCTTTCCTGTGAGCTGACCAAAAGAAGGAGATGTCTGAGGCAGGGTTGCTATGGTCAGAGCCAAATTAACCCTTTAGTGGGCCCTAGGCAAAAACCCATTGGGGCCCTACTTTTTTCACTCAATATTTATAATATGTAAAATAAGCACAACTGAGCCACTTCTTCACTTAGGGCCCTAGGCCTGTGCCTAGTTTGCCTGTGCATTAATCTGACTCTGGCTATGGATCACTGAGGACATCAGGGACAAAGAGGAGCCAGGATCTCAAGCCAGAGGCTTGCCCCTTGTGGTACTATACCAGGGCTGACTTCGCAGGCAGTCCCATTAAATGCTACAGGACTTTTCCATAAGGGCATTTTAATCTAGGTTGACAAACTGTAAAATTGTCAATGGTTATCCTACCACTGAATTATTCAATTTCTTAGGCACTCTTGTGCTCCAAAGAGTGAAACTGATTTGGACTGGCTTGCCTTACTTTTTTGCCAGCCTCTCAAAGAATCTTGTAATTGAGATTAACAGAAATAGTGTCAAGCTACAAAAAAACAAAACCCACATGGTTTACAGTACAGTGTGTTCATACAGAAACAAAACTACTGGGAAGGAGGGGAGAGATCTATTTGAAATAAATGAAGTAGCTTAGCAAAGGAGGAAGTAGGTAAACTGCACATGAAATAAAAATGTAATTACTGAACAGCACTCTTTCAACTCCAAAAATCAGTTCACAAAGGTATCAATAGATCAGGTTTACAGGTGGACTGACTTACAGTAAAGATAGGGTCATACAGGAAAACATTAGTAGGGCTAGGAAAATCATTCTGATGGCCTGATTATACTTTTGCCACTCTTCCCACACCAGCACTCTTAAGCCTCCAAAGATTTACAAGCATAGTCAGAGAGCACAAAGTTAAACCTGTGGAAAACTGTTTTTTTAGGAAGTAGAAAACAAGTATCAATGTATGCAATTAACCAAATAGAGTGAAAGGGCAAAGCCATGTTTTTACATCAGTAATTACTTTTTACAAAAGTAATAAAATACTTGTTTGATCTTCATTTCTGCCTTGTGCAAATCAGTATGCTCCCAGTCCTGCTAAATTTATACGAAGGCTTAATTGTGTGCACTGTGAGTATTCCCACTGAACTCAACAGGAAGCCTGTAGGCAAACTTCACAAAGCATAGGCCTAAATTTTTCCATGGTGGTAAAGATAAGATGTAATCAATCCTTCCCTAGCAGGAGGATAGAAAAGGAGATGTGAAGTAGAGTTTGTCCATTTCAAATATCTATGATCACATATGGGCATATGTTCACCTTCTAATGAATCTAAAGAAAGTTCCCATTAGTTATCCTTTTAAAAACACATACGTGTTCAGAAATACATGTATATGTGCATGTACGTAACACTATGGTTAGAATGATGCCAAAAGACAACACCACCAAGCTTAAAGCTGTAATTTCAGTCCAGATTTGCAAAGGTATTGAAATGCCTAAACATGCAAATTGAGATCAACTGAAGTGATCCCAACAGTGCTGAAGTCCAGGAAACTGATAAGTGTTTCTAAAATCAGGGAAGCAAGGCTTGTGGATGATATCTTTTATTGAACTCACTGCACAGTTGGGATAGCCTTAGACAAGTTTTTAAGTGCAAAGTATTCTTCATCACATCCTAATAAATGCTTGCCCTAGTAAAAGCTTGTCTAAGTCTGTTCTAACTATGCAGTTGCTCCAATAGAAAATATCACACACAAAAATCCTCTCTCTCACACAATTCCTGGACCATCACAGCTATATCAGTCCAATACTACATAAAATCAGGGCTTAGGTTATGAAAAATGGTACCGCCTTTTTAAAGAAACTCTTCAAATTACTTTTTTAATAGTTACAGGGTAATGAACAGCTTCAATTCTAGTGATAAGAAATATTTTAAATATCCATTCAAGCATTTTCATATAGCATACTCTTGCTGATATACTTGAAATATTACACTGGCAATTATGAATGTATTAATGATCAATTATTACTATCATTGTGAATCTTATTGTAGATTTTATTTTGCATCAAAACCTGTCTATTTTCTGTTAATATTCACAGCTTTCTCACAGCTGTTTTCCAGGTTGTTCTGTCTGAATCCACAGCAGGTCACAGCCTCATGATTCATTCAGTTTAGTCACGCCACATGCTAAGACCACAGTTGTTCAATTGGGATGAGTCACCAGACTAACTGATCAGTATCATTCTATTCAAAAAAGGGGACAGCAGTCATGCTTCAATCTTTCAGACATTTTAGACATTATTACAAGAACTAGGGATGACAAAATAAAACTAGTAGGCAGTAAGTTTAAAACTTACAAAAGTAAGTTTTCACACAGCATGTAATTAAAGTGTGGAACTCTGAATAAGAACTTCTTAGACTTTAAATGCTGGAGGCTCCAAGTAAAAGGAACAGTGCAAAAAGCCCTGGTCAGACCCAGGTCACTCTCGCTTTCAGCTCCCACTCTCTGCCACTGTGTGACAGGCCTATTTGATGGGCTTAGGCCCGTCATGAAAAAGTATAAGCCTCTCTTAATAAGGGAGGCCAATGGGAACACATCAACTGATTACTGGGGGCAGAGACCAGCCTCTAGGCCCTGAGGAGGTCCTGGTGGAAATCTGGCAACTCCTCCAGGTCTTGCTTGGAGAGACCTTGCAGGTATAAGAGCTGCTGGTCAGATCAGAACCCTCAGAGGAAGTGGGGAAGGTGCGGCCGATCAGGTGTGACATTGCCTGGCTACCAGCACTGTGCACAAGCATCTGCAGGGCCTAAAAACAGAAGGTGTGGACCTGGCCGTGGAAGCAGACCAGACCCTGCCCACCATCCCACAAGGGGAGGCTCAGGATGTCTGCAGAAACCCAGTGCCATCCTAGCTAGGCACCCACCGCCCTTCTCTGGAGCCTGGCTAAGAGCTCAGGGGGTACGGCCAGAACATTGAAACGGTGCCAGCTGGTTGATGACCAGTGCCCTCCTATGAAGGGAGAGACATTGTAGCAGGCCTGCCCATGCCTGCAGTTGCTCAGACATCCTGACCTCTAGCTGGTGCCAGTTCTCCAGTGGGGAGGAGAGACTGGAAACAAATAGACCCCCAGATAGAGCACAGAGCCTGTGCTCCATTGGATGTTCTGAAGTGCAGGTGGGGGTGAGCCCACCTGCCACCCATCATCAGGCTAGAGCTTTTGACCCAGCTGACCAGGGCAGAGGAGGCTGCTAAGCAGATAAGGCAGTGGTGGCAGTGGCAGATAGGAGCAAAGCAGCAGCTGGACAGAAGCGTGGGGCCCGTGCCCATGCCCCCAGGCCAGGACCAGCTGGGACCCAGGGCAGAGCAGCAGGAGTGCAAAGCCCAAGCCAGTGGGACCATGGGCTCCACCAGGCTCCATTGTGTGGAGAGTGCATGCAGTCACTGGGTTCTCCACTCAACCCACGTGCCTCTGGAGGGAGCCCTGTGCAATGGAGCTGGCAGCCCGGCCCCACTCACTGCTATGCGCAGGTCATGGGGAACAGCAGAGAGCTCTGTGCTATGGAGCTAGGCCTGCTCTGCCCCCCTCCCTGCCACCATCCCCAAGCCCCATGACCTGAACCACTGGCTTTGTGGCATTGCACAGGGCTCCCCACACTGCCACAGGGCTCAGGCATGTAAGCCCCGCATGATGGAGCCAGCAGCCCGGCCACATTCAGTCCTGGGGCTCGATGGAACTGTATGCCACCAGGAGGCTCCATTGTGAGTACCCCTTTGTGCAATGGAGAGGTGTGTGTAAGGGAGATGTGTTTGTAGAGGGGTCCCACATGCACACCCCACCATGCACATGCACCCACAACCCCCACACACACACCACACCCAAAAACCCCCAGCCACCCCACCTCCACTCACCCCACAGCTCCCCACAAACCCCATTTCCACCCACACAAACCCCCACATATCCCCACAAATACTCCTCCCACAAACCTGACACACACCCCCAAATCCCCTCACATACCCCATGCCCACCCACACACATACCCACACATCCCCATGGACACAGTCTCCCACAAACCCCCCATACCCACCCACACCTCCCCACAGACACACCATCCCCTACACCCCACATACACACACACCCACACACTTACACCCACAGCCCCTTACAAACCCTGTAACTACCCACCCATACCCACCACACCTCTCCACACACACACACAATATATATATGAGTAAGACTTCATTTTGACTTATGAAATCACCTCTATGTACACTACACAAACACAATGAGAACAAAAATATTTTTTAAATAAAATTAAAATGTTATTGTAGATGTTTGATTTTTAGCATGGCAAACCCCCTTCCCAAAAGTAGCACTTCCAGGGTTAAGGGGAAGGGCTTCCAGTGGCAAAAATCAGGGGTTCAGGTGGGACTTCCAGTCCCAGGATAGCAACCAGGGTGCAGAGCAACCACCAAGGGGTGGGGCTACCCTTGCAGCTCACCAAAACTCATTGAGACAATCCAGCCAAAATAATTGCCCACCCCTGGCCTATGGTCTGACCCCATAAGTAGTAGTGTCAGTGGGCACATCTACACATATGATTTAATGCTCATTAACCTATTTAATGAACATTTAAGTGGCACCATAAACCCCATGCTCTTTAGCAAATGCGCATTAAAATTTACTAATGCAAATTTTTCTAGTACCTCACAATGGAGGTATTAAATTGAATGCATATTACCTAAACTGCATTAATGAATGTGTAGATGTGCCCACCATGTTCTTATGACATTAGACCAAACAAACACTTACAAAAAGTATTTGGTCTCCACCTTTGATAAGGTAGGCACCATTCTCAGGTGGTATTAATTTAGGAATGTTAGATATGTTTAATATTATTTTCCTTTTTTAAAACAGAAATATTCATTTAGTTCCTGCCTACCAATCCTAAAAAAGCTTAATTTTTTTATCAGTGCTAAAACATGGCTTGGGCCAGCCTCTCTATCTTTTAGAGATGTTGATGCCTTTGTTCCTCTTATCTCAAGACCTTCAAAAAGCTCAAATTAGGATCCAAATAACATGATTTACCTTTGTTTTGGCCTGGTCCAAACCACTGAATGCTTGCATTTTGGACCAAGACTCAAATTTTATCACATTTTGCAGCTTTCCATTTATTTAGTCACCCAAGACAGGCTGTTTCCTAGGTCCTGAATAAGTTAGGTAGTTGTCTACATCAGCATTTTTTCAGAAGGCACTCACTACAACAGGTACAATGTACAAGTTACCATTCAACCTGGCCTTACTTGAAGCCAGCTCAGTGCTACTTTGTGACAAGTCTGAAAAACAGGGAACTCAAACTCTGTTTGGAAATTCTCAGTGAATTTTCACCCTTCAAAAAGGGATGTGAAAATTTCATCACATAGTAGTAACAGGATATAGCAGAGGATGCAACGCTGTTGAAAGCTTGCTGCTTTTAGGCAAAGGAAGGAGGGGGCAATGTCCAGTAGGGAACTAATTTTGCTTGTATACAGACATAACTGTATTATTTATATGCATACCAGATAAGAATAAAACTCACTTAACTGCATAACACAAGGCCAGTCCCAATTAGTTGCTTGTTGCTTACATTGTAACAAGCTCCAGTGTTCTCCATATCTGTTAAATGCACAAACCATTTAAGGGCATAGCATGTCTACTGTGTGATTAACTGTATGTACTCTATTTAACTGTGCTAGAAAAAAGGAAGGGAAAGCAGCTGTCAAAGGGCTGCTTTTAAAAGCCTTGAAAGTGATGAAAGCTAGTTAGTTTTGTGGCTCTCTCTTCTCATTTCAAGGCTTCTAATGGCAACACCATAACTGATTGTAGAAGCCATAAAAATGAAAGGAACTAGAAGTTTTAGGGCTACTAGTATCATGTGCTAATACCATGACAGGGACAGTGATTTAACCAGTTCTGGTATTAGTAGTCTCAAAACTGACAATTGCAAACCTAGTTATTCGGTTTCCTGTTTCCTGGTAAGTGCATAGCTTTTTGTCAGTCTCAAGGCTATGAACTTTAAAAAGTACACTGTAGTTGCTATGTTGGTACATCCTTCATTATGCTATATTTGGGAACCATCAAGATGTCAACATAACCCCATTCTAATCAGGAACTTAGTACTTTAATGTTGTACAACAGAAGAGCAACATATTTCCTATCATGATAAAATACCATAGTGTTAAACTCCAAAATCTGAAGCAAGTGGGAGGATTATATTTTGAAAGAAAGAAACACTAGAATGGGAGGGAATCAATAAATGTGGTGCCAGTACTTGAAATCTTCTTCAACAGACTCTGTGCACAGCTACTATCAATAGTTCACACTAAATGGAGAGAATAAACCATTTATAATGACTGCGTAGTTCAGGGAGTACAGCATGCATCTTGTAAACCATTGGTTGTAGATCTAGTTCTCACCAAGACCTAGTCCATTTTTTCCTTGCATATACAGGGGGACCAAGCAGATGGTCACATAGGCCCAACCCACTAGGCTGTGCCTCTTGGGATGAAGTGATGCCACCTGTACTATTCTGGCTCCTTCCTGTGCAAAGACAGCATAAGTGGCAGCGTTCTACCCACTTCATGCACTTATCGTTTGGGGTGGAAAAAGTTTTCATGCAACTCTTCTGCTGCCCAATATCCAGCAGCACAAAATATAGCAGAGTATATGTATGGTCCTATATTTCTAAACATGGGTGAGAGGGGCTGTTTGTTGTAGACATGTTAGTCTAAGGACATAGGCAGACAAAGTTCTTTGGGTATATGTGATATCTTTTATTAGACCAACTAAATCATTGGAAAATTGTTCTTTGCAAGCTTTCAGGCACAAACACCCTTCTTCAGGGATAGAGAGAGTCTGCTGGTGTTTTGGGTGGTCTCCTGGGTAGACTAGAAGCCAAAATGCAAAATTCAGGTCTGTGAAAATGCAAATGTGTGGCAGTGATGATCAGAGGGAATGGGAGACAATAGGTGTGAAACAGGTATGCGGGTAAATGTAGATGAGTAATTTATGAAAACCTCTGAGTCTGTCTGTAACTAGAACTAGAAGTCCCAGGCTCATCTGCACTGGGATATTTTGCATCATTTTGAATCTTTAACTAGTATCTTAGCTACTATAGCTGCATCAATGCCATGCCCTAGATGCCCCTAGGCATGTTGCCCCCCATGTAATCTGAGTTGTAACAGTGCAGCAAGCCACATCAGGATAACTACCTTGATGCCAAAAAAGCCAGCAAAGAGAAGGCATAATTTTCCATACACACATTATTATGAGAGCCAAATGCAGGTGTCTTATCTTCTCCTGAGATAGATGCTCTAATTTCAGGACAGGTAACCTCAGAGCAATTTATGGGGCTAATCACTATGCCTTCATAGGCCATATAGTCCTCATGAACACACAAGTTGTGATCCTGCATTCACCTGTGAATTTAGGTCATTTGTAGTTTGCTTCTGCAATTGCATATGCCCAGGATAGCTCAGTGCTGAAGGAACAGTCAAGTGTTTGGGGACACAAATAGTATCCATCTCAGATTAGGAAGGGAGGGGGGAAGTTGCTTATGTTGCATATATTGCCTTTCTTAACTGCAGAGCTAACAAGAAACTGCCACCAATATGCAAGCAATAGAATCAGATAGTCTGGAACTGGAAAATACCTATTACATCATGCAGTCTATCTCCCTGCCAGTGCAAGTGGGTTCCCTTCTACATGACATTCTTTTTTTAAATATCCTTTTTACCTAAAGAATATGGTATGATACATTCACAGTGCAAGAAGATAGTGACTCATCAACCCTGGACCAGAAGTACAATGCTTTACCATAGCAACTAGTTAAATAATTGTGATATAAATATACCATTTCAATTATACTGGAGTTTGCTGTAGCTGGAGATTTAGGAGACTAGTTGAGACCCAAATTACTGCCAAGAGGTTTATTTTTCCCTTTGCAACTCAGACAGCATTTCCTTTTAGTCATATCATACTGCTCTTTCCACCAGATGGTTTGCTAGCTCTTATTCCAGCTAAGTAGGATTTAACCAGATTTAGTTAATCCCCATAGTTGCTATCAACTAAACGTTAACAGTCTGACACTGATCAAATCCTCTGGGATTGCTCCCCCCATCCTCTCCCTCAAGATACCTTTTTTTACATTTAAGATCTTTACATGGTAGATAGCAGAGAACCGTTGTGTCCCACTTCACCAATAGGGCTTCAGGGTACCTACCAGGTTTCTGGATGAGTGATATAGCAAGGTATTTTTAAGGCACAAATATGACTGCTCAGAAAAGCTCTTTCCCTACTATAAAATGAAACAAGAATTTAAATGACTGTGTGTAAACTGGATTCTGATCTGCATGTACATATTTTGTAAATAAATTCTCTCTTGTTCTATTTTGTTGTATTCAGTACTCATCCCATTTTCTTTCTTTTTAATGTGTTTTCTTTTGTTGCTTATTAAATATACAATAAATCTCCACTAAAATATTTGTGTTTTCCCTTGTGTTTTCCTCTCTTCTTTTACTTTTTGGGTTTATATTTTTCATTGTATATTGCAGAAAATTAAATAATCTACTGCACCTGTAAAATCTTATCATATATTAAGATTAACTCTTGGAATTATGTACTTTAGTATTATCTTTAATCTCTAGAGAGCTAACTATAAATTGCATGCTGAACTTATATTATTTTCATATACTTGATTTGGAATTCAAGCTATCTTATATTTTCTTATATTTTCTTTCCCAGCGTCCCTCTGACAAGGGACGCCTACAAAAGAAAGGTAGAACCAATGTTGTTTTGAGTATTTCCACTCTGGTACCACTAAATATGGGTGTATCAATCTTCAGCAAAAATCTGCCTTTCTAAAGACTGGGAGAGTATGAGGCTAGCTTGTCTGATGACTGAGTATCAACAAATACCAAAGCACTGATGTGGTTATTGGACTAGGCTCCTCTGACTAGTCTTGCCCTCAAAAATGTTTTAGGGTATGTACAAACATTAGACTTAGATTGACCTAACTAGGGTTCAGTTGAGCTAAGTGCTGAACTGTATTCATGTTCAGAAACATTCGATCAGGCAAAAAAAATGGCCTCCTGATCTAACTTTAAGTGGTGAACTATGTAAATCAAGCTAATCTGTACCTGATGTAACCTGAATGTATGCACCAGTACAGCCCTAGACAGGCAACCCCAAACTGAGGACCAACCAATCCCTCCCATAGACCCACTACACCACCCCTGTACACTCACCAGTCCCCTCCCAGACACACTAATGCCCTCCAAGAACCTAAACCTTCCCACTTACCCCAATTTACGTAGAACATGTTCCTGGCACAGCTCCCAGCACCAGCAAATGTGTGCACAGACAGGACCTGATCTATAATCACATGGCTTAAAGTGACCTGTGTAACTGTAGATCAGGTCCTGGGAACATGTCACAACAAAGCCCCATGGCTGAAAAAGCCCTGCTGCTTCCCCCCAGCCCCAGGGATGTGCCTTTCCTATTCCCCTCCAACCTGGCTGGGCATATCTTTATGCCTCCTACCCCATCAGATAACCCCTCCAGAAGACCTGCTAGCTCCCTGATTCTGCCAACCCCGCAATGAACCCACTAACCCCCTGATCCTGCCAAACCACCCTCAAACCTACCAAGCACTCCTGCAGACCCACCAACTCCCTGATGCCACCAAACCCCCA
>NW_017728962.1:723012-733981 GCF_001723915.1 Gavialis gangeticus
TAACCCCTCCAGAAGACCTGCTAGCTCCCTGATTCTGCCAACCCCGCAATGAACCCACTAACCCCCTGATCCTGCCAAACCACCCTCAAACCTACCAAGCACTCCTGCAGACCCACCAACTCCCTGATGCCACCAAACCCCCACCCCTCCTCTAGCCTCTCTAGTCCTGCCAACCCCTCAACCCACTAACCCCCACCACAGACCCAGTAGCCCCGCCAATCCTGCTAACCCTCACCCCAGAGACCCACTAGATCCTTCCCATCCTTCCCTTCCCCCTAACTTACTTAGATCAGGCTCCAGAATGTCTGCACAATTTGCAACCTATCTACAATCATGTTACATAAAGTAAGCCATGTGATTGTAGATTGGGTCCCAGGAATGTTTGTACATAGCTCAACTATCTTCTGCAAAGTACTTTAGAGTCTAGGAACTGCTTGGAGTCATAACGGTTCTGCAGAGGTGGCATTTCCAGTATCTACATGGAAAAGGAAAGATCTGCACATGAAGGCTACTCTCAACACATGGATCCCAAAAGAATATTTTAGACTGTTGATTGATAGGGGATATTTTTATACACGATTGGATTATAAGAGAGTAGCTGCAGACGCATTGAAATCATGTTGCAATATCTGTGCAACAGAAAGAAACAGCAGCATAGTTTTTGTCTAGTGATCACAATGTTATGGCAATATTTTTTGGAAAGTTTTCATGAGACAGCCATAATCTCCTTTATTCAAACTGTCCCACCAGCATCCAGAGTACAGCAGCCCCTGGCTCTGTCAAACTTGGTAGGGTAAATATGCAGGGATCTAGCAAAGTAAGTGAAAGGACTTAGGCCCTGAGTTTGCTCACACATACATATGCTTAACTTCACACATCAGTAGTACCATTCACTTCAATGGCTACTCATATGTATGAAATTAAGCACACACCTAAGCCTTTGCAAATGCACATCTTTAATTGATATGCTACAAACATTTACAGATACTCAGTGATCCTGTTTTTTCCTCCAATCCAAGCCAAATATAGGTGCTGTACTTCTGTGAAAGTTGTGAGAGCTCTGTCAAGTTTCAGATGTCCATTCTCAACTGTTTTTACATTAGACCTGGTCAAAAAATGTGAAAAAAATGTTTCTTCTACTTTCCCATAACTCAAGAATAAGTGTAGGTATTTTTTACTCAAACTTTCCAGAAATATGCATCTTCAGAGACTAACCATGCAAAACTTCAGTCTGAAAAGAGATTTCAGAAAAAAGATAATGAAAACAGGACAGACTTTAGCTAAAGTGCAGCATGTATAACTATTATACTATGGTACTATAGTATATAGTACATAGTACCATAGTATAATAGTTTTATAACATAATTTGATAATTCTTTAGGTTTTCAAAGGCTTCTCCTCAGTCTTTTTCACACAAACTCCCCACTTTGCCAATACTTCTCCTTTTAATTGCTTCATGGTATATTACAGCAGACTTTTTGCCTCATCCCAAACTCTCAGTGAAGATTTTAACTGAGAGTTTTGCCTTGTTGAAGGATAAAAAAATTTAGATGCAATACCATAGTGTAGCCTAATTTGTCTGTAAGTATGTATAATAGTATTATATGGGAAAACTAAAGACAACTAAGACTACACCAGCTGCTATATGCTAGGACAGCTTTTATCATTCATTTTTATAACACCCAAAAGCGGGTGCCCTGTTCTTTGTGTTCAGATTATCTACCTTTTTTCCTGCTGGTTTCTAAAACATTCTTCCAAATAATTTTTCTGAGGGCTTCATCCTAAACCCAAAGGGAGTCTTTAAATTGACTTCATTGGGTTCTGGATTAGTCCTTAATTGCAAAAGTTCTTGGTCCTGAAGCCACTCTTTCTCCATTGAATAGCCTTTGCTACTTTGCAATATAGGTATTTACCTAAATTTGGGAATCATCTACCCTCCCTCTCGGCATCTGAGCTCAAGGGCGTGGTGTTAATGAGCAAAAGCACCTACTGTAACTGCTTAGGCCCTGATTCAGCAAAGCATTTTAGCATGATTAATTTTAGATACCTGAGCAGTCCCAATTACGTCAATGTGATTACTCAGGTGCTTAGAGTTACGCATACTGTCACATACCAAGATATCCTGCTAAGAACAGGGTTGGGTTCCAGCTTCCATACTACAATAGCAACAGTTAAAAAAATCATGAATCAGAACTTCTTCTCCTTCCCAAAACAAAGAGATATAGAGATGTGATATATGTATATGGAGATGGATATATGCACCTTACACTATCCCTGTCTTCTGATTTTTCATCTCTACTTATCTCCACAGAGTGTACTTGTGTGGTGTGGTAATTTCTGTGCTGCCACTCAACAAGTGTACAATGCGTGATGCTATTCTCATCCTTGCTGCAGGGGCTCTTGCTAGAAAGCAAAACTAGAAGGTCAGTCCAGCTTAATATGCAACATGCTGCTGACAGTGCAGAGGGCAACCAACTTCTGCCCAAAACCAGAAATTCCATTAAATTAATATTGTGTTCCCCAGCTCCCAGTACTGCCCACTCTCAACCCATCAATTAAATACTCACATCTCTCCTCATACTCCAGATCTATTTGGTCATCCCTTAACAATGTTTTTTGTATCTCCATTCCTCACATTTGTCCTTATATCAGCTTTGTCATTCTGCAGCATATGTGCCTCCACCCTCAAGGCCCATGACAACATCATCACCCTGCCACACCATTGCCCCAGCCTACAGACCATGCCAACATTACTTACTACCCTGCTGTAGTAGGGGGTCAAGCCCCTGTTACAAAGAGGCCCCTTTAAGACTAGCAATGAACTCTTTGGGACTAGCAAGGACCAGGTGCAGCTGAGTGGGCAGTGTGACCAGAAGGATGGAGTGGCCTGGACAGATAAAAGCACACCCAGCAGAGGGGAAAGGTCAGTAGGGCCCTGACCATAGAAAGGCCTAAATCACCTGTCTGGAGGAAAGAGGGCCTTGCTAGACCCTGTAAGTAGCCCTGGAGGGGTGGAAGTTTTATCAAAGATTTTTGTTATTAGTTCCTTAAACAGCAAGTCTGTGGGGTGGACCCTTGAGATAGAAATGTATTTGTCACTCTGAGGTGGGGAAGAAGTTTAAGTTGAGGATTCTTTTTTTGTTTGTTTTTTAAAATTTTTGTTTGACAAACACCTAATGGACTGGATGTAGCTGTAAGGGGAGATGTAGAGACTGCAGGACAAGGCATCCTAACACCATAACTAGCTGATAGCCCATGAGGAAAGTTAGCATTACAGGTAAAGCATTGACTAGCATGATTGCAAAGTACAAAGTCACAGGTTCTAACCCTAGAGGGGTGGAAACCTAGGAGTAGCCTAGGGTGTCTATACATATAGTAGGGGCAGAGGGTGCCTTAATTAAAGGGGTTCTTATTAAAGTGCCTGCAGCAGCATGGGTATTCAGCATCCTGTGCTTCAAAACAGTGTCAGGGGTATTTGAGCTAAAACACATTATACAGGCTTTAGTTAAACCATCCCCACTGCCATTTTTAAGTGTGGGGGTGCTGAATACATGTGACATGGAGGCTGCTGGAGCGCATTAATTAACATGCTCCAGCAGACTTGATGAATGCTCCAACATGTGCTAATTAGTATGCATTGGAGCAGATATCTAGCATATGTATAGGTGGCCCTGGAATCTGAGGTAACTAAGTTGGGAGACAGAGAGGGAAAATCAGAAAATGAGCAAGAGGAAGCTGGCAAGGAAACCAAGGGGTCATCTGACACTGAGACCCTGCCTCAGGATTCCTCCTTTCTTCTGCTTCAAGCATGGATAAGATAGCTCCCAGATCAACTTTGTCTGCCATGCCTTGTTGGAAAGAAACCAGGACTGGGAGCTTTCTGAGCAGGCAATGGCCACAGAACTGTAACAGGATGGAGGGACCCTTTCCTGACCCCCAAAATCAAAGCCCCAACCTGTAGGTCCTCAGTCACTACCACCCAGCTGCACACCCACTGTCTCTGCAGCTCCTTCTGCTGTGTGGCCTCTATGAAAACAGTGACCGCAGTCTAGGCCTGAAAAGCTAGGTGATTTGAGGGCTTTTTGCCCTGCCCTGTTGTCTTTCAATCACTCTCCAGTGTTGGGGCCTCAGCTTTCCTGGCTTCTGCCCCTTTCCTCTTGCTGGGTCTTCTAGCCCAGGCCCACTGTACAAGACCTGGTTTCTGGGCTCTGGAGCCTGTCTCACCTTCTTGGACACTGGGCCCCCGGGTGTGGGCTCCGCCCTTCTCAGACACTGGGCTCCAGGCCCAATCTGGCTTCTGTCCATGCTGGACTTCAGCTTCTCACTAAGCTACAACTCCTTTTGGCTTAAACCCCCTCTGTGTCCTGAGCCCCAGACCCCTAGCAAGGCTCAAAACAGCCTTGTGCCCCTTAGTCACTACTAGGAACTCCTCCACCCCTGATAGTCTCAATTTAGTTCACTGGTTATTGTTAAACTATAACAAAAAAAGACCACAGGCTATAATAGAAACTAGCATCACATTTGGTCCAAACATAAACACTAGTTTACTGCCAGTGCAACAAGATTTCCCCCTACCCTGGGTTGTTGCAAGCCATCAGTGTCTCACTGGCAGTTTCAGGATCCAGACCACAGAACTATTGTATCCAGCCCTCCGGTAGTCCAGTGGGGTACTGGAAATTGTGGAGGGAGTGCAGGCAGGGACAGTGAAGTGTGGCCTACCACCACCTGCAGAATTTTGGAGTCCCTGAGCCCCAATTGATATGGCTGTCAGTGGTAGGGTGCAAGCAAGGGCTGTATAGCCCTCATACATCCTACTGCTGCCCAACCCTAACACCAGCCTTGGACCCCATGACTGACCAGCCCTAGACCTGTCACCACCTGAACCCAGACACATGCTGCTGCCTGACCCCAGAACCTCACCACCATAACTAGCATTGCCACAGCTGCCATTGGCTCTGCAGATGCTTCCTAAAAGAAGCCCCTATGGGCTGGATCTGGCCTGAGGCCCATGGTGAATTTGACACCCCTAATAGCCAGCTTGGCTAGGAGCTGAGCACTGGCCATCAATTTTGGGCCCAGGGGTAAGGGTGAGAAGAAGCCTTGATTGCAGGGAAGGAATAAGCTACAGCTGCTTTTAAAAAAAATGAAATCTTAAAAAAAATAGCACATGGCCTTTTATGCTTAACTGTTATTTACTTGAAGATAATTTTCAATGGTGTCATGTAGCAAATAGCCAGGAAAGCTCAGAAGGGCCAAAGACAACATTTTATCTTGAAAGATAATGGCAATGTACTTAATTCACAAGACTCAAGAGGAAACTGAAACACTGGCTGTACAATGTCAGAACAGGTAAGTTACTCTTACAGATGCTGAATTTGATGCCTTATTAGGTCAATTTTGAATTGAGCCACAGGTACTGAAAGAAACTGTTAAGAGATTCTATAACTTCTCCTCTCAGATGGTTATTTCAAAAGTTATGACAGAAGTTTCCTTTCCCTTTTTCCTTCTTATCTCACTTTTACCACATTACATAAGTAGCAAACAGCCTTTTATAGGCATTTTCTCCCACCACTTGTCTTTTTTAATCTCGTCTACATCTTAAATATGCATATATATTTTTAGTCCAAACTTTCAACATGCATATTCCCAGTGGGGGAGTGCTGGAGCATATTTTATTATTTTCAGGCTGACATCTTTTGCTGCCCAATAGTTACCAATGTTTGCATGACAACAGCCCACCTTTGTTTTATGTTGAGATGTATTCCATCATCTGTGATTAAAAGAAGCCATTCTTGATTACCTTATTTGATGTTTTTACATACATCCTTGTTGTTTGCTTCTATCATTTTGGTATATTTGGAATACCAAATACATAATCTGATTCCCATGGGAAAGGCATATAGAAACACTTTTTTTTTTTTAATGAATAAATATTATGTATAATTCTTATATTCAGTTTTGGCTCTTCATACTGGCACCCTACTGAGGCCTCCACTTCTACCCTTGTTTCAGGAGTTCTGAAAGAGGTCCTGGAGCTTCCCAAACTCACTAGGAATTGTCAGCCTGGCTGCAGAACCAAGTATCTCTAGAAAATCTTTTCCAAAAGTTGGGGCGGGGGGCACTTTAATTAGAGTGACTCCAAGAGCTGCTCTAACTAAAGTGCCAAGAGTGTCTCATGTATTAGCATCCCCATGCCTCAAAATGGCAGTGGGGGCGTTTTAACTAAAGTTCATTCAACAAGCTCTAGATAAAGTGCCCCACTGCCATTCTGAGGTGCAGGAATGCTGATACATGAGTAGACTCTATTAATCGAGTCTGCTCCGATGTGCTGTAATTACAGCACATTAGAGCAGCTTCTGGGTTCATGTACAGGCACCCATAGAATATTACTACTTTTCTTGAGAAAGCTAGAGCTTTGCTTTCAAGAGAAAAATTATACTTCCCTTTTGGCAGTCACTTTACATAGGATATCTTGGTCTTAGCTCCATGTGGCAAAAGGAACACATTTTCTAGAAATACACTGTACACTTAAGAAAACTCAGTTACCGTTAAAGCTGATACAGCATTTTGCTTTATCTCCTCAACAGCTGAATAGGCTGAAATGGCCTCCCCTCACAGTCCAAATGTAGTATTCTCACTATATACAACGAGGGGATTTACTACAAAAATTCCTTGACAAATCCAGAATGAACGTGGCTTTTCCAGATTATCCAGTGATATTTTTTTCTTCAGTAC
Source organism: Gavialis gangeticus (assembly GCF_001723915.1). Taxonomy (NCBI): domain Eukaryota; kingdom Metazoa; phylum Chordata; order Crocodylia; family Gavialidae; genus Gavialis; species Gavialis gangeticus. The sequence goes on from NW_017728962.1 coordinate 729,748, forward strand.
TGTAGAAAATGCTCCACTTCTCATTTTATCTTGTTTCCCTACCCTAAAAACCTTTTTAAATAAAATACATTTGTATTGGGAAACAACTCAAGTAAAATTTTATTGTATATACAAACTGATTTTAATGTCAATATGTTCATTTTAGTTGAATAATTATTCATCGTTATAATGAGTCATCATATTGATGATTGCCTATACACGTGTTTGGGGATGGGGAGGTGCTGTTTTAATTAAAATGGGTCCCTGACAGCCACTCTAATTAAAACAGCTCACCGTCATATGTATTAAGACCACCACATTTTAAAGTGGCTACTGGAGTGTTCTAATTAGAACGCAGAACAGACTCGATTAATTGAGTCTACTCCAATATGTTCCAATTAGAATGCCATAGGCAGCCAATGTCTGCTTAATGGTGTAGAAGCACTAAGTCATATTCATTCATTTTAATATATCAAATCTCCATTTAAAAATATGAAGACTAAATCAATTACTAACCTCACTAAGAGTGAAATACAGGAGCAAATTTTCCTGTTCCTGCCCTGTTGTGCCCCACTACAGAAACCAGGAGGAGCTTCAGGCTCCCCAAGGTGCCAGGCCCAAGCTGGCAGGGGGCACAGGGATCAGGTCTGGACTCCCAAGGGTGAGGGGAGGTGTCTGAACTCCTGGACAGCTGCTTCCCAGCCCTGCACCCCAATCTGCTGGGCACAGCTGTCTGGGCTTCCAGACAGCTATTTCCCAGCCCCCTTGCCTCAATATGCAGAGGGTGGAGAGCTGTTCCTGAAGTTCATGGCATGGAACTGGCAGGTATCTTCCCCAGACGTGAGACACCACCTCTACCGCCTGCTGCCTCAGCTGACCAGGTGCAATTTGCTGCTGGTCAGCTGTCTTCACCGGTGCTACTGTGCAGTATCTAATGCACAGTTCATCTAGTACCCGTATCTACAGGTGCTAGCAAACTATGCATTAAACTAATTTACTGTGCAGCAATTGCTGTGCACGTGTAGACAGGGGTGCTTTATTGTGCATTAGATTAGACACTTCACAGTGCATTAGACTAATGCAGACACACCCATGTTGTAGGGATCAACTTAAAGCATGGAGGAGGAGTAAAAATCATGGACTGTTCACTGTGCCTAGCACCATTTTCATGATCTTTTCATGGTAAATCCCCCATTCCCCCCTACCCCCCAACACACACAAATTGCTGATTAGCTGAGGGGCCCTGGCAGCCCCTCTCCTTACCAGGGGCAACACTGATTCATGTGGCACTGCCCATTGCTAGTGATTGGTGGAGAGGGGTGGGGCTGCACAAAAGGCAGCCTTCTTGCCTAGTCAGCAGCAGAGAGAGGAGCGGGTGACCACCGTCTTGGCTGTCCCCCTTCATGGTAGCAGCATCTCCCCCCTGGCAGCCACTGGCTCCCAGTGAGGAACCAGCATCTTATTTTTAGTAAGGTTTATTTTTTTCCCAATGATTCTGTGCAAAATCATGGGGAACACCAGTTCTTGTGGTGATCACAGAAACCACTTTTCACTGTTTCCACTAAAATTGTGAAATTGCAAATTGAGTAGATCCCTTCTACACTTCACATGTTGCTTACCATTTGTGTAAATCTAAACCCCTTTGCCACAAAATAAAATTACATTTAAAGCTCTCCAATAAAATCCTTGTATGTTTGAGTAAATTCTCAGTAAGCTTGAGGGGGGGAAAGGTTTGCTTTATGGTTAGGTCACAGCTGGTTTGCTTCCAATGAAAGTTACTGGAAAATGTTAATACTTCCTTATTATGTGCACAAACTTTCAAAAGCTGATGTCATTCCAACACTGATATACCACGCCCTCCTGCAGTCAGTGGAAAATTCCTAAGGTATGGCAACAATTATGGGTATTGCACTTAAAGTAATACATAAATCTATAAATACCATTATATAATACATCCCATTTGAGTAGCATCTATTTAGTAATACAACCTCTCTTCTTGTCATAAAATTCTTCTTAGCAATTTATTTTCTTGAGTAGGTTAAATAAAGAAATGCATGCTCGTAATGTGGAAATCTTGCTTGTACTGTTGTTAGAAAAGTATCATTTGTTCCACTGAATTACTAAATACTGGCCTAGACATGTGACTGAGCAACAAAAGGTAAGTTTAAGCAAGGCAATCAGATGAGACCTAAAAACTGGAACCCCTACATAATATGTTTTTCTTTTCTGCTTTGACAACTTTATTCATGTCAATACTTCCTTTCTTCTGTTTTTTTCTACTACCAACTAAATATCACCCTAAAGTCTGATGTCAGATATCTGCACAAAGTCTCACCAATGTGTTGAAGTCAACAGGGTTGTATGGGATGTAAATCAACTCAGTTTGACACAGCAAGGACTGTGCTAAATTAAAACTAATGAGGAGCCAGGGTAGGTACTTGAATGCCAGACCTGACAAAGCCATACTCAGACTCTCCTTTTATCATCTATGTATGAAGTACGTAGAGCACTATTTTTTTTCCTATCAACTTGTTCAACTCTCTCTTTTTATTTCTGCTATTTTATTTGCTTGCTTTAATTTAGCCAGCGACATCTATCATGTCATCTATTAGATGAATGCCCAGTTTACAGAACAGTATATAATATCTGTCCATGGAATCTAAATATAGCTTATGTTTCTTGATAATTCTCTCAATTTGAAAAATCAGACAATAATTTTATCAGTTTAAATTTCAAACCACTCAGCTCACTGGTTTTAAAACCTGTCTCAGAACCTGAACCAGAGCCAACCAGGAAAGTGCAAGATGTTCCCTTCCCTGAAAACATATCCATGGAATAAAAATGAAGAACAGGTCTTGCAATGTGGTCTGCATTTTTCATTACCAATTGAAAATGTACTGTCTGCATACAAGACATGGAAGAAGTCAGTCTTGAAATCTCTCTCCATGACCACTGAGTATTCTTGTTAGACTGTATATATCTAATCTATTCATTATCCAGCCAAATTATCTTACTGTTTTACTTCAATTTTCTTTGTTTAGCCTACATAGCATGTTTGAAGTCTATCCTGCTTAATCACACTGGTGGGTGTTATGATCTATATTAAACCAAATAATTCTGTCTTACTCAAGTTCCATAAATGCCTCCTGCAACAGATTTTTCTACATCTCTAGTCTTCAAGCCTCTCCAGGTTCTTCTTAGTTTTTTTTTGTTCCTTTAGTGGTGCTGGATTAGGAACCCTGAACACCAAAGTGGGTTTTTTTTCAATTCATGGAAGAGAAGTACTTTAGGCAGGAACTACATCTGTTTGCCCTAATTTACACAAAGTGCCAAATGAGGCCCTCAGTCCTTGGCCTCTTTGAGACTGTCAGCAAGGGCCCTATGTACAGTGGCATTAGGAACTAGACTGAAACCACCTGTTCATTTTATTGCAGCTGCCAAAGAGCCCATAGATTGTACCAGCTTTCAGCTATTGCCAACCCAAGCTATCTGTGAACTGGTGATGTGTAAGAGAAAGTGTTAAATGCCACAAACAGGTGTCCACTTCTAGCAGTAGAACTTTCTGATAGGTTTCTAGTAGTGGAAATGTTTTTGGGAAAGGAAGCAGTACAGGTGTACAGCCTACAACTCCTTTCTCCCCTGTTCCTCATTCCTTCCCCAGATTGAGATCATCCCAGTCTCTGGAAGGTGTGGGGAACAGTGGCTGCTCCACTCCTTCTATTCCTGAGGAGAGGAATGGAGTGGTAGGGAAAGGCTCTCCACTATTCCCCAGACTGGGGACACCCATGTCTGGGAAATGAGCAGCAGAGAAAGACTTCCTGCCTCAGTCCCCTCCCTTGAACTGGTCTGGAAGGGGTGTGGAGCAGCAGGGCAAAGCCCCCAACCTCTTCCCCAAACCAGGCAGGGATAAGGCAATGAGTATTGCCCTGATTCTTGCACATTCATGCTTACAGATATTACAAGGCAGAAATCCTGTCCTCCTTAAACAGTTTCTCAAGTCAGAGTGAGAGAAGTCTTCCATATTTTTGCTTTTCTACAGTTTTGTTTTGGTTTTTTTGAGGGGGGGGACGCAGTTTATACAATGTGATTTGCTTATTTTGTGATAGCCTAAAAGTTTGTGGGGGAGGGTTGTTTTTGTGGTGTTTTCCCCTTTCCATGGGTGACTGGTGCCTTCTGAGACTGGAGAGGCACAGTTTGTGGGTATCAGTGTCAGCGGCATGGTGGCAAGCAGCAACTGCCCACAGAAGCTGGCGGC
>NW_017728962.1:734167-739104 GCF_001723915.1 Gavialis gangeticus
GGGGGGGGGGGGGGGGCATATGCCCCCCTGTGCCTCCCTTACCAGTCACTTATGCCCCTTTCTTTAGAAATAGAATGGCCCTTCATTCAGAAAGACAGTATCTTGAGCCTTGGTTTTTAATGAAATTTTCTGTGTGTCCAAGTATTACAAATTTAATTCTAAACTTGATTAAACCAGGATATCCCAATTGCATTATGTTTCCCTTAAAGGACAGATACGCTTGTATATTTGTCCTGTGGTGCTAGGTGCAATAACAGAGATGAATCTGTGCCAAAGCTTTTCCTTTCTTTTTTTCTGGCTTATGTTATGGGAATGACACTCTTGTTCTTTCATCGTGACTGCAAAACAATAATTGATGGCTTAATCAGACTGTCTACTGATCTCATACCTTTTTATTAGTGTAGTAATTCTTTATCCTACAAATTAGATTATAATGTATTATCCACATAGCTTCTAGCCCCTTCAGGCTGCCTCACTATCTTTATTAATAGTGCTCTGAATATTTTAAAGTATTTCTATATTGGTGAACATGAAACTTCATGTACTATAGTTCACTTACTGTGAAGATCTAAATGATGCTCTTTATCTCAGTGTTGGTTATTTTTACTTTATATCCTAGTAATTCTCTGCCATCATAAAAATACATATGTAGTGAAAAACACTTCAGGTCCAAGATAAAACACAGACCATCCTGATGATCTCATGAATAATTTATATACTTAAATGTATCACACTATATCACAATTTTCAATCTTCTTCACTTGAAAAAAAAAGAAAGAGAGAGAGATTGGAAGGCCAGGTTCTCTCAGGTATATCTGCAGGGCTCCATTGACTTTGGAGGAGCTAAACTTTCATTTTTAATACCTTTCTAGCTAATCATTTCTGCAATGTTCTAATTTTTCCAACCCTGTGCAGTTTAGGTTTTTTTGGCTTTTGGGGGGTTGTTTACAGTTCATGATTGCTAGTTTGATCCCAAGAGGCCAGGAGTACTTTCATATATTTACATACAGTTAGTTCTTGGAAATTTCTTCAACATACCATCCTGCATAACTATCCATTAGCCTACAGAGAGGCATCTACCTTTTAAAGTCCTTTTAAAACTTGGATGAACCTTATCTCACCCCAAGGATGTCTTGGTTTTGGGCTTCTCTGCATAATTTTTTTTCCTTGCAGCTTCTAAAATCTTACAGGATACTGAGTAGATACATTAACCAGAATTAGAGTGACTTCTGTGAAAATACATTTATAAAATATTCACTTGTTATATTCACTAGATAATATGTTATACTTATTTTAAAAGGCTAGATTTGTTTGTAAAATTTTGAGTAACTGGCATCCAATCAAAGTTTTCAACTTGCTTTCATCTATACCCCTTGTTGTCCTGTTAGATCTGGATAGGCATCACAGACTTCTCAGAATGTCCCACTTACAATTCAGTAACCAGCTCTATCAGTGTGAAATCAGTTTCCAACTTAACTCATGCAAATATGACTGATTCAGTTTTCAAACAAAAGAATTAATTTTAAGTTGGCTACAGCTCTCAAACAACAACCTCAAAACAGAAAGCAGCCTGGGACTCTTGCAAGGGACATATTTTGCTGTGTTATACTTTTGTTTATGCAGTAAAGTCCCAATCTACTTTCCCACTGAAACCAATGGAAACCATTCTATTAGTCTTATTAGTTACTGGATCAGACCTTAAAGAAGTAGGACCCTATTTATCTGAATGGAACAGTGGACAATAGGAATTCAAATTTTAGGGAAGAATAGGAATCTTACTGCATTTATAAAAAGCTTCCTGAATTTAATTCAGCTTTCTTACATTTTTTCCCATCTCATATTTGCATTTTCAAATCTTTTATTCCAGCTGGACTTCTCCTTGAACACTACCCTTTTTTTCTAGCACCTGGTTTACTCTACACCTTAATACATTCTTTGCTTGTGGATATTCCTGATGGAGCTCTTTAAGGTACTACATGTACTAGTAAGTGCAAACTTACATAATCTTCTCCAATGAATCAATGTCAACTGCTAGTATATGAAAAATGTCATTTTTCTTTTAACCTAAGCACTATAGCTTTAACATTCTGTAAACATTGTCACCTAGACCCTTGACAGATGTTACACTTAAGATGTGATTAATTGGTGTGATAAAATAGGGAATAAACTTCAAAGTTATTACACAAAATATGTATAACTTTTTGTAGCTGGTTTCTATCATGCCTCTAACTGAAAGTGTGGCTAGTGCCCCTAACCTCTGAAGCACACCCAAGCCCTTCCAGACTCCTGTGTGCTCCAGAGGGTGGGAGCATTTGGCTTTAATGTACTCCCCAGCAGGGAACATCTACCAGCTGATTGGGCCTCCCAGCCACAGGAGCACACGGAACCAAGCTTCCTACCAGCCAGTGCAGAAGGAGCTCAGGATCATTATCCTGGGCTCCCCCTGCATCAGCAGTATGGCATGATACGATCTGCTCCATTCTACAGTCACGACTCATGTCATGTACATGTGGCATGGTGTGGAGGAAACTTACCTGAAGCCGGAGAGAGGCGTGACAGGACACAGTGCTGGCAGGTGCCAGCGGTTCAAGATCAAAAGAAAAGCCAGCGGTGAGGCCGGGAGGGGCCAGGAACAGCTCCCACATCTGTGTGGGCGCACTTTGTAAAAGTGTTCCAGGGGCAAGTGGCCAAGCAACCACCCCATGCCAGGATAAAAGCCCCTGCATGAAGGAAGCCAGGGGAACCAGAAGAGGCATTCCCACCCTGCTCAGAGAGGTTGCAGAGGACTGAGGGGCTGGCAGCAGAGGAGACGTGGTGGCACCCCAGAGGGGGGACCACAGGAAACAAGATGAGCCAGCTAGGGCCCAGCAAATCACCTATGAGGCTGGCATGGGCAGAAGCCAACAGCAGTGGTGGTTGGGACACTGGCAAAGAACGAAGCCAGAACCTGGACACAGATGATGGGCAAGAGGTCCTGAACCCAGGGAGGGGATAACCCGTCAAGGGGACCCGAAGCCTGGGCGGAGGCCAACATCCCGTGAATCAGGGAATACCAAAGGGCAGTGGTGGATGCTCGGTGCCCGTACCATCAGTAGCTCACAGCCATAGTCCTTAAGAAAACGAGCATCAGTAAGGGCCAGAACACCAGCCCTGGCAGATGACATCATAGTTGGCATTAGGCGCGGTGTAGGGAAGGTGGAGCCCTGAGAAACAATAATCGTGAGGACAACCGAGGGGGAGTACCAGGGGAGACGGGATTAAACATCTTCCTCCCACTAAAGAACCAATCATCATCAAAGACGTGGGAAGCAAAACCCCTGGGGAGCTGACCCAAGGCTGTTCCCAGTAGCCTAGCCATGCAACCCAGAAGGGGGCGGCGAGGTTCGAAGGAGACCCAGACATGTGACGCTCGGGGGGGGGGGAAGAGCATGGAAAGCTACACATGGCAAGAAGCACAGTTGTTGATTACACATCAGATCACGTTGTGCTCTTAGGAATAAAGAGTTCCCTAAAAAACACAGCAATTCAGCTGGAATCAGCAACCCATTTCCTGGGATATGGACAGATTACACTGGAAAAAGGACCCACTAGAAGTAGATAACCAGTACCTGCTTCCAGTTCTTCCATGGAAGAGCTGCATCCAACATCTGAGAAAATGGGATCACTATGGCTAGGGACAGAAGTTACTCATAAACCAGTATAAGTGATCAGAAACTAATTCAGATCTGTAACACAACAGAAGTTCAGTGCATGTAGACCACTTTCAAAATGGCCAAAAATGGTTTAAGGTAAAACTGGATGGATGTAGTTTTAGACTTCACGGGTTTATGTTAAATCAGTTTACTGAAATACTGTTTCAGATCCCCTCCAGATTCAAGTCCACTCAGTCTCCCAAATCCTTGGCTAGGATGCTTTGCACCTCCCCTCCAAACCCCCACTTCCCCTTACGGGAGGGCGGTCTAGCCTAGGCCCAAACTGTCTGCTCTAGCTGAGCAGGGAGATGTGCTCTAGCACCCCCCGGCTTCTGGCCTGGGCCACTGCAGGCATGTGGCAGCATTTTCAGAATCAACAGTGAATTTATGTTCACTTGCTTATTGGTTCAAACTACACAGCTTAGACTAATCTGCAAAGATTGAATCAATTCAGCCTCAGGCTTTTTGACTGTCTTTACTTAGCCTATGTCTCTATGAATGACCAGATATTTCAGGATGTCAACAGAGATGTAACTAAGCAGTTTTGCATCCTAGGCAGTAGTGGCATGTGGGGCAGTGGCTGGCCTGCCAAAGGCAACAGGGGCACTGAGTCAGTGGCACGGGTTGCTGCTCCCTTTGCATCCTCACTATGTCAGCACCCAGGGCTGGTGCCTTGTTTGCCCCTCTCCTCCTTCTCCCACGCCTTACTGCTATCCAAGAGTGTAACTAGAAAGCTATAGAATTTGTTGACTTTAGGCTGCCAGTCTGTATATAGTGCAAGCCAGAGTTATTTGGAGTACATGAAATGAGTGGATAATTTCCAGCCTTCAGTAATTCCCTGAGAAAAAGACACTCAGGCTCGCACTGTTCAACATCTTCATCAGCGACTTGGACGAGAGTGTAAAAAGCACCCTGTTCAAATTCAGAGACGACACTAAGATATGGGGGGATGTGGGCAGGGCAAAAGGGAGGAATAAGCTACAATCAGACCTAGGTTACAGGGGTGAGCGGATGAGAACAGGATGGGTTTCAACACTGACAAATGCAAGGTGCTGCACCTGGGGAGGAAGAGCCAGCAGCATACCTACAGGCTGGGGAACTCCCTTCTCAACAGTGCAGAGGCAGAAAAGGATCTTGGAGTCATTATTGATGCCAAAATGAACATGGGCCGAGAGTGTGGGGATGCAGTCAGGAGGGCCAACCGCACCTTGTCATGCATCCACAGATGCATCTTGAGCAGGTCCA
>NW_017728962.1:739708-756613 GCF_001723915.1 Gavialis gangeticus
GGTGGGATCTAGTGGCCTGTTACAAACTAGTCAGGGGGGACCAGCAGGCACTGGGGGAGTCCCTGTTCCCCCAAGAACTACCAGGAGTGACTAGAAATAACGGTCACAAGCTGGCAGAGGGCAGATTCAGACTAGACATCAGAAGGCACTACTTCACTGTTAGGGTGGCTAGTATCTGGAACTAACTTCTAAGCGAAGTGGTGCTGGCTGCTACCCTGGGGGTCTTTAAGAGGAGGCTAGATGAACACCTTGCCAGGGTCGTTTGACCCCAGTACTTTTTCCTGCTATGGCAGGGGGTCAGACTTGATGATCTGCTCAGGTCCCTTCCTACCCTACCAACTATGAAACATGATAACAACATTTTTACCCATTTCTGGTAAGTCCACTGAATCCATTACGGCTGTAATACAGGCTAGATGTTGAAATGGGACTAATCATCTTGATAGTGAAATGCTGAACCAGTTTGTGTGTGTTCTGTGGAGGTTTTGAAAAATCTGGAGGTTTTGGAAAATCTTAGTTAAATAGTAATACCTGAATGTTAGCCATCATAAAAGAAGATGAAGTTGCCAAGTCTATAACTGAGTTATAAGATTTACTGGAAGTTTCATTGGTTACTAAATATGATCTGTTTCTGCAAATGGAAACAACCATCAGACTTCATGCTCAACCACTGCTCTGCCCAGCAATACCCCAGCAAAAATGAAAGAAAGGGTAATGCTGTATAGTCAGTGCATCTTTGGATTTTTTCATTAAGAAGATTCAGAGACCTCAACAAATTGGAGGACTGGACCAAAAGAAATCTCATGAGGTTCAATAAGGACAAATGCAAAGTCCTGCACTTAGGACAGAACAACCCTATGAACTGCTACAGACTAACTGGCTAAGCAGTAGGTCTATAGAAAAGGACCTAGGGGTTACAGTGGAGAGTAAGCTGAATATGAACCATCAGTATGCCCTTGTTGTGAAGAAGGCTAATGACATACTGCACTGAGTTAGTAGAAATATTGCCAGCAGATCAAGGGAATTAATTCTTCCCGTCTATTCAGCATTGGTGAGGCCACATCTGGTGTACTGTCTCCAGTTTTGGGACCCCCACTACAGAAAAAATGTGGACAAATTGGAGAGAGTCCAGCAGAGGGCAACAAAAATAGTGGGCTGGCACATGTGACTTATGAGGAGAGTCTGAGGAAACTAGGCTTATTTAGTCTGGAGAAGAGAAGACTGAGGTGGGATTTAATAGCAACCTTCAATTACCTAAAGAGTGGTTCGAAAGAGGATGGAGCTAGACTGTTCTCAGTGGTGGCAGATGACAGAACAAGGAGCAATGCTCTCAAGTTGCAGCAAGGGAGGTTTAGGTTCAATATTAGGAAAAAACTTTCCCACGGGGAGGGTAGTAAAGCACTGGAATAGGTTACCCAGAGAGGTTATGGAATCTCCATCCTTGGAGGTTTTTAAGACTTGGCTAAGAAAAGCCATGGCTGGCATGATCTAGTTGGGGATTGTCCTGCTTTCAGCAGGGGGCTGGTTTAGATGACTTCCTGAGGTCCCCTCGAACCCTAATTTTCTATGATTTTAGATCTTATATTAATTATAAAGCAGAATATAAATGTTATCTTTTTAGAAGACAAGGGAACATTAAGAGTACCATTAAAATTAGCTTAACAATAGACTAATAATTAAGTTTATTATTGCTCTTTACTATGAATTCACTCTCATCAAGTAACGAGAATCAGGGGTGGATCCAGGAGGGTGTAGTAGTGTAGTTTAACCTCTCCTCCTTCACTCGTTGATTCCTGCTCCACCCAAACTTTAAAACTGTCTGGGAGGTGCAGCAGCACTTCAGATTGGCCAGCACTGACAGAATCAACTGGCTTCATTTCCCATTATCATCTCCTTAATTCCTGCTAATCTCTCTCCAATTAACAACCATCTATCCCTTTTAATGGTCTTGATGCTCCACTATTCTAATTATCCCTTCTTCTACAATTTTGCTGTCTCTTAGCTATTCCCAGTAAAGTCTCTTTTCTATTTCACAGCCATGTAGACTGCTTTTAGCTCTAGCTAAAAAACCTTAACTTGGGTATAGTAATATCAAATCAGGTGTAGAAATGACTAACAGTGAAGTATTGGAAGCAGTGTCAAGATGCTCAAGAAGACCAGATTATTATTTTACAAAACTGAATACGAGATGTACATTTAACTATATTGAATACAAGACAAATGATGCAATCTTTGACTTCTTTGCCTGGTTTGTTGAATTTTTTTATATATATCATCTATCAAATTAGTACACACTCTAATAGGTATGTGTTTCTGCTTTGATCTTAATGAATAATGTAATGCTTCCTAGCATATTAGTAAAGTTGCTAGTTTTCTTTTTACCTGGAGAAAAACATTTATGTAATGTGCCATACGATCTGCACCCCCTTTTCACTATCCTAGATCCACCCATGACCATAATGATTTCAACTTCATGAAGCTTTAAAATGAATCTTGATACACTTGTTATTGTGCACAACCTATTTGTTATATTAAACAACAATGAAAGTTAAAATTGTTCACAGAATTCATAAAGTGATACTCTTTCACAAGCAAAAACTATACAATATTAAGTACTTGTTCATTTAAGTCAGTGGAAATATTCTGATTTACTTTATCGTCTTTGTATTGAGCCCTCACAATGTAAAGCATTTCTTGTATAGAAGGCTGAAAATAATTTGTGCTCCTCTGTGATAAACTATTCCTTGCCCTATCTTGTAAGGAGGGAAAATGAGAACCAAAGTTAAGGGCCAAATTTTATATTACACATATATACAATATTATAGCTTGAATGTAATGGATGCAAGGGAGCAGCCATAGTTTCTTGATGCTTGGCAGCCCAAGACCAGTCAGAGCTTGAACAGCAGCGAGTCTGTTCTGCCAGTGGAGGTTTGTGTGGTACAGATGTGCTCAACCTGTTCTTCTGCCTGTTCTACTTCCTCTCCTCTTGTGTTGGTTACCCCCATTCCAGTATAAGGCCTTTCTCTTCTGTGCAAAAGAAACTGTCCACCAGTTCTCTAGCTACTTAGCAGTGCCAATTGACCAATTGTTTCTTTTTATGACCAAGTCACAAAATGCTTAGACGCAGAAGTCGAGGTAGATGTCATCTACTTAGACTTTAAGAAGGCCTTCGATACAGTATCTCATTCTGTTCTTGTAAATAAACTGACAGGCTGTGATGCAGATGATTACACAGTCAGGTGGGTGGCAAATTGGCTTATGAGTCGCACCCAGAGAGTGGTGGTGGATGGGTCGATATAGACCTAGAAAGATGTGGACAGTGGAGTCTCACAAGGCTCGGTCCTTGCACTGGTGCTGTTCAGTGTCTTCATCAGTGACTTAGATGAGGGTGTGGAGAGCACCCTGTCCAAGTGCGCAGATGATACCAAATTATGGGGAAAAGTTAACACACCAGAGAGTAGGAAATGGATCCAGGCAGATCTGGACAGGTTGGGAAAATGGGCAAAACGAAATAGGATGCAGTTCAACAAAGACAAGTGCAAAGTGCTGTACCAGGGCAAAAAGATCCACCAACACACTTACAGGCTGGGGTTGACCTTCTCAGCAGTGCAGCAGTGGAAAGGGATCTTGGAGTCATAGCTGACTCCTAAATGAACATGGGTCATCAATGTGACAAAGTGATCAACAAAGCTAACTGCACTTTATCATGCATCAACAGATGCGTGATGAACAGGTCCAGGGAGGTGATCCTTCCCCTCTATGCAGCATTGGTCAGGCTGCAGTTGGACTACTGTGTCCAGTTTTGAGAGCTGAACTTCAAGAGGGATGTGGAGAATCTTGAGAGGGTTCAGAGGAAAGCCTGCCAACATATGATCAGAAGCCTGCAGCAAGGCCCTACGAGGAGAGACTGAGGGACCTAGATCTCTTCAGCATTCGCAAGAGAAAGCTGAGAGGTGATCTTGTGGCTGCCTATAAATTCATCAGGGGAGGGCAGCAGGGAATAAGAGATGCTCTATTTACCAGGGCACCCCCTGGAGTAACTGGGAACAATGGCCACAAATTGACAGAGAGCAGATTCAGGTTGGACATTAGAAAGAACTTCTTCACAGTAAAGGTTGCCAGAACTTGAAATGGGCTTCCCAGGGACATGGTGCTCTCCTACCTTGGGAGTCTTCAAGAGGAGACTGGACAAGCACCTAGCTGGGGTTGTCTGACCCCAGAGCTCTTTCCTGTTCCAGGGCAGGGGGTCAGACTTGATGACGTACTGAGGTCCCTTCCGACCCTAATATCTATGAATCTATGAAAGAATCCGGCTCTAAATGACTCATTGAAGGCCACAAAGGAAGACAGTGTCATAATTGGGTGATTAACGTCGGTGATTTTCTACCTCTCAAGTCCTATGCCAAGGCTCTCTTCTGCTCATAAGTTTTGTTGAATAAAAATGGTATAGGATATGCAGGTCATAATAGCAGTTTATGAAAACCTTTATGTGCCATATTGCTATGAAGTTATCATCATGAAAGGGTTTTCTGTTGTAATTTAGATAATTACCAAATTCTTGTTAGAAGTGGCTAAATCCCAGAGAGGTGAGAATTTAAATTATCTACTGTACCATTTAATGACTAAAAAAGCAATTTATAACTTTCAAGACACTACTCATAAGAAATAAGATGCTTAGTCCTATTTTAATTCAATACTATATCTGCACATACATTTTTCCCATGAAAATATAAATTTAATTCTTAAATATGGCCCATATAAATCCTTTTTCCATAACTAGGAAAAAAGGTGTTAATGTGAAACAAAATTAACTCACCAAAGAAAGAACAGATAAACTGCTACCCTCATGGATGGACTAGAAAGGTAAAGATGAAAGGAATTTGACTAAAGGAATATATTATTGTCTTGAGATGTATAACCTAATATAATAATACAAGAATGACTCGTCTGTAGCATTTTTCATCTTAAAGACTTCACAAACTCTGAGCTGTGTTAACTGCCTTTGCCTAAGGTACAGAAAAGTCAGAGAACTCTCCTCTACTGCCCTTCCATCTCCATTGAACACTTACGTATTTGGAGGCAGGATTTAATAAGGAAGCTTCCTCCAGCACATAACACCTACATGTATGTTGTCAGAAAAGTGCAAACTTAATCATAGTAATATGTTTTTATTTGGTATAAAATGTAACAAATGCCACATTTGGTAGCTCCACTGTTGAAGTACAGTAAATCACAAAAAAGAAACCATCAAGATTTGGTCCCTCATATACAACTAAATTTGCAGAGACAGAATCATTCAAATGCAATTGATTCATTACCAGCAGAGTACTGTGTCTGCCTATTGCTGTGTCCTCGCTTGTGAACTACTGATAGTCATAAACTACTCTTAGTAAATGCTTACTCTGCAAGCCTTTGTGCTTTACTAGTAGGATGGTTTGCTTTGCCCTTCAAAAAAAATAGTTGTAAATGGGTAACTTTCTAAGAACTTTAATTTGGAAGTGATCCTTGCATTTTGAAGAGCTAATACTTAAAAAAAATGAAAATAAACAAACCACTACCTTATGCAGAACATTCTCCTCTACTGATAACAGGAGACAACTCAAAATAATTCTGTTATCTTAAATAACAACGCTTGTACTACTTGCTAAGATAAGCTCTTGCCAGAAGTAGCAGCAGAACAAAAGCCCATATGAATTTTTGTCTTTTCACTGAATAATGCTCTCTCTGTCATGAGGAAAACGGTCTCCCTTCAGTTCTCTACCTACCAACTTGCAGGTATTTCTCCTGCCAGTTTGGTTTGGAGAAGAAAAAGTCTGTGAGTTCTTGTTTCTTACCATCTGTTTATTATCATGAAATAGAAACACAAGACTTTATAGCTATCAGTCTTTGGAGCAAAAGAGGTGTGCTTAATTGCTCTGGACTCAGACCTTCGATATCTTAACTATATTCAAATTATAGGTCAGGATTTAAACACAAGCAAAACAAGCTAATTACTAGATGTCACGTACAATGAGTTACTTGCAATAAAGTAACGTCATAAATCAGGATTACAAACTCTTTGTATCCCGTCATATAACTGCTCCTTTTATCATTTATAGACATTTTTAAAACACGTCTGTTCTCCTTTGTGGGAAGAGGAGCTCTATATAACATTTAACAAGTGCATCTACAATTCTACTATCACTGTAAATTGTCCTTCTGTAATTCGGCTCCACATGGCTTATGGATTGTTTCCATCTGGATTGATTTTTTTGCCCATAGCATTCAGGAAAACATAAGCTGAACCAACTGCTAACATTTCTTTTGTCCACATTAACATAGATTTTCTTAGTCTTGTGTTTTTGTTTTTGGTTGGTTGGGTTTTTTTGGAAACACGTGCCACTGGACAATCATCTTGCAGGAGAACTCAACTCATTAGCTTGCATCAGTTGAGAATTTAGGTGTTTTGTTAAGCATAATCCAATACTAGTGCTTCAGGCACAAACTCGCTTAATTCCCCACAGCTCTCCTGCCACTCACGTAAGTATCTTGCATTGGAAAGTTTTCATAGGGAATTAAGAGACTAGTATTCATAAACAGTGAACATAGGACCCCCTCTGTGTTCATAAACAGTGACCAAAGGACCTCCTTTCTCTATTTACAGAGCCCTGCCAGAGTGCTGCTGAAGTTAGACTGCCATTGGTAAAAAGCAGCACTTGTTTGCAGATTTTCTAAACTTCTTATCTTTCTGCATGATTCTAAGGGGGCATGATCTGACCCTCAGTATTTTACCCAATGATCATTAGTAGACCAAGGTCTGATAAATTGGGTTTTGTTTTTGCTTTTTTAATAAGTTGCTTGCTTGCTATTTTTTTCTCTTCTAATAGGCAAGTAGTTCAAAGAGCTTCATGAGTTTCATTACTGTTCCTTATCCTTTTAAAATATGTGATAAGTCTGTGTGTCTTTAATCAAATTCAGTCACATTTATAATCCTAATAATCACTTTGTTTCCCTAAAAATAACTGGCAGTAATTTTACAAACCAAGTAATAAGATTACAAAATGAAAAGGTAAGTCTGACAAATAATGCATACCTTTTACCAGAAAAAAATCCCTGCACACTTATATTGTTTGTCTTCGTTAAAAATGGATTTTAACATGGCACTAACCAATACAAATGTCACCTGTGCACAGAATGCTTTCTTCAGATATCCCCCCAGTTCATCTAATATTATTTCCTTGCCTAGAGCTCTTCAAAAACGAGTGATCATGACAATATCAGCTTGTACAAATAGATTAATAGATTGTAAGGCCGGAAGGAATCTCGGAAGATCATTGGATCCAGCCCCCTGCACCAAGGAGGAAAGATAACTGGAGGTCAGGTGACCCCAGCAAGGTAACCGTCTAGTTTCCTCTTGAAGACTTCCAGGGTAGGTGATTATATCACCTCTGCAGGGAGCTTATTGAACAGTCTGGACACCCTGACTGTGAAGTTTTTCCTAATGTTGAGCCTGAATCAATCTTCCAGGAGTTTGTGGTTGCTACCAGGACCTCTCTCAGCCTTCTTTTCTTCAAGCTGAAGAGTCCCAGATCCCTCAGCCTTTCCTTATATGGCTTGGCTTTTAAGACACTGAACATATGGGTGGCTCTTCTTTGGACTCTCTCAAGCTTGTCCACCTCCTTGTTAAAGTTTGGTGCCCAAAACTGGACACAGTACTCCAGCTGCGGTCTCACCAGTGCTGAGTACAGCGGAAGAATCACCTCCTTGGTTTTGCTGGAGATGCATCAATTGATGCATGCCAGAGTATTATTTGCCCTACTGGCTACAGCATCGCACTGCTGGCTCATACTCATACTGTTGTCTATTATTACCCCTAGGTCCCTTTCATTCATGGTGCTAGTCAGTTTGGTGCCGCCAAGCCTGCAGGTGTGTTAGGGGTTACTTGTCCGAAGGTGGAGCACTTTACATTTCTCAACGTTGAACTTCATCAGATTTCGATCCGCCCAACTTGCCAGCCTGTCTAGGTCTGCCTGTATCTGTAACCTATCTTCAAGTGTGACCATGCTCCCCCATAACTTGATGTCATCTGCAAACTTGGCCAGTGAACTCTTCACCCCCACACCTAAATTGTTAATAAAGATGTCTGAGCACCGACCCCTGCGGGACTCCACTGCCCACTTCTCACCAGGATGACACAGATCCGTTCACTACGACTCTCTGGGTCCTATCCTGCAGCCAGTTTCTCACCCACCTGACTGTCTCAGACTTAAGCCCACAATCCTCCAATTTTCTCGTGAGGACACTGTGGGATACTAGACCAAAGGCCTTTTGGAAGCCAAGGTATACAATATCAACCTGCTCTCTTGTGTCCAGCTGGCGAGTCATAGAAGGAGATGAGGTTGGTAAGGCAAGACTTGCCCATGATGAAGCCACGCCGACTGTCATTCAGAACCTTATCTTCTACAAGCTTAGTGCAGACAGATTCCTTGATGAACTTTTCTAGGATTTTCTGTAGGATGGAAGTTTGGCTGATTGGCTTATAGTTATCTGGGTCCACAAAGACAATCTCCAAAGCCCAAATGCGAAATTTGCCAACATTTAAATCCAAGACCCAAAAACATATTAAAGATATAATATATCATGTTATCATCTTAGCTTATTCTATATGTTTTTTAACTACGTTTTATCTTAATGGAACATTGGCATCATATTTCTAAACACTTAACATGCTTTTTAGCCACTGAATAGTCTTAAACAAAATCCTTCCTTGCCAGCTTTTTGCTCTTGTGCTTGACAAATAGCACTTCTACTCATTTGCCACCGCTGCTGCAGGAGGCAGTGTGCCTACTTTCTGTGCACTTCTCTATGCTTGCAATCCTGCAGTCTAAGACATGGGCACACCTACCAGGGTGCTACTACTGTTGATCTCAGCAAGCTGTCTGCAGAGCTAGGATGACATAGCCAACTAGTCGTCCATTGCTGGGGTGCCCAACCCTGGCCCATGATTGAGATTCGGCCCCTGGCATCATGTCATCTGGCCCATGAGGTTTCCCACAGGTGTGTGGAAAGCCCTAAGGGCCATAGTTTTGAGTGTAGGGTGGCACAGGTGCCTGGGGCAATGTTGGGGGCAGTGTGGGGCCCCAGGGGCTGATCCCAGTGTGCAGAAGCTAGCCAAGGCCTCACAATCCTGATCTGGGTATTCAGACCTCATCTTGGTGCATAGGATTTTATCTGGCCTGCAGACCAGCCCCATGCCACTCTTCTGGCCTATGAGGTCAAAAGATTCAGCACCAGTGGTCCAGTACATTGCTCCTGCAGTGTACTGATTTCAACCATCTTGAGCTATCTGGGGACCATGCAGGGTTGGCACCAGTATCTATTAAAAGCTTGTGACCAAACATCAAGGAAGAGGAATGTCCTTGTCTTTCACAGTTCTTGATGGGGAGAGTATGTTTCTTTTAATTCTTATTATTGGGTTATATTTAGAAAAACATTTAAATTGGTGTGTGGGTCTTTTTTCCCCTGAAAGAAATATTTAAGAACTACTACGCTATTTCTAAAGTAAAGCCAAGTTTATAACAAAAAAGCTGGCTGTATCCTCTTACTATTAAAACACCCCAGGCCAGATTTCTAAAAACCATTAAATGCCTGAACATGCAAGGAAACACCCACATGCTTTTGAATATCCAGTGAGATTTTTATCTGTATATTCACATGCCAAATACTTCTGCATTAGGATATGAATTTTTAAGAAAAACGTGTTCAAGCTTGCTGAAAATTACAGACTTTTTTCCCTCCTGATATCTTGAACTCACGTAGACTTAGTAGTCATGAAAGGTGGTGAAGAATGTCCACAGACAACAGCTTTGTTCAGCATTTGGGGTCTGAATGATTTTTTTTAAGGCTGTTCAGGTGCTGTGCATGGCCAGTGTAAGCAGTCCCTAAGTTCTGAGGAGCAAAAAGTAGTATTGTGCTTCATGGCTTCACTGGAGTGCAAGGGATTTGTGGGGTTTGCGTAAAGCACTGTTTCTAAGGTCAGTAAAACATTGGTGCCGGGAGATCCTTTGGAGGAGGATGCAGGAAGTGAGAGGAGATAAGCAGATAAGGACACTGAGGCTCCAGGTGCGAGGAGATAACTAGATAAAGGCAGGCTCAGACTCTACCTGCCTGACTGCTCCCCCACTCTCACTACCTGGTCCCTCTGCAAGGAGGTAAGCACTGTAATAAATAAATTTGTTATTGAAGTGGGGTGATCTTTAATTCACGGAAGTTTTGGACTCCCTTCCATAAAGGTTGAGAACCCCCCATTTAAGCAGTCAAGGTTCTTTGAGTAGATGTGATATCTTTTATTAGACCAACTGATAATAAGAGATATCACATCTGCTCAAAGAACCATGATTGCTTAAATGTGGGGTTCTCAATCTTTATGGAAGGGTGCCTAGAGTCCAAAACTTCTATGAATTAAAGATCACCCCACTTCAATAACAAATTTATTTATTACAGTGCTATTTCCTTAGACCAATACAGCTACAACAAAAAACCCATTTAAGCAATGACACTGCAGGACAGAGAGACCATAGAGATGGGATTTACCGTTTGGCAAAAGGGAGAAACACTTATTCCCATTTTAGAGATAAGAAGCTGGTATCATAAAGGCCTCACACAAAATCTATTGAAACCAACATATTATTAGCTGATTTCAGCAAGATTTCGATCAGGACATAAGGGCCGGATTTCCAAATGTCTTTACATACCTAAAAATGCAGGTACTTACCTAATGACATTTCAAAGTGCGTAAGCAAATTAGGTGTCTAATTTCCATAATCCGGTTATGTGCCCCACTCTTAGAATTAGGTATGTAATTGATTTTTTTAAGTACCATTAAGCACTTACCTGTTTCTACAAATTTCCCAGTAGCTTGGAAAATCTGACCCTAAATGATTTGCTTGTGATGCTAGAACTCGGGAGTAATTACCACTCCAATTCCTTGCTCTAGTTGCACTGGTTCTCTTTTTCGAGTTTATGCAATTAGTCTTAAAAGAATAATGAATTTTACCACAAAAAATATATAGCTGAACACAACTAAAAATAATTCTGTTATGATATCAAAACTAATTACTTGCCCTAGTTTCTCCTTAAAACACAACATGCAATGCACAGATGTGCATTTCTAACCATTTCTACTGGGAGATAAATAAATATATTTTCATTTAACTTCAAACACCACTTTAAAAACTTGAATGAATTTTATTTTTATCCTTTCAGGATGTCTTTCTTTTTCCATGTGGTTTTAAATCTTCCTGTGAGTCAGTGTTTATTTCCTTTTTATGTAAAAGGAAAGAAATCGCCATTTGAAATTCTGTGTCGTATATTCCCTTTTTCCTGTATGGAAATTTTTGCCACCTTGGAAGGAACAGTGTGCTCTGCCGCAGTAAGGAACTTAACTTATTTTAAACTCTGTTCTCTTCCTGGACCAAAGCATTTGTTTATGATTTGCAAGGCTTCCAGTTGTACAGGTCATTCAAGCAGAAAATCACTGGTTGCTAAGCAGCAGCATTGCTTTTAAAAAGCAGGCAAAGACTCTGATCCTGCAAAGACAGAGAAGTTGAGAGACAGTGTTGGACTTGCCCCATAAGTTTGTCTGGAAATCCAATGTCTGTCATGCTAAATGAATTAATAATTGCACAGTTCATGGAGACAGTATGATTCATAGTTACTGATCCTTCCCTTGAAACAGACCTTAATATAAACCTGTGTTAGTTTCTTCTAGCATTCTCAGCAGCTTCCTGCAAGACTTCAAACACAGAAAAGAAATGCTTTGAAGCATATTGTATAGAGTATTTTAATATATGCAGGAGCTCTCAAGTAATGCCTCAGCCTTCTTGTCTTTTTATGTATTTGGTCATTACTCTACTAAATATTACTCATTTGTTGAAGGTTATTCAAGAGTGTGAAATGCATGAATTTGCTTGTAATCAGATTTGGAGACTTCAGTCATTAAAAGATTCAAGATTAATCCTGTCCTGTTTTACATTTGATCCTGACTACAGAAGACAGGAGAATGCATATTGTTTCCAAAATTGATGAAGCAGAATGAAAGCCTTGCAGGAGATGAGTACAAACATATGGGCTAATTTTTCATATCCAAGTGCAATGATTTCACAAATGTGACCTGACCTGATGAAAACATACTTTCTACATAACACCTAGCACTTAAAGTGCTTGTAATCTTCAGACTGCATTACAAACATTAACCGTCTCCCTTGTGAGGCAGGTGAGCATTTATGTGCTTGTTCGTCACATGGGCAGTCATACAGGGCAGTACAATGACTTTCCAAAGTTAACAGAGGCCGTTAGAAACATGATTAGCAGGGATCCTGGTTTTCTCTGATTTAAAAAAATCCCAAATTTTCTGATTTAAAAAAGTAACCCAAAAAACATATTTTTCTATGATTAAAATGAAACACCACTAATATATAGATGTGGGAGTATACGTGTGTATATGCATGTATGTTCGTGGTGTTTCATTTTAATCTCAGAAGAATGTGGATTTTGGGGTACTTTTTTAAATCAGAAAAAAACTTGGGGTTTTTTAGTCAGAAAAAAACAGAATCCCTGATGATTAGAAACCAGGAATTCTTGATTCCCAAAAAGAATGGATATCCTTGAGGTTGAAAGATTAAACTATAATTCCAGAAACTGAGATTCATTTCCCAGATCAGGCCCAGGCTTCCTGTGTGATGTTGAGCTAATCTTAGTTTTTTCTTTTACTTCATCTGTAAATTTTTTAATTTACAGAAGTGTTGTGAGGGTGAATCTACAAACAAGTGGGTGATGAACAAGTAATACTGTGATTTGGGATCATGGAAGTGACTGTACTGCCCTCTGTTTGGATTGCTAGACCCTCTCTTTGTTCTACGGCTAGGCATGTCAGAATTAAAATTTTATTTTAATAGTTCTGATGGATAATATTGTTGTTTATTTTTAAGCATGTATATCAATTTTTATGGATTTAAATTTTCAGGATTGCACAAAACTAGGAGTGGGGGGGACACTTATTTATTAATGACCATTTATTAATGACAGTAGATTATTATTATAATGAAGTTTAACTGCCTGCCATGACAGACATAACTACTGTAGGACTACTGCCAACTGAGTGGCTGAGCTGACAATAGTCCCAGTTCCATTGGCCTGCAGCTTCCTATCCACTTTATCGCTTCCTTCTCCTTTGTTCCCAGTCCCTTGGGGTTCTGGGAGTTGCAGTCCAAACTACAGTCATTGTGGTTCAGAAGGACTGTTCCCCTGTCATCACACATCCACCAAATATCATTTTTCTTACATCCTTTTTCTATAAATTAACATCATAAATATATTATCACCTGTCTGTGAGCGTGAGGTGAAAACAACATTTACCGACATTTACTGGTAAAAATTGAATTCTGCAAAGCCTATTGACAGCCATAGAAATTTAAAGAACTTAGCATAATAAATACATAAGGGATTTGGAAATTTCTGAGCGTAAGACTGAACAAGTTTTAAGGTGATATCATAAGAATTGAGGGAGTTTTTAGGTGCCTGCAAAGCCTACTTCCTGTCTATTTTTTCTGGTGCCTCATGATGATCTTTCACCCTGTGAATGAAATTAATTACTTTCCCTGTTAAGTTTCTAATAAAACCTCATTAGTTCAATAGTGAATAGGTCACAGTATCAGATACTTTGAAGCTATTATCACTCCCCAGCTGAAATAACAGAATTTGAAGCTGTTTTCTGGTCCTTTGGACCAGGACAACCTTATTAAATACATTAACTATCATTAAACTTCTGCAGCATGTGCTTAGTCATGGGATTCAACTATAAAGAGTTGAACTGAGTTAGACTGAACGCAGCCTGCACTGAGCATGCCTATAGAACACTTGGCACAATGCTAAGAGCCATACTGGGCAACAGGCTAGTGGGAACGTGCCAAAGGGCTGGGTTAGCCCATTTGAATAAAAAGATCATGACTTAATACTACATGCAAATCCTACTGTTCTAGGTAATATTTAATACTCTGCAGCACATTTATATATGTATTTATTTGGGGCTTAACTGTACACGAGAAAATCAAGAGATATAACTAAGCAGAGCGTATGATTTGGTATTGCTTACCTTGCTGCAGTCCAAATAAAGGCAAATCTATGCAAATAACTGGACACAGTGATGCTGATATGACCAGCTGCTCCTTTCTCTCCAAAACAGAACAGTGAGAGTGTGTTTGTGAAGCATCATCTGAGCTAGATTTCTATGGCTTTACAACTTCTACTGTCTTCCCCTAGTCTCCTCTTCTGCTGCTTGGTCAGGTAAAATCATTGAGTGTACTATTGTCAGTGATGCTTACTAGAATCTCAACCTTACAGGCCCTGTTTATGAAGGAAAACAGGTTGTGATCTCCCAGGATCCTAATTTGTTCCAAAACTGCAGTCAAGTATTCTTTGAAGTTAGTCACTTTTTTAGCAGTAGTGTAACTGGGAGGTGCAAGTGGGACACTAGCCCCAGGCATTAACCATGAGGGTGTGTCAAGCCTCCCTCCACCAGACTGTCTTGGTAGTTTCAGTTCTGTGCTGTCCAGCCATAAGATCTGGGTAACACAGACTGAGTGTAGCTATAAGGGCGGAGGAGGTCACTAGTGTAGGTACTGTCCACTGCAAGACTTAGACCCAAAGAGCTAGGGACTGAACCAGTGGACCTGAGCTAAAGGCCCTCAGCTAGAGGAAAAAGGACCTGAGGCCAAACAGAGTGAAGCCCAGATAATGGGTAAGGTCTGAGGGGGCCAGCATTAGTCTGGGTAGAGAGAGAGAGACTTTGGGGGTACTGGGGTCAGCACTCCAAGTTGAGCAAGGACAGGGTGATCCCCTGGAGTAGAAAAAAAGGACTAAGACCACCTAGAACTCATCAGCTTCTAAGTGCAGCTTCCCCTCTTCATCAACAACATCAAAGGCATTGCAGGTGAAACATCAGGGGAAGACCTGGAGAGGTGGTAGCAAAGGTTGATCAGGACTTAGATAGCCATCAACGGGGCCACACAGCAGCCCTAGGGCACATCTTTTTACAATCCCATAGAAGATTTCACCAAAGAAGCCCTTGCTTCTCTCATATTTCCTGGACCATCATGGCTATAACAACACTCCAACCCTACTACAGCAGGAAGAATGCAATTAACTTGTAAATGAAGGGGTGAGTGAATTGCGCCTGTGTATGGGAAAGAAAAGAGGGTATGGTAAGAATTAGATTTTAGGGAAAGGAAGGAAAACAGGGGAGAAGAGGTGAAAAAAGGAGAGATGCTGTTTTCTTCCATCCTGCCCATTATTGTAAACTATCTTTGTTCTTCACTGTAGAAAGTGGAGTGTTAGAGGATGCCCTCTATTTTCACTTTCTCACCTAAACACTTTCATATCACCCCATTCCCTGCCCTCCCACAGTCTCCCCCAGCTTGTTGATTGCAAAATGTCAGTGGGATACTAGAGTGCTACCTGCAGTGTATACTGGGCCTGAGAAGCCACCAAAATCCAGGGCAAGAACCCCATTTGCAACATATGTTGATGACAGGGGCAGGCGATGATTCCAATAATCTCTGCAGCCACTGCAGCCACTCACCTTGCCACTACCACCACACCTGGATCCAGCCCATGAAGAGCTTCCCCAGTCTAGCTCTGGCCCAGGGGGCAGGTGAGTTTGACACACCTGATGTAGACCACTTCCTATGCCAAAGATGATTACCATTCTTATAATTTTAAGCACCATAATAGGACTCAGAAGATCTGGTTTCTACTCACAACTCTGCCACAATATTTCCTTTGTGGCATAGGGCAAATGACTTCAACTTCCAAGAGAAGTGGTGCTGGCTCCTGCCCTGGGGGTCTTTAAGAGGAGGCTAGATGAACACCTTGCTGGGGTCGTTTGACCCCAGTACTGTTTCCTGCCATGGAAGGGGGTTGGACTTGATGATCTGCTCAGGTCCCTTCCAACCCTACTAACTATGAACTATGAAAATAAATCTCTCTATATTCATATCTGTAAAAATGGGGATAAAATTGATGAACTACTCAGAAGTATTTTAAAGCCATGGTCATGAATGTTGAAGTGAAAGTCAATGAAAATAGCCCTTAAAAACAACTTCAATACACCAGCGTGTGTAGTAACACAGCAAACCCAGTTCGTTTATAGAAACAAACTGTTAATGTAGCTACGGGGGTATTGGTTATAGCCATGTTTGTCTAAGGCTGACACAATTCTTTGGGTAAATATATCTTTTATTAGACCAACTAATATTTGGAAAAATTGTTCTTTACAAGGTTTCAGGAACAAACACCCTTCTTCAGGCATAGAGAGAGTCTGCTAATGTAGCTGCTAATATAGCTACCAAAGTCAAGCAAATTGAGCTCTACTCAGGGATGTTAAATGTTTTTTCTTGCTTAGAAACCTCTCTTCCTAAAATGAATGGTGGTTTCCAGGTTTCTTAGTGTTCAAACTAGTTCTTTTATCTCACCAATAGACTTTCAGATCTTAAGTCTTACTCTCATTTATAAGTGAAACAGACAAATAAGACACTACACAGAATTACCAAAATGATTTAGGCATTAACAGAAGTGGGTGACTGTCTTCCATATCAAAGTAATCTGCAGTTTGTCACCTTTGTTTTTTCCAGATGACATAAAAACAATCAGTAAGAATTAATGTAGAGGGCAAATTTTAGAACGCAGACAAAAATGATGAAGCGAAAACAAGGTAGAGAACCAGAGCTGGCCTTAAGGAAAATGGCACGCTGGACCAACTTGTATTTTGGTACCCCCTAGCACCCACCACAAGTCATAGTTTCTTATTTTCATAGACGTTAGGGTCAGAAGGGACCTATCAGATCATCGAGTCTGACCCCCTGTCCTGGG
>NW_017728962.1:766758-767023 GCF_001723915.1 Gavialis gangeticus
ACTCCACATTTTGGCAACCCTCACTGTAAAGAATTTTTTCCTGATGTCCAATCTGAATTTCCTCCCTTCCAGTCGGTGGCCATTATTTCTAGTTACCCCAACAGGCACCCTGATAAACATTGTATCCCCTATTTCTTGCTGCCCCCTGCCCCAGTGAGTTTGTAAGCCACCATGAGATCACCTCTCAGCCTCCTCCTGTGGCGGCTGAAGAGGTTCAGCTCTCCCAATCGGTCCACATAGGGTTTTTTCTGTAGACTTTTAACCA
>NW_017728962.1:772023-783409 GCF_001723915.1 Gavialis gangeticus
CTAGGTCAGCTTGAACAGCTGGTGGGTTGGTATCTATACTGAGCTTACCTAAGGTCCCAATGGGATGTATATTTATATTCATGTCCAGGAACACAGATGCAAAGAAATCTTTTAGAAGCTCCGCTTTGGCCATCCTATCTGTCACCAGTTTCCCTAGCTCATCCTGAAGGAGCCCTAAGTTACCCTGCACCTTCTTTTTGCTTCCTATGTACTTAAAAAATTTTGTTATCCTTAACTTTTGCTGCCAGCCATTTCTGCTTTGGCTCTCCTCACTGTTTCCCTGCAAGATCGAGCCAAGCAGGTCTCCTCCTTGGTGGAAGCCCCCTGCTTCCACAGCCTGTAGACCTCTTTTTTTTCCCTCCAGGCTCTCCTGGGTTTCCCTGCTCCACCAAGAGGGTTTCTTTGCTGTTTTGCCCCCTTTTACTGTACTGGGATGATCCTTTTCTGTGCCTGTGGAGCTAGTGCAGGTAGAGCAGGGGCCGGATCTGGCCTGCGAGGCCATTCTATCTGGCCCACAGAGCCCCTAAAAAAATGTAGAAAATTAATATTTCTCTGCCCTTGGTTCCTGCTTTCTCCCTCCACACACTCAACACCAGCTTGTAACCCAGCCCCACTGCCAAGCTGGCAGTGGGGTGGGTTACAAGCTGGTGCTGAGTGCGGGGAAAAATGGCGTTTCGCCTGCCCCATGGCCAGCACCCCGCGCTGCAGCCACCTGCAGCCCACATGAGGCTGCCTATGCCTGCTCCAGACAGCCCCATGTAGGCTGTGAGTGCCTGAAGCAGGGAGCGCAGGCCATGGGGTGGGCAATGGGCCACTTTTCCCCACGCTCAGCACCAGTTTTTTCCCTGCTGCCTAGCAGGGGGTCGGGGCTGAGCACTGCCCCCCGCCTGTACTGCGGGGCTGGGGGACACTGGGTGTGAGCAGGTAGAGAGCCAGTGGGAGCACAGGGCTCGCACCGGTGTCCCAGGGCCAGTGCCAGTGGGGCCCAGAGCAGGGTGGCAGGAGCACAGGGTCCCAGCTGGCGGAGGCTTCTATGGAACCGGGCCAGCTCCCCCCTCCCTTTTGGTGCAGTCCAGCCCGGCTCCACGGACCCCTGCCAGCCTGTGCCCGGCTCTGGGCCCCACCAGTGCTGGCCCTGGGACATTGGTCCCAAGACATTGGGACGTTGGTCCCAAGATGGTGACCGGGGGCGGGGCACCTGTTAAGGGGTGAGGCACCTGTCAAGGGGCGGGGCTACCCATGCGGCCCTCGACAGCCTGCCAAAACTGGGTAAGCGGCCCTCTGCCCAAAATAATTGCCTAACCCTTAAGGTAGAGGCAGGCAGGAAGGGGCATAGGGGTAGTTCAGCAGGGAGGCAGACCAGCATGATAGCCCAGGCAGGCAGATGGGCAGGCACTGCTACTGCCCACGCTGCCCAGCCTTGCTCCTCCTGAGCAGCAGTTGGAGGTGGGGATCAGCCAGAATAGGGCAGGGGAAGAGCACTGCTGTGAGCATGAGCTGCTCACACATGTGCATGCATGTATGTATGTGGCACCCCCCTGACCAGAGCACCCTGGGCAGTTACTCACCCCTAAAGCCACCTCTGTAGAGAATAATTAAGCATAAGACTGTTCTCAGTCAGATTATAAAGAAGGAAAAACTATTTATGGAATGCTGTGGACTTTGTGAAACATCCTCAATCATAGAAAGCACAAATTATTTTATGGGCAGATAATAAATTGTCACTGATCTGCTATGCTCCAGTAGCTATGCTCCAGGGCTTACAGCACAAGCCCTATGAGGAGAGACTGAGGGACCTGGACCTCTTCAGCCTCCACGAGAGAAGGCTGAGAGATGATCCTGTGGCCACCTACAAATTCATTACGGGGATGCAGCAAGCGATTGGAGATGCTTTGTTCACCAGGGCACCTCTTGGGGTAACACGGAACAATGGTCACAAACTGACAGAGAGCAGATTTAGGCTAGATATCAGGAAAAACTTCTTCATGGTAAGGGTGGCCAAAATTTGGAATGGGCTTCTAAGGGAGGTGGTGCTCTCCCCTACCTTTGGGGAAGGGAGAAGGCTGGATAGGCATCTGGCTGGGGTCATCTGACCCCAGCACTCTTTCCTGCCTAGGCAGGGGGTCAGATTCGGTGATCAGTTGAGGTCCCTTCTGACCCTAACATCTATGAAACTATGTAAGGAAACAATACACACTGAAGATTTCTGAGTGATGTTCATTCTCCCTGGTCTCTTTGTATACCTGAGTGTTCCTCACATCTCATTTTCTAATGATGTCCCTTTTTTCTTTTCTAATGTCTGACTCATGAATAATGAAAGGTAAAATCAGGGACAAATCATACTGACATTACTTACTTCTGTAAGTAATTGTGTTGAAGTAGAAACATAGGATTGTTCAGAAGGGTAAAATGAATAGTATTGAAATCTACTATTTCACTTGGAAAATACACGGAGGCCAATTTTTCCTCCCATTAAAATCAAAGGGACTCTTGTCTTTGACTTGTACAAAAGCAGGCTCTAGATAGTGAAGAGTGACGATAGGTCTTCAAAGCAAAGTTTCTTCCCACTTTGATGATGAAACAAGATAAGGAAGAGATTGCACATCAATTACTTTGGCATTGTAAACATTTACACATCTACAAGTTGCAGGCTCCTGACCTTGTGTGCAGCAGTAAGATTACTGGATGCTTAACATAAGGGAAAAAGTATCAGTATTTCAGTGGAATAAAAACTCAGTTTTGGTTTTCAGTTCCCTCTACAGCACCTAGGTTTCTTATAACCCTACCACACACAAATCTGACAACATGCAACGTGCACACCTACAACTGTTTCTGCTTTTAGATGATTTTCTTAAATGCCTAAATATAAAGCAGAATTTAAATTGTCTACCAAGTATTTGACATTAGCTAGTTATTTCACTGTAGTTTTCTTGGCCAGGTATTGACATGGATAAATATATTAATATAATCTGAGGCAGTCTCTAATAGTTTGAACTACTTCATGTTAAAAGTAGTTGGTCAGAGCCAATAAGCTAGGGTTGTGACCTCTCACTAGTGAATCCCCTAAATGTAGGTGCACATGATGCAGATGTCCGTGCACTGCCTTCCCCTGCTTTGCCTACTTCATTTGCATATTGGAATTTAAAATGTGTACAGCCCCTCCTCATTTCCCTCCAAGTGAAGTTGTTCAAATTCCTGAAAGAAAGACACTTGCCCAAACAGGAGCCCATGAACCAGCTGATGTGAAAAGTCAGATCCCAGCAGCAACAGCACAGTATGCCAGCTCTGAGAGCATGAACACTGCCTGTCCCCAGAAGCTGAGGGGCACAGTGAGCTCCCACAGGCAGCAGGGGTGCTGGTGGCAGTGGGAGTGTGGGGGCAGCAAGTGGTGAACTTCTCCAAGCAGCCATGGCACTGTCAGCAGTGGGGAGGAGGGTGGCGAGCGCTGACCAGCAGTCGGCAACCACCCACAGAGGCCACCAGTGGCGTCAGCAGCAGCCAGTGGCAATCGGGAACCACTCACAGATGCTGCCAGTGGTGTCGGCAGCGAGGGGTGGGGAGTGGCAAGCGGTGACCACCTGCAGGTGCTGCCAGCAGTGCCAACGGTGCCTTTTTGCAGGGGGTGCACTGCCAAGCTCAGAGGGGGTATATGCACCCACGTACACCCCCTACGCATCGCCATTATCTGAGAGAGTTCCTGGAGAATTATGCAATTGTAAGCTTGGAAATTAAACAAGCAATGTGCCACAACAGGATTACATAAAGCATTGTGCAACCTAAGAAAAGACTCAGTAAACCACCCTATTCCCCAGGTTGACTGTAGACAGGAAACACTGATCTGACTGTTTTACCCACAGACTTACAAAAATAAAACCTTAGTACCTCCAATTCTTTTGTTTTCCTCTGCTCTAAGTATTCTTTGGAGAAAAGTGTATTGGTGTCAATAGCCGTTATCAAGTGGAAAAAGTTGTGTAGCCCCCAAAGTGAAACTGGTGCTGCAAAAAAAATACTTGCTGTTAGACGTACTCCTTTTAACTTCTTCTATTTTTCTGCTCCCAGTGTCATGTTAATAGGGTCCATGTAAACATTTCCCTATGGTGACATAGCGATGCCTGATGTTGCCATATGGCAACACAGTGATCACATGGGTCGACATGTGATTGCCAGCTATGTCGCCATAGTGGCGTGTTTCACTGACATAGCATGCCGCTATGGCAACATAACAGTGAAATCTAACTGTGCACCACAGAGAGTAGTAACCACCTGTACTGTGCTGTGCTTTAGGACTTCCAAAAGGAAGTACTAAAGCATGGTGCTGTAGCAACACTGCTGTATGGCAGTGGTTTCCAACCTTTTTAAGTTGGAGATCACTCTTGGAATTTAAAAGGAACCCAAGATCTACATCCCCCTCCCCCTGTCCAGCAGCTAAGTCTGTGGGGTGGGAAGGGGGAGGCAGATTGAGGCAGAGGAAGAAAAAATTATTTGGGGGTACACTCCCCAAGCAAGTAAGTCTGTGGGGCAAGGGGCGGGGAGAGGGGAAAGAGCCATGGGGGGCGGGGCAGGTTGAGGCCCCAGCCCTAGCCCTACTCCCTCTCTCACTGCTGGAGCCTTGATCTGCCCCACCCCCAACAGCGGGGAGGGAGGGAGCAGGGCTGGAGCAGGGGCAGGCCCTGTATAACTGGGGCAAGTCAGGGCAGGATGGAGCTGTGAGTGACTTGTCCAGGGGGTGCAGGGACTGGGCTGTTCCTAGTGAAAGCTGGGGCTGCAGTGCAGGTGGGCAGCAGCAGCACTGGGAGCGGGCTATGGGGGGCTGCAGCCACCTGAAAATATACTGTAGCTCCCCCAACTCTCTCCCAGTGCCAGTGCTGCCTGGTCTGATCGCAGTGCAGCCCCAGCCTCTGCCAGGAACATCCCTGCACTGCCTCTCAGCCCCTGCTCACAGTAGCAGCCTGTCCTTGCTCCCCCGTGCAGACCCGAGGCACACAGCCCCCATACCCTTGGAGGGGAGGGGGGAGGGGGCTGGGAGGTAGCACTGAGCTGTTCCCAGAGGAGGCTGGGGCCACGCTGCAGTTGGGCCAGATAGTGGTGGTGCTAGGAGAGGGTTGGGGGTGGGTTACAGCAAATATTTGGGTGGCTACATCGCCTGTAGCCCTGCTTCCAATGCCGCCGCTGACCAGCCCAACTGCAATGTAGCCCCAGCTTCCGCCAGGAACAGCCCAGCCCCAGCCAGCAGCTGTAGCCTGCCCCATGCAATTCCAGGGGCACATGCCATCCTGTGCCCTCCCAGGCTGTATGCCCGTCTTTCCCATGCCATGTACCACCCCCCCATCTGTACACAACAGAGGCAGCTCCCACTGCAGGCTGGGCTTTCTGCCCTGAGCCCCGCTACAGCTGTCCCAGAAGTGACCCAATGCCATGTGCTTCCAGTCACCGGGTTGGCAAGGGATGAGGCTTAGTCTAGGGCAAGACGCACCTGGAATCAGGTTACTCCCAGGCCAGCTAGCTTTGGGCTAGCTTTGGCCCAAGCTGTCTGCTCCAGCCAAGCAGAGAGGTGTGTTCTAGTGTCCCCTGGCTTCTGGCTTGGGCCACTGCAGGCATGTGGCTGCATTTCTGTAATCAAAAGTGAATGTCTGTTCACTTGTTTATTGGTTCAATCTGTGCAACTTAGACTAACCTGCAAAGATTGAATCGATTCAGCCTCAGGCTTTTTGACTGTCTGTACTCAGCCTACGTGACCTCCTTCAGCAAATTCCAGTCCCACAGAATGCCCATTAAATGGCCTAAGGAAGGGTTTTTTCAAATAATAACACAAAGACAGTTAACCTCCATGTGTGAGGGCAGATGAGATCCACAGCACAAAAATTCCAGCCATGTACAGATCTTGGGGGCATGATTTGGGTCAACACTGCTACACTTGAAAGAGTGCACAAGAGCTAATAAACATGGCCTGTTAAGACTTCCATTTTCCTACAGAAAAAATGGTCTGTTGCTAAGGCACAAATACTGAGACTTCAATTCTGCCAACATTTGCAGCTCTTCCATAGGCTTTGTCTGTGATCTTGTGTAAGCTATATATGCTTTCCATGCATTAATATAATGAACAAAATAGGGATGTAAGGATACTATCACCTATCTATTCCCTGGGATTCTAAAAGGCTGAATTCATTGATCTGTGTATGGCAGGGGCCAGCACCCTTTTATAAGCTGCAGGCTGGAAAAACCCAGCCCCTGGCACAGGCTGGGTGGCTTCAGTGGGGCATCAGCAACAGGAGGTCTTGCCTGCACCCATGTTGGGACCAGGCACTGCTGCTGCTTTTCCAAGTATTATCTACCCCCTGCCTGGGACACAAATGCAATTTCCAATGGGTCATGAACTAAGCTGGAGCTGGGGGCAGGTAACTGGGAGCTGCACCTATTCCACTGCCACTTCTCCCTGTCCCCTGGCTCTAATACAGGCACAGCAGGAAGCTCCCTGGCTTTCGATCAGTTCCCCACCATTTGGAAGCAGTGCCCATGGTGCAGGCAGGGGACAATGGGGATGGGGAGAAGCAGCAGTAGCATGGGAACTGCTGACCCCTGGTATAAAGTGTTTTGAGATTCTCAGGTAGAAGGTACAATAGAAGTGCAAATTATTTGATTTGAAAGAAAGTTGAAAGTACTTCCATGTGCCAATGACCACTAAACCCTCGTTGGAGCTTTGGTACAAATGTTACTTCACAGCCCAAATACAGTAGTTGACCCTCCAAATCTACACAGGCTGTTGGTAACATTTAAAATAATGCTGTACAGGAAAAAAATGCTAACAGAACAGTGACTTTTCAAACTTCAAATGACAGCACACTTTAAAAGTACATTGAATGAAACCCCCAAGCACTACTGAAATCAATTGGACTTTTGCCACTGAATCCAAAAGGGGTAAGGTTTCACCCTTGCATAAGACTGTCCAAGTTACTTTGCTCAAACATTGTCATGTATTAAGGCAGGATTCAAATCAAGGACATTATTGTAATAAATTTCCATGTACTGTGTGTCCTAGAGAAGAACTACATTTAGAGTTTTTAAGATTAATTAGCTGTTGCTGATAAAGAGACATGTTTGGACATGTGGGGATGAGCTACCTCACTTATGGGGCTTTCTCAGTACACATCTATTTTCTAGACAGTCTGGAAAAATAGTGGGAATAACTTTTCCGTCAGAGACTAAGAAGAGTGGTCTAGTGGACAGAAATCAAAGACTAGGAATTAGGAGACCTGTGATAAGTTCTCAATGTAGGTAAACGCTTCCTGGATGACTAAGCTTAAGTTTACATTGTGCCTCCATTTTTCCATCTTCAGAATGGGAATAACAGCTTTTCTCCCTCAGCCTAGTAAGGATGAAGTGCTGACTGACTGTGAGGTGTCAAGAATCTACAGTGATGATGGTCATATTTAGCACTTCTGGAACCAAGAGCTGTGCAAAAAATGAAGAAAGAGAAAAGAGCTAAACAATTTTAACTTCCGAATTTTTGCTTTTATATTTATACCTTCTTGTTTGCTCCTAGCTACAAACTTCTGCAACATAGGCTACATCTGTGCTGGATTTCCCCACTGCAGCTAAAAGAAGTACAGGTCTGTTTGTTATAGTCTGTTTGTGATGTTTGTCAAGAGTCCTAGCGTAATAAGAAGGATCCCCTAGCTGCTGACATTTTTAACATCATGTAATCTAAGTCTACTCATAGAAGGTCTGTATTATATGGTGTTAAAAAAAGCACAAGAGAGTTGGACCACAGGAACCTTGTTTGCATTAGGGTTCCCACTATAACTGAAACCTGGCAGACTTGTACCCATGCTAGGTAAACAAAAATTGTTCGTTGTTGCTAAAAAGCCTAGTACAGACAAGATCATAGTGCAAATTATTCCTTCCAACTACATTGACCCAGGCCATGTCTACCCAGTGCAAAAGGTAGATAAGCATATCCCACATATAGGTGTAGTGCACGGCTGTAACCAGGCCTTGCAGTTTGGGTCAGTCATCCTTTTGTTGCACCAGGGTGTGCCTGTTTCAGGAATTTACACGGATTATACTTCTGTAAATTTCCTGTCTAGTCTATACTAGCCCCAAGACCCAAAACAGGTATTACTACAACTGAATATTCAAATACTGTATGCAGTGTTGTTGAATGGTTAACTCTTTCATGTGCTAATGCATTTATTTAATTTTTAAACATCTTGTCCTATGGCTTCCTCATCATTTGGTGCTGAGTTTAGAGTGAACATGATTTCATTTTATTTATTTTTTTCCTGTATGATTTAAAGATATGAAATTATAGTTAAAGTTAGAAGTTACACTGTGGATATAACATATAATCACAAATGAACTGAGATAAATATTTATCTTCTCCAAGTAAGATATTATATATGAATAGCCCTGGCTTTAAATCATTCAACCCTCTATGGCTCTAGTTCTTAGCATTATTTCAAAGGGCTTCAGATGCTTCTAAAATCATATAAAACCTTTTCCTTACAAAGAAGGTTCTGAAACAGGGCTCCACCCTGTTTTGACCTGGTAACACAACCATGTAGCTATCATTTGGAATCTTTTGCTTAGCTCAAAGGGAGCAGGATGCTTTATTTCTCTTACTCCCACTAGGCAAACATCACTTTTCCATATCATTCCAGCACATTCAACCTCAACAGTTTTTAATTTAGTTTAAGCTTAATGCAACCGTGAGCTGGAACAGACAGGCGGTACATACCACTGAGACATAGTAAGAGAAGCACTGAACATAAAAAGTTTCTCCGGAGCTGGCTTGAAAACTTGCCCTGATTGTTCTTTAAGCTATCCACATGTATGCCCAATCTGCTTGAGTGGCATTGTGTGAAAGATCAGATTAGAAATGCAAAAGCCTATATAACACTGTGTATCCTTTCAACAAGGTGCAGTCTTTCCGACTTTTGGTAACTAAGGGTGCTGATAACATGCAGGCCCCCACTCTAATTCATGGTGCTTTATATAAGGCACCATAAGTTAGATCACACACCCCTCTCCCCCTCACCCACGACCCATCACCTGTTTGGAGCCAATCGAGTCCAAGGAGCCTGCCTGCAGCCTCTCTCCCCTAGCCCTATCTTCACCCCTGCCCCGCCCCGCCTTCATCCCCCCAGCTCCATTATTGTTTGCAGGAAGGGAGAGGGGAGAAGGGAGTAGGGGAAAGCTGGGGTTTTCCATGCCTGAGCTGGACAGGGGGCTTGTAGAGAGGGCAGGGCATGAGGCGGGGGGGCTCCAATCCATCAGAGTAGAGCACCTTCATCTGATTCCTCATTTGATGAGCATTAATTTGTCGCACAATCAGCCACTTTTAAAGTGCTCTGCAGTCATGCATGTGTGTCATGGCATGGCTGTAGACTGCTTTCAGGAGGCCAGTCACGTTATAAATGTAACTTCTGTCTGTGCTCTAAATGTTGCCTGGCCTCCCTCATCACTGCTCTCAGTGCTCTCACTTTGAGGTACACCTCTTCCTGATGACAGGCAGTTAAACATGATCTTCTCTAGAGATATCCAAATGCTCCCATATAGTTCTTAGTATTTAAGGAAGTATAGTTATACTTATATATCAAGGACATTGATACAGTTTACAGAGAGCTGGAGCTCTGTATGAATCTTGTAGTGTGGATGGAAAAAAAATTAATTAAGAGAGCTGACAGACCACAGTGCAGCCTACAAACACATTCTGCAAATACATTACAAAGGCACTTAGGCCAAGATGAACCACAAAGCCTCTGAAGCTCAAGTTCTATACTTGCCTTGAGGAGCTGGCAGGAAGCTTGAGTCAAAAAGGAAAGCATGTTAAACGAGGAGTGTTCTGTGCTATTATGAAGCACTACATACAGTACCTTAGCCAAAGATACCAGTCATCCTTGCAGAACTGGGAAAGATTAGAGAGCACAAGAAACAGATGATTTTGCTTTCAGTCAACACCTGGAATGCATTTGCAAATATTGCCAAACAGAAACTGTGTATTAAGGTTAGCAGAAAGTTTGCATTTTAGAGAATTTAATTTGATGATGGAAATGCTTTCAGTCTGAGTGTCTTCTCTAGGGAGAGACCTTTGCCACGTGTCAGCATACCCATTCACATGTTCATAATGGTCACATTTGTAAATGAAGAATGGAGATAATTTCTCATAAATGAACATAAAAGGATTACTACTATCTACCTTATTTTGAAGGGGGAAAACAACAGAATTACAGTTTCCATAGGAGAGACTCATGCCCTGGCTCTTTGTGCATCCAGAATCCAAAGAAAGAAAATGATTATTTCTGAAACCACAACTGAAATTGAAAGATATCTAGGAGCAAGTTTAGAGCAAGCCTCAATATAGACCTCTAAACTTGAAAGCAAGCAAATGTTTTGCAAGCAAATCTTATATTCAGAGTGCAAAATGGCAAATGTTGTTTTAGGTATGTAATACTCTACTCTGTATGTAGAGTCCATGCTTTACAGTTTTTGCTGTACAGGGATTTGGGGGCGGATCCAGAGGGAATGCAGTACTGCTGCACCTCCCTTTTGAATTAGACTGCACTATGCGAGCCTCGAGAGACTTTAAAAAAAAAGTCCCCAAAGCCGATGCAAATCCTCAGTCCCATCTGTAGTTGAAAGAGGTTGTTGTGGAAGAAGAACAGTTATGTTACAAAGATTGAGGGACATTTAAACATACTTGTTTCCTCCTTAAGAAAAGTGAGAAGTTATTTGACAGAGTGTCGGCCTTTGAACAACCGTTAAAATCAAAGCTACAGGATAAAAAAGATGCTGTCTAGCTGAAAATAAAGTTCACATACAGTATGTAAATAAGAGGAAAGTAAGAAAATTGTTAAAACATAATAAAGGAGCAACTGAATTTCAATATATGACTGCTCTTTTAATATTCTTTTTCATCATGTACATATTAACTACTCCTTACTCTTAAAAAAGGAGCTAATGAGAATTCACTCGAAGTACAGCATGCTACACCTAGGAATAGAAGGCAATCTGCCTCTGTGGATTACTTACTGTCACATAGCCAGATGTCAAAATGAATGCCACAGTTGCAGAAAACAACACAACACAGATCACTAATTCCAATCCAGCCTCCCTACTCTAGACAAAGTAAAAAAAAACAACCAAAAACCTCTACTAAAGAGCCCAAGGACCAAAACATTAACAAAAACTTTCTGCTGAATTACTTCAACAATAATGAACATACACAAACTCTTTCAAAATGGAAAAGCTATGAAACCAAATGGTTCTTCCAAAAAGAGACCAGTATACATAGTAATGATGGGGGCACACTGGTGTTTTGAGCTGCACAAAAGACCTGAGCCCACAGTGAGCAACCCATATCTGCCCTGAGTACAAATCGGGGGGGGGG
>NW_017728962.1:788409-795672 GCF_001723915.1 Gavialis gangeticus
AAAAAGCCCCCCACTCACCAGCTGCTGCCAGGCGGGGGGGTGCAATCCTCGCTGCCCCCCACTGCCCCACTCTGCATCAGGGGCTCTGCAATGAGGCCCCATCCCTGCCCAATCTCCTAGCCCCCCTCCCCCCATGGCTGCCCTGAGGGGTGCACCCAGCAGCAGGAAGCCACCCCAACATGCCTCCTGGAAAAGCCACCCATGGCTCCCTCCTGTTCCCCACCCCAGCCCAAGTTCCCCCAGCCCCTGCCCCACTCCTTCCCTCACCATGGGGGCCTCGATCTGCCTCTCCCCACACCCCTTCCCCCCCTTGTCCCTTCCTCACTTACCTGCAGGGAGGTGCTCTCCACACTACCCAGCTGTTTTCCTGGCCATGTGCATGCGTGCAAGCATGAACATGCACACAGCACCCCCTGCATCTTGCTCCCAGCAGCCCTAAACGGAACCCCTTGTAGGCTAGAATGCTGCCTACCAGAGGAATCCAAGGCACCCAGGGGGCCCCTGATTGGCAGGAGCCCCTGGACCCAAGCCCCACAGGCCTGTGAATTAATCTGCCTATGGTAAGCAAGATGGTGCTCCTTCCCCCTACTACCACAAGAAAGCCTTTACCAGAGCAGGCATAGCTCTGCTTCCAATATATATGCATTGGGGTAGGACAGGGTAAGGAAAGAAAGTGAAGAGGGCAACAGGATCCATTTCCTGGAAGCACAGCCATGGGAGAGCTAACATTGCCAATGCTGAGTAGTGGCAGCAACAACAGTAGTCCAGGCCATACCCTGCCCCACTCCTCATCTAGAGCAGTTGTCACACCCTCAGGCCCCTCTCCCTCCTCTCCCCTGCACCTGGGCACTCAATGAGCTGACTATGCCACTGTAGGTTTCCCAAAGTGTTTTGTATTTTACAAAATATTTAAATGTGGTCACCATGCTACAAGTAAAGTTCCTTGCTTGAACACAGTTTTTACTCTTGCTTTTAATACTATGCGAAAAATAACATTTTTAAAAAATTATAGAAATCCAGAACTTGTTTACTCAAGCCAAATAGAACCTCTACAATTTTCAAATGGGTTCTAATTTTAGTAAGATAATTTTTCCAGCCATTATCAAGTATCATTCTACTTAACTAAGCATCTGAAAAACAGCATTTGTGTCATGCATTGTGACATGAGAGTGAAATAATAGACATTGCTATATCAAAAAAATTGGAAACAAAACCTCTAGTTAAGATCTAGAAAGAGACTTATCTCTTCTATTGAAGAAGTACCACAAGGGAGGAGTGAGTAACTTCACAGCTATTCATATTATCACTACAGGACAGGCAACCAGCCCAAAGGTTGCTCAACCCAAAGCCAGAATAGAAAGGACACTTGAAAGACATGTAAAAAAAGTCCTACATTCTTTCTTTATTAATACACCCAAACACAATGCTGCCGTCCTTGTAAGGAATGGATCATGACAGTGATATCATAAATTTATAGTGGTGGAAAATCACAACAAATAACTGATAGCTTTTTCCTCCTTCCAGATATATAGGCAGAAAGGAGAATGAAGGTCACAGCAAAAGTCTGCATAGCAATAAATAGTTCAGCATCACCTAAACACAACCTATTGTCCTCTTCCAGATCAACCAAGAATCTGAGAACAGGTCCTATTAACAATCTTTTCTCATATGCCAAAACAGCCAGTAACCTCAGTCTATAATCCTTACCCAAGCAAATGAAACACAGTAACACAAGGGTGGTTAACCAGTGGTCTGAGTGCTTAAGTGGCTTGGGCAGCCTGTGTAAGTGGCACACAGCAGGGAGGATGGGGACAGGCACCACAGCATCAGGTAGGGCAGGAAAAAAAAGCAGAGGAGGAGATTGGGAAGGGAGCACAGAGTAGGGAGCAGAAAGCAGAACAGCTGATCAGACAGAGGAAAGGGATCAGAGTGGCACTCAAGAAGGATGCAGGGCTAATTTGGGGAACAGCTACCAAAATCATTGGCCACCAGTGCAGTAGCACATCAACAGTTCCCTTGCAATTAAATCATGCAGTGAATAAGTAAAAAACTAGAGGGCGCATATATAGACTCTGTATCACAGCAAATATTCTTGGTGTGATACGAGTTCAGAACCTTAAGTAATTTACACTGACATCAATCTGGAATAATTTTGTTGAATTCAGAAGATGTACTCTGCACTGAAGCTAGAAAACTGAGATCACAAAGCAGTCCAAGGTTACTACTTTCTGTCAGTTTCCAATGCATGGAAAAAAAAGTAGAAATGTTGCAATATAGATAACATGTTACCAGGAACTACTGGGCAACATGGTGGGTCCACCCCAGAATGGGGTTGTAGCAGGGCACTAAGATGTGCCTGGTCCTTTAAGGGCAGAAGTAGCCTGGCCAGGGTACTCTGCAGGTGAAGCAGAGCTCCACAGCTGCCGGTTGCCTGAGCAATAGCCTAATGGGTATCTGGCCAGCACCTGCCGGTAGTCAGATGACTGGAAGGAGGCAGGGCCCTGGGGACATATAAGCTCAGGGCTGGAGCCAGCAGGGCACTCTCTCTGGCAGCTGCCAAGGAAAGGAGCTTCTATACAAGAGAGGTGTCCAAGACTTAGTGGTGGCTACTTTGCTGCCTACAAGAAGAGTAAGGCTCCAGGAGCCCTAAGGTACCCAGTGCTAGAGATACACATGTCCTAGGGGTGGAAGTTTTGCCTCTTTAAAGGGGCTGAGCACCGCCTTCACTGTGGGAGTTATGCTGTAACCCAAGTGCCTATATTTGTGTTGCTATTTTCCTGGTGGTTTGAGGAGAGGCTTTAGGGAAGGTAGAAGCCTCATTAGTGCCTGGAGAAAGGATCATACAATTTGGGTAGAGCCCAGTGCCAGGAGGCACCAGAGAGAAGCAGCAGAGAGCCTGGCACCAGGGTGGCACGAAGATACAGGGGCCAGAAGGCCTGGCGTCAGAGGGATGCAGAGTTGACAACAGCAGTCTAACACTTGAGAGGCAAGGGACACAATAAAGGGAAGGTCGGAGCTGCGTAATATGTCCTGGGTATTAGGGCATTAAAAGGGAGGCCTCTTGCCTAGAAACAATTTTTCATTACAACAAAGGCATGGCAGGAAAGTCAGGTGAGCAGACTGCCCTAGACAGGTGGACAGGCCAATGTTGTGACTAGCCTCAAGATGACCCCCTGTCACAGGGGTAATCATGTCAATCTGTCATGCTGTTGAATAAATATTATTTATCTGCTTGTGATCATTTTGTTGGCTTTATTTGTCGCAGTAACATAGCAGACTTTAGGCCGGTAATTCACAACCTTTTTAGATTCAAGGCACCTTTCGGAAAATGCCAGTTCTTACCTTTCACACATTTTTTGAATGTAGAAAAATAATAGAGCAATTCTTCTATTGCAAGGAACTCAAAAAGACTACAACAAGTCACAATATTTTTGACACTGAGAATTCCTATTTGAAATATCTGGGTTTATCTTGTGAACCATGTATAGATGTTTGCATACCTAACAGTGCTAATACTGCAGGAAGCAATACCCTAGTTGAGACTCACTGCTTTAGGACAGCAGCACTCAACCTTTTGGTCTCACAGGCCAGAGGAGGGGCACAGGACCAGTCCACAGATTGGATCAGACCCTGGATACCAGGATTGGGTCCTGGCCCACCTCTGCCGCTAGGATCAGGCTCCGAGGCCCCATGCTGCCTCTGCTCAGTCCTGCAGCTCAGTCCTGCATGCCAGAGTTGGGCTCTGGGGCCATGTACTGCCTTCATCCGTCCCCACATGCCAAAATCAGACTCTGGTACCCCATGGCATCTCCACCCAGCCCCACATACTGAGATTGGACCCCATAGCACTGTGCTGCCCCTGCCCAGTCTCATGCGCCAGGATCAGGCTCTGGTCCTACATGCCAGGATTGGACTCTGGGAGCCTGCGCCACCTTCATCCAGTCACACATGCTGGGATTGGGCCCCATGCTGTCCTGTGCGCTCAGTCTAGTGCACAGGACCACAGACCACAGGGCTCCCCACAAACCCATAGGGTCTGGATCTGGGCTGGGAGTTTGTGAGAAGATCAAGGATACCTGCCCAGAGAAACTCCCCTGCCAGAGGGGCACATCCAGCAGTAGCAGCATGGCCATGCTGCGGAGGGAGCTTCCAATCTGCCCAGGCTCAGCCTTATCAGCTCTCCAGATCAGTTCAATCAAGGCTCCGGGAACTATTTTCAACCCTATACGCCAGCAGAAAGGAGGAAGGTAAAGAGGAGAAGAAGGGGCCAGCGGAGAGGGCAATTGCCTGCCTGCCAGTCTGGACTGAAGTCCCCAGGAACGAGGCAGCAGACCCACAGGGTCTATAGAACTCGGAAAAAGCATTTCTGCATTAATTGGCTGCTGTGGGCGGTTAATTGAGCCAGTGAGATGCTAATTATCAGAGGAAAAAAAAGAAAAAGACACCCGATCATGGCTTCAGCGATCGGGAACTTGTTGACTGAATGAGAAGAGGGACAGCAGCCAATATGAACCCTGGCACCATGGGGAAAAAAGGATAAACAGACATGTCAGGTATTTACTTTTTTTTCTTTGTTTTGCAAGGAGGTGTTTTTTTTTCTTTTCCCGTCCTTACATTCTGATGGGCGGCAGTCATCATCCCTCCCCAATTCAATCAATTCATCAAGTCATGGCAGGAGAGAACTGAGAGAAGCACCCACCTAATTGACTGACTGGCATCTGTCCAGCATAAGAATGGCAAGTGAATGTCAACGGGACGCAGAGGTACGCATCCGTACACAGTGATATCCCAACAGGGTTAAGCACTCCTGCTCAAGACAATAGATGTATGGACTTTTTGCAAACACGGGTTTAAAAATATTAATATTCTTTATAAAAAATGGAAGGCTTTGTGTAGTTGTTACCATCTAAGGATGAACCAAGACCTCAGCAGGGACCTGGTCTGAGAAGACTAGAAATCTTTCTGCATATTTGAATGCAGAAGAGGTGAGGGCTGACCTCTGCAGTAAGTGGGCTCCAGTGTCTAGGTCATGTGATATTTAAACAAAAAAACACCCAGATGATTAATAAGTGCTCTCTTTGTCATAAAGAACACAACCATAGGAGGCACCACATGTAAAATAAATCAATAGAGTGATGTTCTGTAAGATTAATGACCCTCAATAGAAAAAAGTAGAAAATGTAATTTTACCTTGTGTGACCTTGTGTAGGCAGGTTATTTAATCACTTTACCTCAGTTTCATTACCTGTAAAATAGGATTATTAATGTTATAAACTAGGATTACATTTAATGGATTAATGTTTATCTACAACATATAGATTCTGTGAAGCTAAAATTGAGTTTTTTGTGACTACTTTAAAAAATTTTCAACAGATACCTTTAAGTGAGGGTTTGATCATTAATACATGTCGGTGTATTGAAAAAATAGACTAAAAATGTTGCTGGGGTTCAAGGAATTATTAGGGTGAGCTCTTATTATTATTAATAATAATCATAATTAATAATTAATTATAATTTATTATTATAATAATTATAATTAATAATTATAATTATAATTATAATTAATTATAATTAATTATAATTATTATTATGAGCTCTTTACCTACAATCCTTCTGGTCACCCCAAAGTATTCCAAAAGGCATTTTAAAACAATTCCAAATTGCAGGGACTGGTGCTAGAAAGAAGAAAGCAGTGTAGCTGCCATGCAAGCTCAGTATAGTTCAGTGCAAACATGGATACTGGACAAAACAGCAAATCAAACAGCGTAGCTACT
Source organism: Gavialis gangeticus (assembly GCF_001723915.1). Lineage (NCBI taxonomy): Eukaryota > Metazoa > Chordata > Crocodylia > Gavialidae > Gavialis > Gavialis gangeticus. The sequence continues at coordinate 794,184 of NW_017728962.1, forward strand.
CTAGACATGCTGCTCCACTGGTGATTACATTGGTAGGGTCTGACTGATAGCATTACTGATAACTCAGTTTTCTAGTATAAATTCAACCTCACTGCTTCATATGGAATCGCTGGCAGGGGGTGGGGACAATATATGTTTACGTTCCCTTTTTTCTTTTACAAATTTAGTGGCAATTATTGTAATTTTGAATCTGAGAATTATATTTTTTGAGCTACAAGAACTGGATACAAATATTAGCACAAAATTATACATTTCTGCAGCAGTTAACCGTTTCCAGAACTTTAAAAGTGACTTATACTGTATTATAATGACTGACCTTGATAACATTCCTTTTTATACTCCATTAAATTTTACAGTGCATTATTTCTTAATCTTTTTCATGTACCAGAAGACCTTGTGAAAAATCTGCTGTTACAATTCTTTGTCATTTATTTGTTGACATGCTTCACTAATCTGTCTACTCTGGTCTGCCAGTGCTAGCAACTGCTAGTTTGCTGGTTCAGTTAAACTATATCATGTAGCAGTTTTTTCTAGGTGTGTCATTTAGAAGATTGTAATACAGCAATCTCCTTTGGAACATTATTTTGCTGTAGGTTTTGCATGCGGCTGCACTTTAAATACCATCGTTTTGAATTTTTACAGTTCAGTAGCTCAGTGAATGGTACAGTTTCAAAGACGGCCTTCATCATTCATATTATTATGGATTGGGTAAAGCTGGTAGTTTTTTGGCTTCCCAGTTCTCTGAGAATTTCATCAGGAAGATGAACTGGGCTCTATTCTAACTGGGATTCTGGCAGAAAGTTTCCATAAGTGTAATTTTAATTTTACAAGTAAAAGTGAGAGTATTTGTGAGAGGATCAGAGCTCTGTCTTCCTAAAAATTCCTGTTGTTTCTTGAGTAAATATAACACCTGGGAAGAGGGAGCGTATTTCCCAATCTCACTGTTTTGATTTGTTAAAATAAAATTGTATCACTCATTTAACATGTCTTTCATTCTGAAGGATCCTAATCCTAAAACACCTTGCAAATGTAAACATTATTCACAAACTGTAGGAGTAATTTCACCTACATCTGAAACAGAGCTGTATCTCAGGTGGAAGTGGGCAGCTATTTAATAGTGCAGAACAACTCTATAGAATAGTTCAGGGGCAGGCAAAACATGGCCTGCAGGGCGCATCCAGCCCACCAGGCCATTCTATCTGTCCCCCAGACCCCTAAAAAATTTAGTAAATTAATATTTATTTGATCTTGGCTGCCTGTCAAAAATGACAGGAGCCAGGAGCAGTAAGATCCAGGGGGAGCTGTCAGCAGGACTGAGCATCCCAGCCCCACCCACCCCCAGCCATTTCCCTGCCTTCCTGCCCACACACTGCTCCAGCACCACGTGGTCCCCAGCTGCATCACCGAACCAGGGAGCACGCGACCATGCCAGTACCGTGTGTGTGTGTGTGTGTGTGTGTGTGTGTGTGTGTGTTCATAGGGTGAATCC
>NW_017728962.1:795762-811079 GCF_001723915.1 Gavialis gangeticus
CCCCCTCACACACCCCAGCCACCCTCCCCACACACACAGCCCCCCTAAAACCCCACACCCACCCACACCCTACATATCCATACAAACCCACATGATCCCACACCTATCCACCCCCCACACACACCTTGCCCTACACTGCACATACCCAAACACCCACAGCCCCTCACCAACATATATCTATCCCCACCCCCCACAACATACAAGAGTCAGACTTCATTTTAAGCTGTTGTACAATCACCTCTACGTACACTACATAAAAAATGTAAATCAAGACAAAATTATTTTTAAAATCAAATTCATGAATGTTGTAGATATTCACTTTTTAGAATATAATTTGGTATTTTCTGGTTCTGAGATGGCAGAACCCCTTGCTGAAAGAAGTACTTCCAGGGGGCAAGAGGAGGGAGTTCTGGTGGAAAAGGTCAAGGGTGAGGGGGCAGGACTTCCAGTCACAAGATGGTGACCAGGGGGAGAGGCACCTGCCAAGGGGTGCGGATACCCATGAGGCCCTCAGCAGCTTGCTAAAACTCGGTAAGTGGCCCTCCACCCAAAATAACTGCCTCCCCCGGAATAGTTGGAAGTCATGAAAAGAAAACTAATGCTTTATTTATCTGGTTACAACTGTAGGGCCAACTTAGGTAAGCAGAACATAAAAGGAGATTTGGCTGGAACATTTGGTATGGCCTAGTCATACTCAACCAAGGTGCTGGGGCACCTTAGCTTGCCCCCAGAGCCTTTGAAAGGTGTTGTCAGATATAAGGAGATAAGTGATGTATGAGGAGACAAGCAGATAAGCTAAGCAGATAAACCAGGCTCAGGCTTGTCCCTGCCTGCACCATCCCGTATTCCTACTGCCCAGGCCCTGTAATAGGTTTTGAAACTGGGTGCCACTCAATTCACTAAAGTTATGGAGGGGCACCTCGAGTCCAATGAGAGATGCCTCAAGTCCAAAAAAGTTGGGAACCACTAGTATAGCCGTTGCTTACAAAATCAAGTCCATGTCCTATTTTCCATTAGGAAGTATGTGAAGGAACCAGAGGGGGTTCCCAAACTGTAGTATGTGTACACCTGGGGGTACACAAAACATCTCTGGGGGATATACAGGAGAAATTAATGGCGGATTTAATGTTCATTATAATAATAATTGCCATTTAAGGGGTTAAAATATAAAACATGCTGGTAGGGGTATGCAGGCAGCTAGTAAATCTGGAAGGGGGGTACACAATAAGAAAAATTCTGAGAACTTCTGAATGAGAGCATTCAGCTCAGGGCACCCTTGTAAGCCTGTAATACAGAAGATGCCTGATTGCTTTTTTGATGAAACAAGCAGAAACTGTTAATAAAAATGAATGGTGATGCAATAGAGATGATTCTTCTGCTAAGAATATTGCAACAGTGGCACAAACTTTGCATAGTGTAGGATTCTACTTACTTTTTATTGTAATACTCATCATCTTTACCTTTCCCTATTATGTTATTTGCCTTGAAGACATATGATTAAACGTGTCTTGATGAAAGTCTTCATTCAAAAAAAGAGCAAAGAGTAGGCGGAGGGTGGAGGAAAGGGAAGTAAAATAGAGGTGTGGCTAGTTATTTAATAACTGAGGAAAGTAAGGTGTGGAAAAAATGAGAAGTTGAGCCAGCCTTGTTTGCAATAGGCCTAATAGTTTGAAGAAAAGTTGATCTCTGTGCAATTCTTGGAAGGTTTAATACTTCTCAAGACAAAAGAGTGCAGGTCGTTTCATAGTCAAGACTTAATCATATAGCTATGATTATGTGGTTCTGATTTCTGATTAGCCAAGACAATTATTTCCAGTACAATAAATCATGATAAGAAAATTATTTGTAAGGCCTGATCATCAGGGGTTCTATTGCAGGATATTGTCCACATGATCAGTGGCAACACATAGGGGATACACATGCACCCCCTGAGGGCAGTGAACCCCCTTGTCAGGCCGCACTCCCTGTTTAGCCTGCAGGCAGGGGGGCAGGTGGGACCACAGTGCCCACCCTGAGAGCACTGGCCAGGGAGCAAGGCCACCAGCAAAAGCAGGTGCGCCACTTCCGGAAGTGGCCGCGGGACTTCCAGAAGCGGCCACTTTTTGGTGAGTGAGATCGGCTGCTAGCAGACACCCTCCTCCCCCTCCCTGGTCACTGACTGGTGTTGGGGGGGCACATTCCTACCCTGACTTAGGAGGCACCAGTCATCCATGCACATGATGCTTTTCTACTGGGGCCGGCCCTCAAAGTTTTTACACAGATAGGTAAATATTATTAACCCTGTTTTACAGATTGAATCACAAGAGCTTTGTTTACCTACCCTAAAATTTCCCACAGTTGCTACCATTATTACAGCTGCATCAGTAAGAAATTATAGGGTAAAACAAAGCATAGAACAAAAGCTAAGTAAGTGGTCAAAGACTCTGGAAAGTCAGAAGCAGTAAGTAAGACAAGAATTTTTTTCCCTGTCCCTAACTGTATTTAATTATTACTGGGTTGCTGTATGACCTAAGATTCCGTTCATGGACCAGGACCCTATTCTGTTATGTGCTATACCTAGAGTCCCTCAAATACCTTCAGTAATCATTTAAAAATATTTTCTCTCTCTATAACATTGGAAGCTATGCAGCAATGGTAATATATTCTTATGCAAGGTAAAGTGCTGTTTTTACTAGGTTGACTCATAGATATTACTGTTAGATAGGGAGGCCATTCCAGTCAGAGCCTGATCTTCTGCATAGAAAACATCTGCATTCATCCAGTAATTTCTGCATCAAACTTGATAGTTTTTGGGTGAACAAGAGCATGGCCTTATATAACACTCAAGCCAATAGGAGTCTTTCTAATGATTTCCAGGGGCCTTGAATTGTGTCCATACCTTTCAGAGGGTGGGTCTACGTGAGATGCTTTACTGCACAAAGAACTAATCTGCTACACAATAGAGCATCACCATCTCACACACGTGCCCATTAGGGTGCAGTAGACTAATTTACTGCACTGCCGAATAGTCCTGTCAGATACAAGCGGTCCTGTCTGATACGAGTGGCTTAAATGCACGTGTAGATGGTGATGTTAGGTTTAGTTTACTCCAGCTCAAATTGAGCCAGAGTATATTCAGTCACATTAATTGCATGTGTAGTGTGCCCAATAAAACATTTAGTCTTGAATTCAAGACTTAAGCAAGAAGGGGGCAGCCAAAAGCAAAGGGGATATTTTCATAGATTTCATAGACATTAGGGCTGGAAGGGATGTCAGGAGATCATTGAGTCCAGCGTCCTTCCGCAGGGGCAGGAAATCAGCTGGGGTCAAAGGATCCCAGCAAGATAAACATCCAAATGTCTCTTAAAGATGTCCAGAGTAGGTGCTTGTACCACCCCTGGCGGCAGTCTTTTCCAGGCCTTGGGGGCTCAGACAGTAAAGAAGTTCTTCCTTACATCCAGCCTGAAATGGGTCTTGGAGGAGTTTGTGACCATTTGACCTTGTCATCCCTTGGGGCGCTCTGGTGAACAGACGTTCCCCCAGATCCTGATATACACCCCTTATATACTTATAGGCAGCCAGCATGTCCCCTCTGAGCCTGCGCTTTTCCAGGCTGAAGAGTCCCATATCTCTCAGCCTCTCATCATAAGGTCTGCTCTCCTGCCCTCTGACCATGTGTGTGGCTCTCCTCTGCACTCTCTCAAGCTTCTCCACACCCTTTTTAAATTGTGGAGCCCAGAACTGGATGCAGTACTCCAGCTGTGGCCTCACCAAGGCCGAGTACAGTGGGAGGATGACATTCTGGGACTTGCTTGAGAAGCATCTATGGATGCAGATGCAAGCCAGAGTTTTGCTCGCTTTACCAGCTGCAACATCACATTGGTGGCTCATATTCATCTTGTGATCAATCATGACCCTCAAGTGCCTTTCAGCCAGGGTCCTAGCAAGTGTAACACTGCTGAGCCTATAAGTATGCTGCCGTTTTTTCTTGCCAAGGTGGAGTACCTTGCATTTTTCGGTGTTGAATGCCATCAGGTATTCATCTGCCCATTTTTTGAGCCTGTCAAGGTCGGCCTGGATCACCATCCTGCCCTCAGGTGCCATTGGCGAACTTGACCAGCCTGCTTCTGATACCAATGTCCACATCATTAATGATGTTAAAGAGTATAGGCCCAAGAACCGAACCTTGGGGGACCCCACTGGTCATGGCGCACCGCAATGATTGACTTCCATCAACTACCACTCTCTGGGTCCGACCTCAAAGCCAGGTTCCCAGCCAGTGGACTGTGATGTAGCCGAGGCTGCAGTTGGCCAGTTTTTCTATGAGATGATCATGGGATGCCAGATCGAAGGCTCCTTTAAAATCAAGATATATGACGTCAGTCTCTTCTCCCTTGTCCAGGTGATATGTCACCTGGTCGTAGAAGGAGATGAGATTGGTCAGGCAAGACCTGCCTGCAACAAACCCATGCTGGCTATCCCTCAGGATGTTGCCATCAGCCAGTTTGTCAAGAATGGTTTCTTTGATAATTTTTTCCAAGATCTTCCCCAGGATAGAGGTCAGGCTGATAGGCCTGTAGTTCCCTGGATCTACTTTCCTTCCTTTCTTGAAGATAGGCACCACATTGGCCTTCACGAGGACAGGTGGAGTCCCACCAGGTCTCCGTTATCTCTATGAGATCGTAGTCTGGCTAAAACAGAAACATCTCCGTCTAAACCTGTCTAAACCATGACAAGGATTTGTCTAAACTGCCAATAACAGATATGCTACCTTTCTCTGTAACTTGTCCCAATGCTTCACCACCTTTAAAATTAAAAAGGTGTTCTTAATATTTAATCTAAATCAGGTTTGTTCAACATACAGCCTGTGGGCCTCCAAGCCATTTTCTGAGGCCCGAGGTGCTGCAATGGGCAATGAAAGTAAAAACTGTTTACTGTCGTTTCCATCCGTTGTCCCTCTCCCAGCCCCTCCGCAGCTTCCTAATGGCTGCTGAAGGGCTGGGGAAGGGACAAATTTCCCAGACGCACCACGTCAGCTTCACGTTGCCGATGTGGTGCGGCTCCTCCCCTCCCCCTCATTTCAAGGTGTCCCTTCCTAGGCCTGCCCCTCCCTTCCTCATTTGCATGCCAGCCCCGCCCCGTGCCAGTCCCCACCGGCCGCATGGGCTGGAGCAGGTCGCGGTGCAGCGGGAGGGCAGGCATGGGGGGCGCAGATGCTGGCTTGCAGGGAGGCTGTGGCCGGGCCCACAGGAAATGCTGCTGCCGCTGTGGCTGTCAGGGTGGGAAACTGGCGCCGTTCCCGCCTCCCCACATCCCCCCGTGCCTGCATACATCGCGCTGGGGGTGGTGAGTTGTGGGCTCTGTGGAGGGAGGGAGCCCCACTAGTCAGGCTCGGGCTGCCCCAGGGGAGAGGGAGCAGGGGGGTGTCTCTGCATGTCCTGCACACCCTGTAGGGTCCCTGCATGTTCCCCTGGCTGCTGAGCCGAGGCGCGCAGGTGTGGGAGCATCTTCAAGGCCGCCCAGGTGGCAGGGAGAACACGGCGGGGTCAGGCAGTGCCCCTTGACTGCTGCGCCCCCAGGCCGTGGCCAGATTGGATAGGCCACGCAAGCGCCTGCTCCTGCCCCCCCCAACTGGATGTCGCCCCAAGACAGCGCCTGCAAATAAGAAATTAAAGATCTGTGATGCATTTCAACCAAGTATTTGACAACTAGGAGACATGAAACCATGGTAAAAGGAAGCTCTGCTAACCTTTGGAAAAATCAGATCCCTGCAACAATTCTCTGGAGTAAATACAGCATGATGTCAACAGAGGTTTTGTATTCAAAAATGATTTCTACCCGTCTGCAAATTGTGGCTTTCCATGTGGACAAAGGCAGGGAATTAAGGGTGCAGTGGGGTGGCATGCTCCTCTCCAGCACTGCTAGGGGGTTGTTTAAAATAAAACAGTGCTACCAAACCAAATTGTTTTTATTTTGGATTTTAAACCACATTTCCAGACCCATTTCATTGTCACTTCCTGCAACTTCATTGGTGTCAAAAGTCACGTGACATTACTTCCTCATGTGATACCGCTTCCTGTGAGGTCTTTGAATAAGGCTCGCCAGCCCACTGGATGATAAAAAGTTCATGATCCAGCCCCACATTCAAAAAGGTTGGACACCCCTGATCTAAATCTTTCTTCTTGCAACTTAAGGTCATTGCTTCTTGTCATCTCTCTTCTGGACACAGGAAATAATGAACTGACATTCTCTTTATAACGAGACAATGACAAATTTTGTATTTGAAGTCTGTTCTCAAAACCCCCTTACTCTTCATCTAAACTAAATAATCCCATGTTTTCTTCCCTTTAATCTGTTTTCTGTTTTTCCACGTCTTGAACTGCCATTCCCCAAACTTAACACTGTACTTAAAATAAGGCCACAACAGTGCTGAACAAAGAGGAAGAATCATTTCCGGTGACTTATGACTTCTCTAGAATAGTCCATTTTTTACTCTTAGTCAGTTTGTGATCTAGGATCATCCCCAGATCTCTTACTGTGGCCCAGGGCTGTCCAACTTGAGTGGCCACAGGCTGCATGTTCCCTTTGGTCATATGCTGTGTAGGTTGCATGTCCCCTCGAGTCCCTGTGCTGCACATGGACAGGCCCTGCTACACTGCACTAGTTCTCATGTACTCCATAGGTTTCCCAGCACCCTCTGAGCCTTCTGGCAGTGAGCTTCCTTTGCCCAGTGAGCCACACCATCAGGAAGCAGAAGCTGTAGTTGAAAGGGGGACTGCAAAGACCCCTGCAGCAGAAACAGGAGAGTCATGGCAGGAACCTAGGGCAGGGCGGGGAGGGACACAGGTTAATCCCCCACACACAGCCCTTGGGCCTTTTGTATCTGTACATTTAATTCGTTTGTTCTCAAGTGCGGTACTTTTGATTTGGCCTCACTGAATTTCACACTATTTGTCTGAGATCCTTTCCCCAGTTTCTAATTCTTAAGCTTAATCTTGTCCTCTGAAACTCCTGCTACCCTACCCAGGTTGCTTTCATGTGCAAGTGTAATATATGCAGGCTGGTGTCCATCCTTCCAGTCATTTTGGAGGGCACTGAAGTCTATGAGAGGGCAGCCAGGATGGATAGCAGGGGAAGCCCCCTTGACACACTCTCCTAGTTCAAGCTGATCATGACAACTCGGGTTTTTTGAGTATGTGCCCACCTTCTAGTTTACATGCCAAGCTCATTTCCCCAGGAAACCTGATACCTGAGGCACCTTTTATTCTGGATTGAAACTGATGGTACCCTTCACTCTTACACTCAAAAAGTATATTAACACTGCATAAGAGGGAGAGGGGGGTGTGCGTGCGTGTGTCTTACACATACAAACAGGCCAGCTACAGACATTATACTTGTACCAATGTAAGTGATCAGAAACTGGTCTATACCTGTAACAGGAGTTTGGCACACAAAACCAGTCTATGCCAGTAACAAAACTGAAGTGCAGTACACATAGATGGGTTTAAAAATGGCAGAACCCAGTCTAAGATTTGCCCCCACCACCACCCAAGGGCAAATGCATGTTCTGTTCCCCACCCATGTAAACTAGGCTGCTTAGAGAAAACTGCCTAACTTGGATTGATTCTTACCTCGTGCATTTTGAATGTGTGTACCTAGCCACGCACATCTTTTGGGGTATAAGTGACGTGTATGTATGTGTGTGTATGGGGTGGAACCTGAATGTGCGTCTGAGTACGTGTGAGAGACCGGTGTGTGAGAGACGTGAGAAAGACAGCAGGAGAGACACGTAGGCCGTGTTATTTACACACACACTGATCTTCGGGGGGGAGGGCGGTGCCCACCCTTCCAGCCCCTGGACCCTCCGAGCGGGCCCGAGTCAGTCCTAGTCTCGATCCCGCCACGTGGCACTTGGAAATTTAGCTAAGTGGAGCGGGGACAGCCTCAATTACGAGCTCCCCACCCTGAAATGTGGATGTCGGGGTGGGAGCCGCAAGCCGCGCCCGATCCGGGTAACGCTCAACTCCCAGCGCCACACCCGCAGCCCCGGACGCGCTCCCTGCTGAGGGGCTGCGCAGACCCGGCGCCTTCCCGCCTCAGCAGGGCGGGGGGAGGGGGGAGCACGGGCGGCTCCTCTGCCGCCGCACACCGCCAAGGGGGAAGCAACGCCGCCTGTAGCAGGTGGAAACCGGTCCCAGGCGGCTGGGCCCGCTCCCCCCGTCACCTTCCACTGACCTACTTGCGAGGCAGGAGGCGGGGGGGGGACCCGTGCGCGGGACTCCTTTTTATCGGCGGAAGGATCTGACTTCGTTTACCGCCGGCCCCGCCCGCTCGCTCGCGGCGGAGTGGTACCGGGCTGGGCGAAGAGGCACGAGCGCCCGCGCGCGGGACTTGGCCAGACTGTGCGCAGCCCGCCCGGGGACGGAAGCACCGACCGTGGTCCTGCTCGTGGAGCCGCGCACATACAGAGATACACACACGCATACAGATACACGCACACAGATACACACCGCCCCGCTGAGTCTGCGTCTGCGAACCGGCTTCGTCCCAATATGAGCAGCTTCGTCCGCGCTGACAGACACCAGGTACCGCGGGAGGCGCCGCCATCGCCTCGTGGCGGCCGCCTTTGTTCCGGGCCGAGCCTGGGGCTCCGCTGCGCGCTCGATACTGCGCTGGGGGGACATGGGGGAGGGACCGCCCTTGGCCGGGGAGAGATTCCCCGCCGCCGGGCCGAGGGATGCGGTGCCGCTTGCCCCTGCCTAGCCGGGGCCCCGCGTGCTTCGCCCCTCTCCCGCATTGCAAGCGCCCCTGGAGGGGGCACTGGCCACCTCCTGCGCCGGGGAGTGCGGGGTGGGCCCGCCTCAACGCGGCCTGAAGCGAGGGATCGTGCAGGAGCCCTGCAGCGCGCCCTGCAGCCCTTCAAGGTCAAGTGGTGTCCATCAGCCCTCGGACCCGCGGACGGGCCGTGGGCAACGCTGGTAGCTTGGACTTAGCCAGAGGGGTTGTCAGCTGGGGCTGAGGATGGAAACCACAGATTTTTGCGGGGGTGGGGTGGACTTTATCAACCAGTGGGTCACTGCCCAAACATGGGGCTAAAAAATTATGAAAGGGTCCCGAACAAACTTAAAAAATGGATTTTCATTTAAAGGAGAAAACCAGGGATTTTCCCTTGCAGGCTGGCAGAGCTTATGTGCTTGCCACCCCCCCCCGCCCCGCATACTGGGGGGCTGGTGGTGGGGCCAGCAGGTCAAGAGTGAGGGGTGCTGGTTGGGGACTGGCTATCCACATTTGCAAATGGGCCCTGGTATGAAAAAGGTTGAGAACTGCTGCTCTAGGTCAGGTAGCCCTGGCAGCTGAAACATCAAGGGCCAGTCCCCAGTATTGCTTCTGCAGGGCTAGCTGTCACCTGGCCTCCACCTATGTAGTAGGAGTAAGATGTTTTAGAAGACCAAAATGAGTGGGATTAGCCTTTTCAGCACAAAGAGTCTACATCTGATTTTCCCAAGGTGAAGTAGAGTGAAGACTGCCCAATGTCATCTTGGTTCTGCCCATTGCGAGGCTTCTGGTGGAACAAATAAAAATAAGAGCTAGTTCATTTGCTCTTTGAAGCAGCATGCAAAAATACATGAGCAGGTTTTGGGTTTGTGAGGGAGGCGGACCAGACATGGAGGCTGACTTGGTATTTGTAATGCTAGTCAAAGAGTTAGGAAAAAACCATTCTAGCAGTTATGAGGGAGCGGGCTTCAATTTTCCTGAATCCTGCTAGGACCTACAAAAAATGAAGCCCAACAGGTGGGTGTATTGAATTGGCTTATGTTTTGAAAAACATTTTTTGCAGTCAGAAACTTACATTTCGAAGCTAAGGTGGTGCCACCAGGGAAGAGTGCTAGGTCAGCTGAAGCCAGTGGGTCCAGCTGGACTGGTGCACTTCCCAGAAGTTTGTAGAGAGGGCGTGACTTGGCTTTTCCAGGCAGTTGTGGGTTTAGTTGTCTGTGAAATTGTAAAGAAGCGTGGGTTAGTTTGACGAGGGAAGCAGGGCTGTGGAGGTGAGTCAAGGGACAGCATTGGAATAAATCAAAAAGAAAGCAAGATTTTTGATAGGCTTTCTGTGAGAAGCAGCAGAAAATAAAGGAAGAGGTTTGGAAGACAATATATTAACAAATGAGAAAAGTATGCAGGTTAGTGGATTGAAAACAAGAAAACGGAATATACTGAAATTAATTCAGCAAAGAGAATACAAGTGGGGAAAAAGTGGAGAAATTCCCAGAAAGAAAAGAAGGTATACCAAAAGTGTAGGAAATTTAATTTGAAAGTATTAAATAGAAGCTTGTGCTTTTAATAAAAGTGTGTCTATGCTTTGAATAACTGTGTGTGTTATAACTGTCCTGTTCTAAAGTGCTACAACTGTAACTTTGAGGGGAGAGGATTGCACATGATTTTTTATTCAGTGCTAGAATAATATGTTTTTCAAGCCTGCTGTCAAAATGCTGGATAGAGCATTGTACGTTCTTGGTAGGTAGGTAATACTCAACCTGTAGTACCTTTTTTTTTCTTTTTTTTTTCTTTTTTTTTTAGGAGGATAGAGAGTGTTCTGTAGAGCTTCCTTCCCATTCCGTTCCTAATATGCCCATAGTGCAAATTTCTCTTAATCTCTGGTTTGGATTTTTTTTTTTTTTTTTACTTACATGGTCCAAGTTATGAAACTACCCCTAAAGCTTATGTACTTCTGCTTTATTGTGTAAGTATTCTAGTCCCTGGTGTCTCTTTCAGAATCTTTTTGGTAAGATCCTTTACCCAGGATTGGGTAAAAAACAATGTTTAAATCAGAGTTTTTGTTAAAAGTTTTCCTCTGTAAAAAATGTAAAATTAAGACCACCTATATTAAGGTCTAAATTTATTTTAAACAATTATTATGTTCCTTATTAATTTAATATTCAAACAGTCCATGTTTACTGCTGAAACTTTAAAAGACCCAATTTTCAATGCATTGGAGCTACCACTAGAGATTGTATTCTTTTGCATTATTTAAAACGGCTTAATTCAGGGACGTCACTAAGCACTTCAACTCTGGAATGTTTAACCAATATCAGAAAACTAGTTTCTGCAGATACAGAGAGGAGAAGTTAACCTAGCTCAGCAGACATGAGGGACATAGTCGCTCAAAGCAGTTGGTTCAGTTTACTATTTACAGGTAATTACCATTTAATAGGTAAGTTATAAATGCAATGCATGGTTTGGGGGATTTTCTCCCTTGTATACCAGCACATTTAACATAGTTAAAACTAATGAAAAAGTGCAGATGCTGACTTCTTTAATTCTGTTGAATTCCAGGTTTTTTCCCCAAAGTTTTTACTATCAGTCATCAATTTTACAATAAATGCTATGTTTTTTAATGTAATGAAATGTAAATAATCTGAATAAATGGACATCAGATTGCTTACTCTTTTATATAGAGTATCTTCCTGGTTAGCATAACTTAGCATGTCTTGGTGGTTGAGAACCATTGTGACTCAGCCTTTGTTTACAAAAATAACTGAAAAGAAAGAATTCAAAACAAGATTAAATTGACATAGCCATTAATTTCAAGTGGTTGTGTCAAAGTTTCTTGGTCTCTTGACATAAATCACAGTTAAAATTAATAATTTAAAGAGATTTGATTTACATGGATCCACCATGTGCATACTGTTACACACTGGTCAAAGGTATATTGATATATCTTAAATACACTTTGTTATATTTTATAACATACAATTCCAAACCTATGAAAAGGCACTAATTTAATTTATGTTGAATTTTAATTTTTGTTACCCCCAGTTTGAAGCATTTTATTTCTAAAGATTTCACATTAAATGACAAATGGTGCATGAATAGCACAAGTGACTTAAATGTTTTGTGAACTAGGTGAGAGTTTTCTGCAATTTCTGTTTTAGAAACTAATTCCTTATAAGATCATAGCATGAAATGTTTTGATAAATAATTTGGGGAACAATGCTTATGCAAGTGATTTGTAGGATTATGGCAAATTCCAAGTTCAATTTTAAAAAATAGTCCAATACACAAAAATGTTCTTTTGCACTTTATGCAACTGCATTTATTCAGTATTATACAAGGTGCTAATTTAAAACTTCTAGCCTTTAATGTTATCGGTCCCAGAAAAGAGGAGGAAACCCCACAAAGTAGTTTAGGTTTAGGCATATTGGGCACGTCTACATGTGCATTTTAATGTGTATTAACACATTAAAGCATCATCAAAAACGTGCTCTTTAGTTGATGCACATTACAGTAGGCTAATGTGCATTATAGTGGCACTAAAAACTGTGCTCTTTAGTTAACATGCATTAAGATAGACTAATGTGCATTTTCTTAGTGCCTTACAATGGAGGTACTAGATTTAATGTGCATTAACTAAAGCCCATTAATGCATGTGTAGACGAACTGCAACACTTTTTTAGGACATTGCCTTACCCATTCAGTCATTGGCACTTCAGCTGAAAAGTGCAACTATTGTCATTTCTGAATGGGGGGGGAATATTATGTTTTGAATTCCTGTGCAATAGAAACTTAATTAAGACCTTAATTACTTCACAGGAGGCCACTAGCTTTCAGTTACTACTGAGCTGTGCAAGACTGGAGCTAGAAATGTGAGACTCTGAGTTATTACTGATCTGTTTAGACATCTCATTCTTCAAACTGCACCCAGTCAAATGTAATTAAACTCTTCCAGCAGTGCCATAACAATGCCAGAAGAAATGCCGTCTACTTTTTTAAAAGTACTTGACCATTTTTTTAAATATTAACTTTTTGGGGGGGGGGTTGATTCTCTAGGGTGCATTGTATATAAAAATGGCCATATGAAAATTGTTAAATACCAAATTCATTATTTAAGGCTTCTAAAAGTACTGTGTAGCAGTAATATTATTCACACATGTCACCTAACTATCAGTATTTAAACAAAACTAGAGTGTTGGATGAACTGGAGCAATTATCTACCTTCTACCTAAATGCAGTTCTGTTTAGGGCAGACAAATTGTGTTTACCAAAAGTGAATCACTGCAGGCAGGGATTCTGAGGCATACTGCCACTGGTATGTGTTTAGGAGCCTTTTGGTTAGTTTGAATATCATAGTTTGGATATCAAAATATGGTTCTGAAACTAAAAATATTGATCATTTTTGTCCACTGGGCAGCCATATTTAGGTACAAGAACCTGACTGCATGGACCAGTTATAGAGTTGAAGTCTAGACTGAAAATACTTTAGTTTAGAGATGTTTGTGTCAAGTACAAGGTTTGGATTCAGATTGGAACTGCCAGGCATCCTTGCAAACTGTTATGTATCATATATACTAAAAAGGCTAAATAAACAACTTAATATATCTGACATTATCTTTTATGATTTGAGGAGAAAATGCAGATGCAAATTAAGCATTCATTCAATTAATGAATGTGCCAGGAGAAGGAAGGCATTTTAAATTTATTAGTTTAGAATGTTTAGGGTTTGAGGTTTTGATGAAGTTGAAAAAATAGCAGAGAGTGATGCATAAAATTATTTTTGAAACATTTAATATTTCCAGCCAGATATATACATATTCAGTTTAGTAGGAAACTTAGACTTTTTCTAATGCTGTTATGTTTTTAATATAAGTGTTAAGTGTAGCTTGTTTTAAGGATGCAGGTAAAAGACAAATCTGGCAATAACTACCACCATACTTGGGTTTTTTTGTTAATTTTTTTAGATTTAAAAAAAAAAGTTTTCTATAGAGGTGCACCAATACATCGGTCCCATATTGGATAGACACCAGTATAAGGAAAATTGACTGTATTGGCAACCAGCTTTTTTTGGCTGATGTGGCCAGTAATGCCACAGATAAATGCCCTGTGTATGTGCACAGCCGCAGCACAGCATGCTGGCAGCCAGGAGCACAGCCCAGCAGCATGAAAAGCAGCCAGGTCCAGCTGGTAAGTCTGTTTTGAGGGATGGGACATGGGGGAGGGGCAGATTTGTTGCATGTTTTGATTTGTCTCAGAATACAGAGAATATGGTTACATTAGCTTTTTTGTGAAAATTTTCACAAAACACTGCTTTGATTCGTGTATGTTAGTAAGAATTAGAGTAGTAGCAGTTACAGTCTTTTAAACTGGTTACAAGTTCTACAAATAGACATAGACATTGTTTTACACATACAAGGATGAATTGTCATATTTGTGAAAAGTTCAAATACCTGAAAACACTTGGGCTTGAAACTAGTGTTGTCTGCACTGAAATAGAGTATACAACATAGACATTCATATAGGAGTTATTGTCAAAATAACCCATTCTAGGTTTACTTGAAGATTAGCTGGTACTCTTGTGGTTGGAAACAAGCTATGCAAAGTTGAACCACAGGAATGAAAAAACACTGAATAGGAACGATGTGCATGTAAATGTAAAAGTAAGGTGTTTCAAAAGTTGGTGTTTGATCTGTTAAGTTAGGTCTAGTGTCATTTCCCAGAAGTCAGAATCATTTGTCACAGTAACAGGCTATTAACTGCACTTGGATGATTATTCAACTAACTGGTGCTGTGTACACAGATTCATTCTTACTAAAAATGGCGGATACTAAACTTTCAGAAAGGAGCTAAAGTTTGGATGTGAAATTTCCAAAAATAGTCTGTATTCTCCAAACCTTTCAGAGAAGCTCTTTTCTGTCATAATCCAGATTTATAAAGCTATCAAATATTCAAGTCAAAGAATATAATTTTTAGAGTACATTATGATATAATGGATTTAAAACCTATTTGTTTCATCAGACAACCTATATAGATGTACATTGTAAAGTTTGGATTGTAAAATCAAAGTTCCCTTACTGACAGTCCCTTATTTGTTGTCCATTAATGGGTGGTTTTGGTAACAAACAGTAAGTGTGTTATACTGAAAGAATGCAGAATATTTTTTTAAAGTAGCCTCTCCAACAAAGTGTTGTCCAAAAGGAGCTAAATGTTTGGGAAGTTTAGACACTGTTATCTTTTTCTAATTTTTGCTTCAGAAGAGCAGCATGTCTTCTGCAAATGTTATGATAATCATGCTAACAAGGAAAAGTGGTTTTAAGCGAGGATGGGCAAAATATGTCCTGCAGGCCACATCTGGCCTGCCATGGGATTCTGTGTGGCCTGCAGTGGGTCCCTCAGTCCCACCTGACCCAGGCAGAACATGCAGGGAGTGAATTGTGGCTCTGCCCTGCTCTTGGGGATCCCAGGCAGTGTCTCCATAGAGGTCCAGCCCACTTCATCTGGCACCCCTGACAGTAGGTGCAGGCCAGATGGGCCTGGAACCGGATAGGATCAATTGCCGCCCCCCCCCC
>NW_017728962.1:811284-814174 GCF_001723915.1 Gavialis gangeticus
CCCCCCCCCCCCCCCCAATGGCTGTTTGGACCAAATTATTGCCCACCCCGTTCTAAAGACTTGCAAGCGAGAAGAATTTTGTGGGTGTATAAATCTTGCTTTGATGCTATAATGGGAGGATAGGTTGAATTTAAAGTGTTAATTACTAGATTAATTTCTCAGAGAAACTGAAGTTACTTACATGCATGTATTCTTTGTAATTTTGACTCTGGAAATGATATTTTTAGGCTTTGGGGAAAAACAAAAGAAAATAGGCAAACAGAGCTAGCATATGCTGATAGCAAGGTGATTCTTGAGTGTTTGGTCCCCAAAGAACTTCCCTAACACATTTTGTGACTTCATTCAGTCGTTACTATATAAATAAAGTACAGTGTTACAGGGGGAGAGTATGCCGTAACAGCTGTTAGAGAATTACCCTGTTGCTCTTGATTTGTCTTGGTAACAAAAACTAGCTCAGCAAGTATTGGTAGTACAAAATCTGGAGATTATTATTAGCAAACATTTGCCAGGCGTATTTGGCAAGCATTAAAGCCACAACAACCTCTTGCATAGGACACACATGACTTGTGTTTTTTACTTGACTAGCAGAAATAGGAAATCTGATTCCCATTCTGACATTTAGTTAGAGATGCAGCCTGGCTAAAAACTTGAACAGGGATGGCAAGTATGGGCAGCACAATACATTTCCCTACATAGGGTCAGAGCACAAAAGCCTTGAGCAATAGTGTGTGCATGCATACTAACCCCAAGAGAGGAAAAAGGCCAACCTGCTTTAATGCTAAAAAGGTAGTTCTAAATGCATTTTTAGGGTTTTTTTGAAGCATTGTCATTCACCGTAATGCTAGCAAATTTTGGTTATTTAAAAATCATTAATGTAAAATAGCAATTTGCGATGGTATTTTTTAAAGATCAGAACTGTGTATGTTCTGAATCTAACTTCATTTTGTTTAACATATTCTTTAGAGGAAAAAAAATCTTGCTTTATGTGTGGGGAAAGCAGAAAGTTAGTTTTTTGGAATGTGCATAGTTAAACAGTGATGTTACTTGCCATGTTGGAAATTATGAACTTATATAAGCAAATAGATTATATAGAAATAGTAAGGAGGTCGTGGCTGGACTGATATATAGTAGTTTTAACTGTGACTTGACTCCTCTTCCTCTTATTTCATTTTTATATTCTTTAAATGTTACTGCTAAATTTAACCCAGCTGGGTACTACTTGGCTCCTTTAATATCTCCAATTAGGATACACAAGTGTCACATAAATGAATATCATGAGTCGTCAGGGGGGAAAAGATTGAAAGGGGAGATAATGAAGGAAAAGTAATTGCATGAGGGGTGCACTGATAAAGATTTTACTTTAAAAAAAAAAAAAGTAAATCTTTTTTGGCCGATACTGGTGGCTGATTATTAACCAGCCATATCAGCCGATACTGATCCAATTGCCAATATACAGCCCAGCAGCTTGGAGAGCAGCCCCTGGCTGGTAAGTCTGTGGGAGAGGGAAGGGGTGTGGGGGGTGCAGATTGAAGCCCCCATGGTGAGGGAGGGAAGGGGCTAGGGTAGGGGCAGAGGCAGGTGCTGCCCAGCTGGAGCAGGACACAGACAGGAGCTATGGACAGC
Organism: Gavialis gangeticus; assembly: GCF_001723915.1. Lineage (NCBI taxonomy): Eukaryota > Metazoa > Chordata > Crocodylia > Gavialidae > Gavialis > Gavialis gangeticus. Next base: position 812,908 of record NW_017728962.1, read on the forward strand.
TCGTGTGGGGAAGAGCTTCCATTGCTGCATGCACCCCTGGGGAAAGTATGGGGGGCATATGCCCCCTGGATTTGTGCATGGGGTAAGGGCAGGCTGGGGCTGGTGGCTGCACCAGCCTCTATCTGGTGGGAAGGCTGGGCCAGGGCTGTACTTGAGTCAGGTGGTAGCGGTGCTCGGAAGGGGGGCTGCAGGGTGGGCTACAGCCACTCCAAAGTTCTCCATAGTCCCCCCCAGCACCACCGCCTGCCCTGCCCACCCTAAATGCAGCTCTGGCCCAGCCCCCCCACCGGGAAGAGGCCAGTGCAGCCCCCAGCCCCAACCCACAGTGGGCACCCCGTCCTCACCCCACACAAATTCAGGGGGTTCACATGGCTCCCCTGGGGATGCGCACAGCAGCTGGAGCCCTTCCCACCCCAGCCCCCTGGACAAGCTGCCTGTGGTTCCACCCCACCTTGGCTGGACAGTGCCAGCCCCAACCCCATTCCCTCCCTCATGGGGGGCGGGGGGGGAGTTTGATCTGCACACCTCCCCCCACTTTTGACCCCTCACAGATTTACCGGCCAGACTGCTCTCCAAGCTGCCGAACTGCATTTCCAGTCATGTATATGCTGCGGTTGGACACATGCACATGGCATTTATCGGTGATATCAGCCAAAAAACTGACGGCCAATAACGTTAATTTTCCTTTATCAGTGCCGATATGATACAGACCGGTATATCTGTGCACCTCTAAATAGCATAACTTGTAAAACTTTGTAAACCAGAAGTTGAAGATGTAAACAGTTTACACTAAAGAAAATAACACTGAAGATTATCCTTACAGGAGTATAGTTTGTAGCCGTGTTGATCTAAGGACAGAGGCAGCCTAGGTTCTTTGGGTAAATCGGATATCTTTTATTAGACCAACTTGGATAATTCAAAAAATTCTTGTTTGTAAGCTTTCAGGTATAAATACCCTTCCTCAGGCTGAGGAAGCATCTGCAGTCGGTGTGTGCTCTTCCTGGATAGAATGAATAACCAAGCCAGAGGCTGGTATGCATGCAAGCCAGTCAGTGAAGATGTAAATTGAGGAGTCAGAGACAGGTTGTGGGGAGGGGAGGGGAATGAATGTAGCTGGTAAATAGTGGAGAGGTACCTGGGGAATGAGATGTTAGGCAGGTTATAGTGTGTCATAAATCCAAGGTCTATAGTTAGTCCATGATTTTTTGTATCCAGTAGGTAGATGAAATGAAGTTCATAGGCTTGTCTGTGAAAAGTGGTTTGTAAA
>NW_017728962.1:814185-825819 GCF_001723915.1 Gavialis gangeticus
ATAAATCCAAGGTCTATAGTTAGTCCATGATTTTTTGTATCCAGTAGGTAGATGAAATGAAGTTCATAGGCTTGTCTGTGAAAAGTGGTTTGTAAATTCCCTTTGAGGATTTGAACTGAGAGATGTGAGAGAGAGTGTTTTTTCTTGTGGGAAATGTGCCCCCACAGGTAATTGAGTATTCGTGTCTTTGATAGATTTCTGGTGTGTGTTCATTCTGGTGCGCATTTGTTGTTTGGTCTTTCCTATGTATTTTCCATCGTGACATTTGGTGCCCTAGATGAGAGAGATTACATTTCTGGAGGTGCAGCTGTAAGATCCAGGAATGCTGATGGTTCTGTGGAATGTACTAATTGTGGGGGTGGTAGAGAGATGTTGGCAGATTTTGCGTTTCTTGTCATGGCAAAATCTCTTGTAAGAATTGGGTCATCTTCTACTATGGGTTACAGTTGTTTGAGGATTTTCTGTATAGGTTCCAGGGATGGGTGATATGTTATAACCAGTGATGTGTGATTCATGGGGGTTTTCCTTCCGTACTGCAGCAATTCTTCATGTGATATCTTGGTGGCTCTTTCAAAAGATTATCCTTGGTACTTTACTCATTTCCATTTTCTTTATATCGCAGTTTATGATGCATTATTACCACAGAAGAAATTCATGTCTATAGCTTTTAAGGACTTGGTTACATCATTTTCAAGCCTGGTAGTTTTGGAATCATCATTGCAGCCCAAGACGCATCTATCTGCATTTCAATAACCGTCTTCATATAAGAAGATATTGAAAGTGACATACTCTGCTTTAATACACCTGTGTCATTGGATTATTCAGGATCCCCCAGTTGTAAATTTACAGTTGTATTTAGCAGGTAAATTAATTCCATTAGCTGTATATATGATTGATATCATAATTAACAATACTTTGTTAGTTCTTTGCAGGTAAGATGTAGCCAGAACATATAAAAGTTGCTTGTCACGTTTTTTAGAAAAAACATAATACTGTCAAACCTTAGCAGGACATTTTATTAGTAAACAAACTTGGGTATAGTTAATCTCTGTAGTAAGTCTACTTGAAATAAATTAATTTATGCAAGGATGTGTTTTAGTTCCCTAGTCTATAAATGACCTGAAGTATTAAAAAAAAACTTTGCATTTTATGGTAATTCTCTTCAGTTATGAATTGAAGACTTCAATTGTTACTTTTATAATATATTAGATATGGCAAACTAAATCTTATTCCAGTACGTTTTTTAGGTAAATTTTAGGATAGGTGTTTAAAAAGAAGTACCATGTTCCTTTTGGCACTTCCAGACATTACATCTTAACCTTGTCAGCTGTACATGGAATATCTAAACATGGCATGTAGAGCAGGGTAGAAATTAGAATGCATCGGGTTTCAAACTTCTGAGTTCATTTTATACTATTTTTTTACTATTCTGTAACCACGTTTTCTTATATCTAAAAGTGGTTCCCCTTCAGTTGTGTTTAACTTTCAAGTAGAACAAACAGTAGTGCCTGATTAGGACTAAACTGCAGAATCTGTGAAATGGGCTGCACAAACTGCTGTCCCATGCAGAAAATCCACTTTAACTGTTCTCAAATCATTTAGAGAAACTTTTTAATAATCATAAAAGGTGGTTGTAAGAAGGCAAGGTGAAAGCTTTAAACATAAGTTATTTTTGATTTGATGGTGCACGCCTCTTGGTTGCAAAATTAAAAGCATCCAGAGAAATGTAATAGGGTTCTTTTAAATACTTTAAATTTAGTTTTTAAATGTTTTGTAGAGTTAGAAAATGTTTATGAAATAGGTTGAAACAAAGTGAAGTCCTTGTACTTTCTTTCCATCAGTTGCTCATATGCAATTCCTTTGTGGAAAGATTAGAATGCATAGTTTTAGTAGAATTTCAAGAACTAGAATTTCAGTACCACCATTCTTTTGCTGTCATGCTGATCTAATAAAGTATAGGTTACATCAAGCTAGTAAGGATCAGATTAATTTAAAGAAAATGTACACATGTTGATATGGAAATATAAATCTTACTAATCTCATTTGTCTGCTAGTGCAGGACTCTTGATAACAGTATTTTTTCATAGCACCCATACAGTCTAACTTCAAAGGTGTTACTGCTCTTCATTATGTGAAGATTCCAGAAAATGTCTGTTATATTTAGAAAGAGGATCCTGGTATTGTTTTATATCAAATATTGTTTGATAGTGTGGTGAAGTCCTCTGAATGTAAACTTTGCAAATTCTTTCGTTAGCCAAAAACAGCAAAATGATTCCTAATGGGTATTTGATGTTTGAAGATGAAAATTTCATCGAGTCATCTGTTGCCAAATTAAACGCCTTGCGCAAAAGTGGTCAATTCTGCGATGTACGACTCCAGGTAAATTAAACTTTGTCTGCTGGGTTAGAGAGTTAAATGATTTATTTATTCTCTCTGTAGATATTAATTCTATGAACCTTATTTAGAGAACCTAATTTATTGCATAGTGCAAGAGAAATTCTGCATTTGGGAGAAATATGGGGCCAGTTTTGCTCTGATTACGTAACAGAAAGTGCATTAATTTAGTTAATCTGATAATTCATTAATTGAATAACTGTTAACATAAAATAACTTCTCTAATGTATAGAGTTGAGCTATTTAGGTTTTCATCAGGTTTACACAGTGTTCTGTCTTTTTAATGCTGTGTATTTTTAAAAAATCACTGTTGGCTAGTGTCTTAATTCCTCCTTTTATTTTTTATTAAAGGTGTGTGGGCATGAGATGTTGGCGCACAGGGCAGTCTTAGCTTGCTGCAGTCCCTACTTGTTTGAAATATTCAATAATGACAGTGATTCTCATGGAATTTCACATGTTAAATTTGATGATCTCAATCCAGAAGCTGTTGAAGTCTTGTTGAATTATGCCTACACTGCTCAGTAAGTCTTTTCCTTGGTGGGGTCAGAACATAAAGTTAAATGTTTAGGTAATGCAAGTTGTTTTTCAACAGTGTTTCAAAATAAACTTCTTTTAATAGGTTAAAAGCTGATAAAGAACTGGTAAAAGATGTGTACTCTGCAGCAAAGAAGTTGAAGATGGAGAGAGTCAAGCAGGTATAATTTTAGCTGTAGTAGTAGACCTTCCATAAACCTTTTAAGGGATGGAACACTACTTTATCTGGGTACTCCCTTGTGATTACATCCTGGAAAAGTGATTTTTTTTCTTTTAATAAAGACTACTTGTTACTCAGCAAATCATGCATCACATTCTTGAGAGTCAGGGCTTGCAGTTTGAAAAGACAACATCCTTTTTTACTTAAGCTGACTAAATTAATTTCTGTACTGGAGGACAAACAGTGCTTAAGTAGATGCCTACTTGTGTGAAGTGTGGAAACCATAGGTAGATTATTAAAAAACTGCTAGTGTTTTAGTGAAAAGTTACATTCCAGGAAATGTTGCTAGAAAACCTGTTTTGCAGCCTATTTTTTTTCTCCCTATCCTATGGCATTTTTGTAATAAAAAAAATTAGTATCACTGTTTTACATTTAACATTACAATAGCGTTATCCCTCTATTAAATATCTATTCTTGTTTCAGGGAGATGCAGGTAAAACCATTCAATAGATAGAAAACTGAGTGTCTCCTGTGTATGGGAAAATAAATGTACATGCTAAAGTGTGGTCATCCAGTAGACTTAGGATATGGCTCTGGCCTTTTTTTTTAAAGGTTTGTGGCGATTATTTACTCTCCAAGATGGATGTTCAGAGCTGTATCTCTTACCGGAACTTTGCAAGTTGTATGGGAGATTCACGTTTGTTAAACAAGATTGATGGTTACATTCAGGAGCATTTGTTGCAGATTTCAGAACAGGAAGAATTCCTCAAACTTCCACGATTAAAGGTTAGAAGAATTTTAAACCTGCCTTATACTCTAGTAACTGAGATAAAACTAGGTAGTAGTGTGTGGATTGGTTTCTTCTGGTTTTTATAAATTAAGTAAGGTAAGCTGTGTATGTATATCAAGGGGTTCGTTCTTCTGGTAGAAAAATTTAGCACATGCTGAGTTTTATAACTCCAATTACTTTTATACTGGTGTTCTATACAAAACTTATCAACTCTTTAATTTAGGTCATAGTCCATTGTGCCATGCACATAGGCTTCCCAGGATACACAATGTCTTCCTTCCTATGAAAGTGTAACACAGAATTACCTCTATACTTCAAAATCCAAGAATGTAAAAAGATGCGTTCTATTCTTGGAGTATAAGAACACAGCCATTGGCTGATATGAAAGGTATAATTTTGCAAGTCTTAAAGAGTACTTGGCCTTTGCAATATCTGGAGGTGAAACAGAAACATGTCTTAATTTATCTAGGAATAAAAGCATTTTTACATACTGACCAGGGTACAGTTTGTATCCTGTGGGTTTTTATTAGCCATTAAACTATATTTTCTTCTGTTTTTAACTCCAGCTTGAGGTAATGCTTGAAGACAATGTTGGTCTGCCCAGCAATGGAAAATTATACACAAAGGTAATCAACTGGGTGCAGCACAGTATCTGGGAGAACGGAGACAGTCTAGAAGATCTGATGGAAGAGGTTAGTTTTTAAGAAAGTGGGATTGAACGGTTTTAAAAAAATAAGCTTCTGTGAAGTGAAGGATGATCCCTTTATTGATTTTTTCTTTTTATTTTATTTTTTTAACCATGACCCTAAAGAATTTAAATTTTACTGTAGGTACCCCTAAGCTGAGAAACTGGGGGGGTATTCAGGTGAGCTGAATGAAACTGTTCAGTTTGGTTTTCTGCTTTCCTTTTTTGCTCAGTATTTGCTGTTGACTTCCAAGTAGCATGTTATTTTGCTTTTGGAAATGGGGAGGTGGTACTGAAACTTACTGTAGATTCTTAATGTTTTCCTTCACAGGTTTTTGCTTGTAAATGAGAAGTAGGTAAAAGCTTCTAATGGTTGTTCCTCCCCATTGATTTATCTCCCCATAGGTTTATTAACAAAACTAGGATACCAAGGCTGAAGAACCAAGAAGAAACCTCAAGTGTATTGACACGTAAAGAAGCAGCTGTCCTGCCCCAGTTCTCCTAAGAAAATCCGCTGTGGGCAGAGAACGATGATGATGATTTAATGGTGTTTACTTACTCCTTTACAGGATACCTTATTTAAAAGTTTTGTGTGTTGTTAAATAATTTTACTCATGAATACAACTACTGTGTTTAGAATGGGCAAATTTTTTAATACCTTCATTTGATGGAAATCATAGACAAATTCCAAATTTTTTACCCTGCTTGGAAAATTGGAGCTTACAAAGCCACGTGGAGCATCATAAAGTCTTTCCAGTTTATTATTACAGGCAAGGTAGATCTTCGGGACACTCTTGTATAGGCAAAAAATACATGCTGATACTGTTGAATATTCTTACATGCATGTTTCCCTTTTGAATAATTGGTGTTAAGATGCTCTATGATTTTTCTGTGTTGCAGTTCAGATGCATTTGAGTAATGCATTGCATCTGGTATCTCATTTAAGCAACACTTTCTTCAAATTTTTTTTCCCTGCCATCCCTTTTACCTTCCTTTCCATAATCCATTGTCTGACTTCCCATATCTCTTTTTCCCTTAACTTTTCAACCAAGAAAATTACTGTATTTGCAAAAACTTTTGTTTTCAGAGGATAACAAGTTTGCTTGTTAGAGATTTGTTGATTTGTAAAATTCTGCAAGACAATGTATACAATGCTTGTCCTATATATTAATGTTTCTGTATTGGGGAAAAGAAGTCCTTTGGAAAAATGAAGATTTCTTTCAAGCTGAAAAAATGAGGACCCTTCAGCCAGTATTTGAAGACTTACCACCATGATATCTGCTTTCTTTTAATTTTGTCATTCTACTAGATTAAGATGAGATGACAAAAACTCTGCTGGAGATTACCTTGTGGAGTTTGTGTAATCTACCTCTAGTTAAGTAGCTATGGAGACAGTAGCCACATGGGTATTCTGTTGCTGTTTTGCAGGTTCAAACGTTGTACTACTCAGCTGATCACAAGCTGCTTGATGGGAATCTTCTAGATGGACAGGCTGAGGTGTATGGCAGTGATGATGACCACATTCAGTTTGTGCAGGTACAAATTGCACATAGTCTGAGGTAATCTCAGGTTAAAAAGAAACAGCAAATGATTAGGGCAGTTTTATAGCACGCCTAAATACATAGTATACTGTAGTGAAGGAAGCAGCAATAGACTAATGGTAAAAGGAAATGGGGAAAGCATTTTATGGAAAGGGATATTCTGACATTAGTGGCTCGTTTTACTTCAACTAGTTGTAACAAATTTCAAGTCTAAATATATGGTTCTAAAAAAAAAAGTGAAGAACAAAGGTTGAAAGTGTGCATCCACGCTGCGTAGTTTATTTTTGTAGAAAGGGGGGGGAAATTTAGTTTACTGTTAAGTGAGTGAGAAGGGTACAGTATTAGGGCTGTACATTTCCTATGGATATAGAAAATATGGATGCCACAATAGATGGACAGGTGGCTACCAAAAAGTTTTCAGACATTAAAGAATTTGGAGGATTTTTTTTTAACATAAAGTCTAACAACAGCAGGAGTACTGTATTCTGATTTCTAAGTTGATCCCACATGGGAAAAACAATTTTTCCCCAGACATAAGTAAATAACTACAGATAAGAACACTGAGCTGCTATTACCCGTACAATATCCCACTGGAGATTGTGGTAAGCAAGTAAAGTATCCAGAGGGTAAAATGTACAACGTAGTAGAGTACTAGAATAAAAACTGCACTGAAAAAAAATCTGAATTGGCGTTTTCCTTGCATGTACAATGAAGGGGGCTCATACTGAGATGGGGACTCAATCAGAAGTGGATCCTGTGTATAAGTAAAAAGTATGTTTATGGTTCTTGGGTAGGAAAAGAACGTAGACTTACACACAAGAAAATACAGTAATTTCTTTTCGTTTTGAGGCCAAATGGTACACTGTAATAATAAATTAAGATTTGTACCTACTCAGACTTGGCCTTAAACTTTATTTGCAAGTCGAGTTTAATTGTAGGTTTGTTTACATGCCTGAAATGTACACGATTAGCAGTCTGAACAAGAAGTAGTCTCTTGTTCAGACCTTAACTACTTTAGGAAAGGAACTTAATACACTGGTTCTCAAACCTTTTTTTTGGCGGATCACTTGAAAATTGCTGAGGGTCTTGGCGGACCACTTAAACTATTTTTGTTTTACAAATCAGAGCACACAACTCATAGTTTAATATCAGTAGTCTTACTTTTCTACTGAGATGCATGTGCCTGTTTTTTTTGAGCCAAGTTATGGGAAGTCGGGTATAATGTTTGTCAGCTTTAGCCTTAAGTCACCTTTCTGCAGACCACCTGAAGGAGCTTGCTGACCACAGTTTGAGAACCTCTGCAATAATAGGTTGTTGCATCCAAATTAGCAGTTACTATGTCCATCTTTAGATGGCCACTGGTTTTCATTGACGAATAAGAAGTGGAAATGGAGAAGCAGTCTGATTTCCTTAGCACTTGTTTAAATGTTTTTAATATTTGCTCAGAATATGGATTTCAGAAGTGATAGTGCATTACAGATTTTTTGCTGTGTTTCAGCTACATCTGTAGATACACAATGTATCTAGAATACAAGAGTCCATATCTGCATTATAAATTTCAAGATTAGGGATTCTGTCTTTGCTATATAAAATTAATAATGTTGAATTCTCTTGTACTAACTCTTACTTGGAAAAATAGTGTGGTGGCATCTGAAATAGAGCAATCTTATTGCTTTGGATGAAAAAGTGAATATCCATGCAAAAGAGTAAGAGTGGATAAATAACATGAGCAGAGAGAATTTGAAGCCAAATCAAAGTCTTAGTTCCTCAAATTTCAGAAACATTTAGTTGATAGATAATCCACTTCGGAATTTGAATGTTTGGCTCAAGTTCTGAAGGCAGAGTTTGAAAATGTAAACTTCCAGTTCATGAACTAAGCCTGTGATGGAATGTGTATTTTCATAGATCTAAAAGATGTAGGATGTCTTAAAAATCCTTTGTCTAATGGAAATGCATGCTTGGCTAAAACTGAATTTGAAGGCATGATTTCTAAACTGAGACAAAGAATGACTTAGTAATGATAATTTGAGATTAAATAAATGTTCAGATGGGAGCAAACCCTTTTTGGATGTTGCTTTAAATATCTGAGCTGTTCTGTTCTTTGAAATTTAGGTGTGCTATAAATAATGCTCTGCAGAGGTAAAAAATGAGCATTTTCCTCAATGATACAGAGATTTAGTTCAGAGAAGTAAAGGTAGATCAAGATGTGGTCTTATGGCTAGGCTTCTGTAGCTGCCTTTTGATTTTGCAGAAAAAACCACCACGTGAGAATGGTCACAAGCAGATAAGTAGCAGCTCCTCTGGAAGTCTTTCTCCAAATGCCACTGTACAGAGCCCTAAGCATGAATGGAAAATCGTTGCTTCAGAGAAGACTTCGAGTGAGTGCCTCAGTTTCTTTTATTTCATAGGGTTTCCTGTTGCTCTTGAAGTATATGACCACCTCATGAATACTACTGAAATCATTTCAATATGCCTATAATACAAAGAAGTATTGTCTCCATTTTCTTGCCTGAGTCGAGATCTAAGACACATGGACATATGCACAAGAAATATGTAATAGAATGGAAGTCAAAGCACATATCACTTGAATTCCAAGTCCTTAAGCTAAATGTCCCATTTGTCCTTATTGAAGTTTTGGAGCCTGTTTATAGAATCTCTAGCCATGTAGGGTCTTACCTTGGAAGCCTCTAGTTGGTGTTTAAAAATAGTAGTTATTTTAATTGTTGTGGGTTTTTTTCAGATAATATCTACCTGTGTCTTGCTGTTCTGGATGGTGTATTTTGTGTGATCTTCCTTCATGGACGGAACAGTCCTCAGAGCTCTCCAACTAGTACTCCACGACTCCTGAAAAGTCTGAGTTTTGAGATTCAACCAGATGATGTTATAGAGAAGCCCATGTCTCCTATGCAGTATGCAAGATCAGGATTGGGAACAGCAGAACTTAATGGCAAGCTAATAGCCGCAGGTAAAAAAAAAAAAAAAAAAATAATGAAACAAAAAGCCCACTTTTTTATTTTAAATCAAAAGTTTGCTTGGTTTAGAAAAGAATATGAATAGCTATACAGCATTTTTCATAATGAAACAAATTTAACCCACAATTTTAAAGATCTAACCTTAGAACAGTTAATGTTCCAGGAATCAACATTTAATTTTATGCTTTCTTGTTTCTGACTCCTTGTACCTTATCGTTAGGTGGCTATAACAGAGAGGAATGTTTGCGCACAGTGGAATGCTACGACCCCCAGAAGGACTGCTGGAGTTTCATCGCACCTATGAGAACTCCAAGAGCTAGATTCCAAATGGCTGTTCTAATGGTATGTGTTGTGTAATGGGACAGTATTGCATATGTTTACAGGGGTGGGGGCTAGATGCTTAGGCATGCACCTTTTAAAGTGTAGAATTTGGATTATGCAGGGAGAGGGAAAAAAAAGTGAAATAACTTGGGTATTAGATTCATGCAAGCATTTACTTGAAACTTGAAAGAATTAAGAATTTCTATGATGATTTCAAAAGAAATGATGTAGGCAGGCAATGGTGTAATAGGCATTCTCCATGTTACAGGAATCATGCAATTAACTGGTTAATTGCACAATAAAAAATTCCAGACTGCTGTAAAGTTGGACCTCAAAATATGTACTACAATAGCTGGTTGCTATGATCTTTAATTTGCACATGTAGCAGGATCTCCTGTATGGCTGGGAACCCCACTAGCTGTGGGTTCCCAGCTGCAGGGGTGTATGTTGCCCAGCCAGGGCTGTGAGTACTGACACTGGGTCCCTCCCTGTACTGTGCCTCCTGATGGTTTCCTCCCCCCAGTGCATGACACCCCAGGGGTGAGAAGATTGCTGCTTACACTGTGATCTCCCAGCTACTGGGGGTGGGGTGCCCCCACAGCTGGGTGCCGCTTGGCTGAGGGGGCTCCCTGCTATGAGAGCTTGCTGCTTTGCTTGTGAAGAGACAGCCTGGGATCAGATTCCCCCAGTGGGATCTAATGCATAATCCCGCAGTTGTGCCTCTTGCCATGCACGTGTGGCATGACAGGAGGTGCAATTGTGTGAATTGCACATGAGATTCTATTGTGTCTTTACCTGCATGTGTAGAGGCCATAGTGTCATATCCCAGTTGGTAGTACAGTTAGTGTATTAAGTTCCATATATTTGTCATGAGGCCTTCTAGTCTTACTGAGCCAAAAGTAAAAAAAAAAAGCACCAAACAGACAGTTTCTCAGTTGGATAGTTCCCTCTATCTTACAGTAAGAGGCAGTCGCCTACTGGAACCTACTGTGCAAAGCTGATTCCTTAGACTTGAGGAAACAGTTAATTTCATCAGTTTTGCAGTGTGCTTCTTGGTACCATGGTTAGTTGAAATGTTTTCTTAGCAATGATGATGTTTTCTTTAAACAGATGTAGAAATGTCTTGGGAGATACAAAACTGTTTTTGAAATGTAACTGAATTTCCAGTAGTTGAATAGTAATAGGCCCAGCTTTGTTTGGTATCAAAATATCTATCTCTCTTATGGCAGGGGACAGCAACCTACAGCCCATGGGCTGTATCCAGCCCACAGAGCAGTAGTTTTGGTGCAGAGCTTTACCCTCAAATATTGTATGAAACTTTTTTTCTTTCCTCTGTTTAGGGACATCTGTATGTCGTAGGTGGATCAAATGGCCACTCAGATGACTTGAGCTGTGGAGAAATGTATGATCCAGAAATAGATGACTGGACTCCTGTTCCAGAACTGAGAACCAACCGTTGCAATGCAGGTAATGGCTGTTTCATTGCTGGTTTCCTGTCATCTCCCTATTTCATTTAGTAGATCACAACAATTCTTTTTCAAATTATTTTTTTTAATCAAAACAGGAGTATGTGCTCTGAATGGAAAGCTGTATATTGTTGGTGGCTCAGATCCTTACGGTCAAAAGGGACTTAAAAATTGCGATGTGTTTGATCCTGTAACAAAATCTTGGATGAACTGTGCTCCCCTTAACATTCGTAAGTCTGCATTGTACTTAAAAGCAGATCTCTTACTCTGTTGCCTACCTAGATATGCTTATTTCTAATGAAAAAGTCCATTGTTACGATGACATACCTGTATTGCAAATATCATGGTTGTAGATGACTTCTGACTGGTTTTAACTGAGTAGCATCTATTACAGGTCGACATCAGTCAGCAGTATGTGAATTGGGTGGATATTTATACATAATTGGAGGAGCAGAATCTTGGAACTGTCTGAATAGCGTGGAGCGCTATAATCCAGAGAATGACACCTGGATGCTAATTGCTCCTATGAATGTGGCTAGACGTGGAGCAGGAGTGGCTGTTCACGATGGTAAGCTTACAGGTTTTTCAGATAAGACAAAGTTTGCCTAAGAAATTAAGTCTAACTTGTGACAGGCAGACTTTTAATAGAACAAGGTAAATTGCAAAGCAAAATAACTGTTAGTGGATCTGTCCTTGCTGATGCTTTCTGGCTTTGACTTGTAGCCTTCACTGAATATGCACCATCAGAATTTTCTGTGCTGATTTTTTTTT
>NW_017728962.1:830819-843024 GCF_001723915.1 Gavialis gangeticus
ACAAAGTTTGCCTAAGAAATTAAGTCTAACTTGTGACAGGCAGACTTTTAATAGAACAAGGTAAATTGCAAAGCAAAATAACTGTTAGTGGATCTGTCCTTGCTGATGCTTTCTGGCTTTGACTTGTGGCCTTCACTGAATATGCACCATCAGAATTTTCTGTGCTGATTTTTTTTTTTTTTTTACCCTTTTTTCATGTTTCTAAAACATAACTGTGTAGCATGTAGAGCAGTGGTTCTCAACCAGGGTGCCCTGAGGCCTTCTTGAGCTGCCACTGTGGCAGTGGCCAGGTAAAACTGCCCATGCATTCCCCTTGCATTAAGGCTCTCTAATCAGCCTAAAAGACAACAAAGCTGCCTCATGCTGTGCAGTGCTTCCCATGCTTCTGGAAACAGGCACAGGTGGGACTGTCCCATCTGCTTGTTTCTGTGAGTGTAGGGGGTGCTATACCAGGTAGGGTTGCATAACATAAGGCAGGAGGAGCAAGCACGTCATAACTTGGATTATCTGCAGCTGGCATGTGGGGCAGGGCATTTGTATCTGAAGGCAGCACCAGTAGTGGTTCTCAGTCCAGGAGGCTGCCACATTCAAGAAAAAAAAAAAAAGTGTAGGTAGGGTGCCCTGGCTCTGAAAAGGTTGAGAATAACTGTCTAGAAAAAAGATTTTTATGGAAATAATTCAGAAATAAGAATAGACAGTCCTAATGCCCAAGAAAGCAATAGCTTGATACCCACAGAAGTACAGAACTTTGCAGTGATGAGAGATTTCTTTTAAATTCCCTTCCTATCAACATTTTTTTACTATAAAAGAACTCAAATGTATGCCTAGAAGTAGTATTTTTATGCAGTGTGCTCTCTCTCAACATTTTCACAGTTACATTTCAATCACACTTCCTTTTAATAGGAAAACTTTTTGTTGGTGGAGGCTTTGATGGTTCTCATGCTGTCAGCTGTATGGAGATGTATGATCCTTCTAAAAACGAATGGAAGATGATGGGAAATATGACTACTCCAAGAAGCAATGCTGGCATTACAACTGTTGCAAATACCATTTATGCAGTTGGAGGATTTGATGGCAATGAATTCCTGAATACTGTTGAAGTGTATAACCCAGAATCAAATGAATGGAGCCCATATACAAAGATTTACAAATTTTAGCCCATTTGAGTCCCCTTTCGAACTAACAGGCTTAGTGATGTAATTGTGTGTTAATAGAGGTACACATGTGAATAGAGTTGGGGAGAGCATAGAAGTTGCCAAAAGCAACACAAAGCTTTTGCATATTGCATATTATTAATGTGCTGTATATATTTGTTTTGGAAAGACTATAAAGATGAAGGGTTTTTTGTGTATTTCAGAACTTTAAAGTTCTAGTTTGTTTTTTTTTAAAGATCTTGAGGATTGGTATTGCAAGAGAAACTAAACTGATTGGGCATATCATTTCAGGAGCTCCCCCCATGTTTGTTTTGCCAATTTGCACATTGAGTATTTTTTTTTATTAGAATGTGTTTCTGGGACAGGAGGGTAGGGGTTTGGGGTAATAGGCAGTTGTTTTTTCTGGCCTCTTTCTCTTCAGTAACTGGAACAATCTGTAACAAGAAGCCTTATTTAAATAGATACAATGGCTATTTTTTTTATTATAAAGCTGACATGCCTGCCAATACTTAATCTTTTATGATTGCCTTTTTATAACAGTTTTTATATAGTCAGCAGAGTATTTTACCTGCTGATGTGAAAGTGGCAGTTATTGAAGTAGAGAGACAATCTTGGAGTTCATAGGCTGAGTGGGACACTGGATTTACCACTGTACGTGAGCTTCTAAGCTTTTACCTCTGCTACAGTATACTTATGCAACAGTGATATTTCATTAGATTTTGAATGGAGTTTCTGAACATAACATAGCTGTGACTTTTTAGCATTTGAAAATCATTTTGGCTCCAAATACTTTGACAAATGCAGAGGGGTGCTTTCTTTACAGCAGTTTTGTTACAACTGTTGAGCTAACATTTGTAAAAGTAAAACACACAACAAACCAAGTGTGTATTCTCATATTTTTAGACTGATGCTAGTAGGTAATGAAAGCATTTATCTATTTAAATTAGTAACTGTATTTTTCTAATACTGCAAGCTAGATTGTGCTATAATACAAGCTGTATTTGATTCACAAATACTCATAGTACTATGTTTTGGTTCATTTTCTCTATTCAGATGGATAAAGAATATTGGTTGGGATGACTTGGTGTCTAATGTGTAGTGCTGCACATCTAACTTTTGGTGCCAAAGTTAGCACTTAATGCTTGCTGCTGATGCAAACACATTAAAAGGTACCTTTTGGAAATCCTTGCACCACAGGATTGCAGTTGTGTCCTTCTTTCATGGTACAGTTTAACTGCTTGGTAGTTACTTTTAACATGACATACAATAGTGTCTCCCATAAAAGCACATTAAGTTTCTTTAGCTAGTCTTAACTTAGTAAAAGAAAAAGAAAATAAAAGCCAGGATGGTACTGTAGTGGAGCTTGTGGCTGTACACAGACATTCAGCTTTCACGGGGAGTGTTGCTTCTGTCCAAGTAGAAACTTTGCGTGTACAGATGTTCAGGATTTTTCTTTGGGAACAAAAATGGTTAAATCACTCGCTTGTGCAACAGCAACTGTCTGAACACTTTCCCTTCTGAAAGAAGATGGAGCACAGCCCTTTAACATCCCAGGATGCTTTGCTCCTGCATTCCCTGCCCCAGGCAAGGGGCAGCAAGCTGCTTTGGTTACATTCTATTAGACTGGCAGGGAGCAGAAAACCATTCCCTCACACATTCATAATCCCCACATTGTACTGCAAGATTATAGGCTGCCATGTGAATTGCTGCCATCAGGCTCCAGGCTTCTGTTAGAAGATCAAAATGTTACATTAATACTAAATATTACTTCAGACATGTTCTATGGTCTTCAGTGGATCTACCTTTCTTCTACAGCTATATAAAAGTTTATTAAATTTAATGCTAAAAATGTGGTAGCAGGTTTAGGTCAAGTGGCTAGGAACAATTCCTAACAACACTTGAACTGTACCAAATTAGCTTTAGTAAATAGGTTGGGGGATAATGAAGGGAGAGTGGGAGGGAAGGAAGGAAGGAAAACTTCAAGTACCACTGCAATAAGAAGTATTGCAAAAAGGCACCAATTTAGTGTTATGCACAATCAGGTAATTATGCCATTTCAGTTTTATAAACTTCCAAATCTGATAGCTTAAGTTTGCAGCTGCCAAGACAACGGGAGGTACACACAGGATTGAGAATACTGACAACAAAAATATAAGAATAAAGTTTTTCAGTGTACAGTATAAAAAACAGAATGAGACATTTACTTGTTTTGAAAAAATAAAGCTCTGTCACTTATTTGAATTCAGATCCCAGTTTAGTGGGGACTTCTCTCAAAGTCAAATAGACTTTAAATATTTAAAGCTTTTAGGGAATGCATCTCATGCTGGTGACTAGATATACTTTAGTTAAAGAAAGATGGTATATTAAGCAGCTTAGAATTTACAGTAGTTTATTTACATACTCTTAATAAATATATTCTTCCAATAAAGATTTTACAAAACCATTTAAGAATTAAAATATCAAAATAACTGATACAATTACACATTGCATCTGTCATCTCTATACAAAAAACAAATACAGAGGTAGCTTTAATGGCCGAAAGTAACACCTAGTGTTTAAATTAAGTGGTTTTAGAGAAATTTCATTCAAAATTACTTTCAGAAAGTTCTCACCTGATATTCAAAGACATTAAGTAAAGGGCAGTAAGGCAAATCATCTGAAGGTAAACTGCAAAGTTAAAAGAATTTGTGTCATTAAGATGAACTGGAAGAGGGAAGACTTTTCCAGGAAAATATCATTAAAAGACCACCCAAATTACCACCATGCTAGGCACTGCACTGGATGCCTAGTAAGACTTAGGAAGTCACAGGGTAAGTAATTAAAACCCATTTCTCTTGCACAGGCAAAAGTTCCCACACACTACTGGAAGGTGGGTCTACCACCCACCAGCTGCTATGTATTAATAGCCAGCATGCATGCTCTTACCAATAGGCCTGCTTAACCATCAACCTATGCATCTGAAATTGAATGTGAAAAAAATCTGATAATCAATTGTGAGTGAAATAGGGGATAAGATCTGCATCAGTCTGAGGCTAGCGCACACAAGAAATGACAGGCTTAATATTCTGGACAATTCATTAATACAATTCAGAATTGAGAAAGAATAGATCATTTTAAGACTGACCACATCTTGTTTTTCTATCCTTTATCCCCTCTTTAATTTTGCCTACATGATATAACAGCACAAGAGATTACCACTTTACTGTAGCTGAAGATAGGATCCTAAGGGGGAAAGTTCAAAGCATTCATGGGGAAAAAAGGTAATTTGGTTAAGTGTGAGAGCAGACAGCTAAAATGAAAGGTTGTCTTCTAATAATGTGTAATAGGTAGCAAGTAGAATGGCTTTGACATAAAATATTAACCTGTAACACTGGTGTTTTACACGTTGGGCCTATGGTCTCCATTTAGGTCTTGCACCATACATGTGATCTTGTTCTTTATAAGGAAAAGGAGTTAAACTTATGCTCTGGTCCTTTGTACTAGTTTCAGTGACATACAGGTCCTAGAAATATGAAAATGTATCAACTCATTTTTTTTTTAAATTTACATCTTTAAACAACTAGTTTAACAGAATTTGTATGCCAAGTTGTATCTCAAAGGCACCTTTTAACATTGCATCATGAACTCAGACACATTCTTAAGGAAATTCGGACAACCAATGCTCTATTTCTGTTGACCAGCAACGAAATCCCCTCTTTCTGCTCAGCTAGTTCCAGGAGTTGCCTCAAACATACTACTTTTTTTTTTTTTTTTTTTAAACAGGACCATGAGAAAAACTGGAAGAGACGTTGTTCTGTTAACAAAAATATTTTCCATTCTTTTCGAACAAAGAGCAGAGAGATTTGAAAGAGAAGGGAGAGAACATTGTAGCCCAAAGCCTGCAGTCAGTGAACTGTAGAATCACAGCCAGCCTCTGTTCTTCACCTCTATGTGGACAGATGCATTGCACTGTTTAATAGCAGCTTCCAGCTGAGCTAGTTGATAGCATCCAACTGTTAGCCTCTCTCTAAAAGAATGGGAAAAAAAAGTACATTATTAAAAGTAGCCCATCAGGCCTTATTTCAAATAAGACTTTTTTTTTTTTTTTTAAATAGAAATGCAAGGAAAATATTCCTTTTTAAAAAAAAGAATTTTTTTTTAAAAAAAAATTCTTTTTTTTAAAAAGGAAATTTTTCCTTGCATTTTTTTTTAAAAAAAAATTCTTTTTTTTAAAAAGGAAATTTTTCCTTGCATTTTTTTTTAAAAAAAAATTTTTTTTTTTTTTTTAAATAGAAATGCAAGGAAAATATTCCTTTTTAAAAAGAAGTATTTACTTTTAAAACTAGTGGCCTAGTTTACATACATGCTAAAGTATTTGATTTCCTTAAAATGGGAGTGGAAGTTCTACTAAGGAGCTCTGAAAATCCAGTCAGAAGATTAGCAGCATCTTTTTCATAGTACAGATTTGTTACAAACCCAGCTAAATGTAACTTTCATTTCCAGCTGGCATCATTTAAGAGATCACTTCCACAATCCATGACATTAAATAAAACACAAACTATTTGGCAAACTCTTGTATACAAAAGCAGAACATGCAACTGATTTTAACTACAACGCTCTTGTTTTACACTTAATGTTTTTAATTAGAGTTTTATATATAAAATTTTAAGTCAACTTTGCCCATACCCATACTGTTTAAAACTTCCCTTAATTTTTCCAAAGAGACCTCATTACTCCCATCTCAGCAAAGTACTTACACAAGCCCTCCTACTTCAGTAATGCTACTTGTATGCACCAGGTACCTTGTTGAACTGAGGAAATACCTCAGTTCTTAGTTATCTGATTGACACAGAGGTAAATGGCAAGGTTATGGAAGTTGAGAACAGTCTACTGCCAACCAGAGCATACAACAGAATGCACCCTCCCATCCTATAGGCTCATTTATAGCACCGTAAGACTTGTCTGGATCCTTTGTAAAATCTTTGACCTTATTTTGCACTGTCTACGAAGAATTAATGTACATTATATCACTTCGTGGCACTTAACTGCTGTAACCTTCCATTAGTACAAACTTTAGAACTTAACTATTTGACCTGGCTTACTACACTGCTTGTTCCCAGAACACGTACTGTCAGACTTCAAGATGTGTATGTGGAAACACTGTATAGACAATAGCCCACTGTTCTAACGTTAAAAGAACAAGGACTAAAAACTCTGCGCTTCATTTTTCCATCTTTTGTTTTGGTCAATGAAAGCTTAACCTAGATAAAAATAGCAGCTCCTCTATATATTGTTAGTACAGGCAAGTAATAGATGCAATCCTCAACTGGTACAATTTGTTCCATGGACTTTACTGGAGCTGTAACAGTGCACCCCAGCTGAGGATCTAGGTGGGGACACAGATGTGGAGTGCCAAAAGATGCCATTTTTAAATGGTTCCTACTTTGAATGCATTCATGGAGGTTGATCCAACTTATACTAAACCCCCTTTTCTGACCAAAACAAAATCTTCCATTATTTTAACTGCCTGAAAACTAATGTAAAGAAGTCTAGATACATTTTACTGTGCCTGCAAAACAGTAATAAAATGTAGAATTCTGCCACAGTTCAGGCAGAGCCATCTTCTCCCTCCTTTTGTTTAATACAGCTACATATAGATTCTCAATTAGTGACTGGAAGCTATTTTTCCAGCTCTAATATTATATATGGCTTGTATTTTCTTCTACTGTGATCTTGTTTCATATATCAAAAGGCAAACAACAAAAGAACCAAAATTTCATTCCATATGTAGCTCAAGTAGCCACTACTTAAAGCTGGCAAATACGGAAAAACCTAAAATCCAAACCATGGTGTTCTCAAACAGTATTCATTTTCTTCAGATACTTTAGCAAGCAAAGTTACAGCAAATTTTACAAACAGTTAATATTAAACAAGTGTTATATTTTTGTAGAAAAAACCATTCAAATTTATGCTAGCAAGTTGCAGATGCCAAGAACTCCACACATCCAGTTGGAAAGCAAGCAGTACATCATCTGTCCTTTGTGTTCAGTCAAACCAACTAAAAAAAACTTGCAAGTGATTAATAATTGTTTGAAACTTCTGAGAATATCTGATGCATAACTTCTGCAATCTGTTCACGCACAAATCGTGAATGAACACATCTGACATTTGTTGAACAAATTAATTATCAATTACCTGGCCCAACCTAACTGAACCTGCCATTGTCCATGGACAAAGCTTGAAAAAAATCTTTTGTCCAAAGAGAGAAAATAAGTTTAATTAGTATTGTTTTCCATCTTAAAGTGAACCTGGCAGGGGGAAATTATATTATGTAGCTGCCATGTGTAGGATTATAAAACTAAGTTACTGTAAAACTACAAAGAAGCACTAATCATTGTTTTTTATAAATCAACTAAAATAAAGGCCACATGTGAATTATATGCAATTTGTCTCTATGGTAACCCATTTGCAACACAGTATACAAACAACAGCCACCAGACATCTTGGCTTTGGCTTCTTCAACTACAGGTGGTGGTCCTGGAAGATGGACTGCTGGGAAGAGGGCAAGGGGGGTCATCTCACAGCAGGTTTGCTAACCTAGGAGGGCTTTAAATTAGGTTCACCGTGGAATGGAGACAGAAGTCCAGAGGTAAGCGCCCCAAGCAGGAGCAAATTTATGCTGTATTTTTGGAGGAACTTTCTGGCACTGGAATAGGCTACCTAGAGAAGTTATGGACTCTCCATGCTTGGAAACTTTCCAAAGTCGGTTAAAGACAGACACCTGGCTGGGATGGTTTAGTCAGGGATGATCCTGAATTGAGAAGGGGCTGAACTAGATGACCTAGTGAGGTCTGTTTCAGCCCTGTTTTCCTATGATGCAATGATCTTCAGTATTAGTTTCTTCAGTTGTTCATGAAACTGTAGATGGACTTGTTACACAACATTTTGAAAAAATGGTTTTATCATCAGGAAGTATAATACAATTAGTGCTGTCTCTCTTGTATTTACATGTAATGTGATGATGATGTACATCAAACATTTAATGTTTCGGGCCCAATATTGGTGTTCTGCCCAAAGGGAATAGCAGCAATGTATCCCCTTGATGCTGAGAACCAATGGCCAGATCATGCAAGGGCTCTGCAGAGAGGAAAAGTACCTGCCAAACAGTAAAGCTTCAAAGACTTTCAGTAAAGCAGAAAGAGCGCAGATATGATCTGTTAAACTGTTAGTTGTCCTATTTCAGACAAGTGAAACATAGCAGGGAGAGACAAGACATTGCATCCAATTCATATGGCTCATGCTGTCTTCATTTACTTGTTAGAACAAATTATAAAGTAAGATTGATAATCATGCCAAGGTTTAGGTGATGAAGAAAAATTCAATAAAAACAACAAACCTTAAACCTGAAATGCATGCTATTCTGGGAATAATCTATAGCACTGACAACACAGCTACACCAAGATGAAAATATTCTATTCAACTATAAACTGCATTTCCCCACATCTGCAACATGCAAACTGCTTTGTCATGTCTCTACTAGACTCTTCTCCTTTTGTTTCCAGCCAAATCAATTAACAAGCTAGTTAACATTTTTCTTTGCCAAAACAAATTACAAATTTGAAAAAGCAATCAAAATATGACAATACAGTCTAATACAACATTTCTTAGAAATAAGCTCAGAAAAATACCTGCAACTCAAATATGCAAATATCTAATTTCCTCCCTACCTAATTAAAACCCTGTCTGGGATATTGCATGCTAACTGACCAATGGGGGGGGAGCAGGCAGTGGGGGATGAACACAAAGGGCACAATTCAACATCTTACACAAAAAAAAGTTACAGCACAATACAGTTCAGTTTTGTCTGGCATTTTGTTGGTTTGTAGGAGCCAAATCTTGCTCTCAATAGGGACTGCAGGGATTGTTTTTACACCTCAGTCCTCTTCAATAGAGAGCCTGATACAATTCATTTTTTTTAAATCATGTCATTTTGTTAGTGAGTGCCTGGAAACTCTGCCTGTTTCCTCCCACAGCAGACACTGTTGACGTCTGCAGGGGCTATGGCAAACAAGGTGAAGAGAAGGTACACCCAGAACCACTTACATTTCATACCATTCTGACTTCCATGCATCTTTATCCATCCCAAATTTCTTTGCTTCTTAAGAAAAATAAAAGATCTGATTTCAAATGAAGTGTACAGCTCAAGAATGGGCAAGAGTTTCTCCTAAAACACACTGCAGAACAAGAATAAATTCCACTGAAATTGTACAGAATCACATGAACACAGAACCTTGCCTGAAATTAAGAGAGACCCTTCAGATCACCCTGCCAGTGCAGGATTGCTCCTTGCAGAACATCTTTTAATTTGCCTCAGCTTTCCATGGGAATCTGTTCCAGACACACACAGTCACCATAAATGTAGTTTACAAGGCTCAGAGGCTCACAGACTTCTCGATATATATACACACACCAAATCGTCACCTATGTAAATGACCCTCCTGCCCCTGGAAAAATACCTTTATGAGAAAATACATATGAACAGTCCAGAACAGTGAAAGCTCTGGCACCTTATTTTGGGGTTTCTTGAAATACACCAAATACATTAGACCACTGTCATCACTATTACACATGAATGCCTTCTCTAACCCACTCAATCCAGAAATAACCCTACCAGCACCCATCACAGAATAGAAAATAAGGGAAAAGGAAAGCAAGAGCTTTCTAAGGAATTCCTCTGAGCTTTCCTACTGAAGCAACTTCTGTGATTAGGCTCCTGCTCTGCACTGTGGACCTTCAGTCCTGGAAGATCCATTACAATAGGACTCCCAACCTCCAGCCCTGCTGGAGAGAGGACACTGTCCTGGAAAAGAGACCAGACTTGCAGCAGGAAGCTCTGCTCCTTAGCCCACTATATTTCCTGTTCCAGCCACCCCAGTCATAGCCAATTGCCGCCAATCTCTAACAAAGGCAAAGGAGAAAGAGAAAATGACACATGCAAATAAAAGCCCCAGACAAAAGCTCCCCATCTCTGCTACTGAGGTAGCTTCTCTGAACACACTCCACCAGTGTAATTAGATGAGCTCTCCTCAGGTAACTCATAGTCAAATCATCAGAATGGGACTCCTACTACCTAATTTTAGCATGTCACCAGGAGTTGGGAATGAAGGAGGCATATAAACCAGGTAATGTGGGGCATGAGAAGTGAAAAATAATAAGCTGTCATATGCAGCTGAGCCAGGGAAGTACTGGATAATTAAAGTAGCTGATAATGCTGAGCAGTCCTGCTAGCTTTTTGCATCAGCAGTTAAAGAAGTTAGTAAGAATCAGGTGGGAATGGAAATAATTTTTTTCTATTTAAACTGTGGAAAAGAAAGGAGTTATCTTATGTTCAGTTCCCACCACTATCAGATCTCAATTCTCGAGTGGAGTCTCTAGGTCAATGATTCTCAAACCAGGTGATGCAGCACCCTGAGTTGCCTGGAGATCCTTTCAAGGGTGTCAGGTGTGCATACATGACTCACAAGATAGCCCCAGAGATTTCAAAGAGGAATCCATAGCATCAAAAACATTCTGACCTGCTGGGGTCTTTCTGAATGCTCTGCAACAGAAGAATTGCTCTACTATTTTTCAGTAGTCAAAAAATCAAGTGAAAACTAAAAGCTGTTTTTTTCCCCCCGAAGGGTGCCTCGAGTCTAAAAAGGTTGAGAACAGCATAAAACAACACAAATCACCATTACCTTAAGATGCTATAGCAGTGAGTGAGAATTGTGAAGAGACTGGTATAGCTACAGGAAGTTCCTCTCCCCTCTCAAAAATGGTCAAAAGCTGCAGGACCAGATTTCTAGAAGAGAGTGTTAAATATTTCCTCTGCAAATGTTTATATATACTGGTCAAGAGATTACTACAGACGATTCAGGTGTTTTTTGAAGCATTAATCTGCTACTCCTGCAGAGTCTCACACACAACGACCCTGTGGCTCCTGGCTTCAGGAGGCTGGGAGAAGTGAAGGGGATGAGCCAGGCTGCAAAGTGCAACTCTGTTCCTCTGCCTGCCCACCTGCTCACAGCAGTGCGTGCTGCTGAATGGCAGGGCGGGGAATGGCAGGGCAGCAGCAGTCCCTAACACAGGCACCACTGGAGTATCTGAAACGTGCAGGATGCCAGACAGGAGGAGATCATTCACCTCCTCTCACAGAGGGATCTCGCAGCACATTTTTGTTGCTTTTCAGTTTCCTTTGGGAATCACTGCTGAACCATGCGATTGTCAGCCTGCCTAAAAGATTTGGCTTTCATACCAGCTCTTAAAAGCTGTCTCATTGAACTGTTATGTTTCACTCAGTTTCTCTACTCCACAACCTCATACTCGTAACAAGACAATAGCAAAATAACATGTCCAACTTCCATAACCGGAAGTTATAGAAGTATCAGGGTCACTGCTGAACCGTTTTTGATGTTCTTAAAGGATGCAACAGAAAATGGCATGAGGGGCTCATTACAGAAAATGGATAAAGTTCCATTACCCAGTAGTTTGCTGATGACTATCCTGGATGTTTTACCCTACTGAAGTTGCTGTGCATCAAGAAACTAAATCCACCAGAAAAGTCTGGTTAGAAAATGATCAAGGAGGTGGTAACAATCAAGCACTCACAAATGATAAACAGAAGTTACTTCAGTTCAGATTCAAGTTTATTCCCTTTTTTTCTTCTTGTTTGTGCGGTTTTCTAAAACTGCTGTTCACAACTTCTGTGACTGAAGTCTCGTAGGCTACACCATGACTAAATTTATGAGCATTATGGCTATTTCAGCATGTGCTTAAGCATGCATGTACACCAGTGGTCAACAACCAGCGGATTTCAATCCACCGGCAGATCTCGGAGCCTCTTGTGGTAGATCTTGGAGTCAATCTGAGGTTGGCGTGGGGGACAGGTGCTGCACAGGCAGGAGCAGGGGTAAGCTGAGTGGGGTCCCAGCCAGGTGGGACTTACCTGCTGGGGAGGTGCACCCCAAATATTTTTCTCTCTCTCTGCCTCCCCTTCCCTCCCCACATACTTACCTGCTCTGTGTGTGTGTGTG